>NC_047123.1:35773940-36099962 GCF_902500255.1 Thalassophryne amazonica | reverse complement strand
CTGAAGTGTGTAGGGCTTGTGGTTCTGTGTTAGAGAAACAGACTCAGTGATTGGTGTGTTACGGGGTCAAATCTTATCCATGTGGCCAAACTTTTAAGGCCAACATATCAAGTGAAAGGATACAAGCGCTATGAAAGTAAGCTCAAGTGTGTAGGATCTGTGATTGAGAAGTCATGGGTTCAAATCTTGTCCATGCTGTCAAACTTTTAGATCCAGCGTATCAAGTGAAAGGATATAAGAGCTACAAAATAAGTTTGAGAGCATAGGCTTGTGGCTCCATGTGAGAGAAGCTGGTTAGTGATTGAGAAGTTATAGGTTCAGATCTTGTTCAATGCCACAAAATCTTTTTAAGTCCAACATATCAAGTGAAAAGATCTAAGAGCTACGAAAGTAAAGTTGAGTGTGTAGGATCTGTGGTCCTACGTTAGAGGAGCTGGGTTGGTGATTGAGAAGTCGTGGGTTCAGATCTTGTCCATGCTGCCAAACTTTTAGATCCAACATATAAAGTGAAAGGATATAAGAGGTACGAGAGCAGTTTTGTCAGCGAAGGGGTGGTCTGGGCACTGAACATGACTGCAAGGCATCAGCAATGCAGCGTCTGGTTCAAATCCCGGCCATCCCCACGTGTCCCGATCGCTTCCCCCACAGGGGCTCGGGAGGCGCTGTGTCTCTCCCGTGTGTCTGGGAAAGTAGAAGCTGGGAGTTATGCAACGGAAGGCTGTGGCTGGCTGAGGTTTTGGTGTGTGTGAAGATTGAGACAAAGGTTGAACAGGTTAAGATGAACAGTTGTGGAAGGCGCATCACTTCTGTCTGCTACTGACTTTAATTAGTGCAGGAGGTAAGTGAAACAATCATGCAAATGATGATAAAAGGATCAAATTCGGCAGAAATACTCCTTAAACACTCCTCTTTTGAAAAACCGATTGGCCACTTGAAGAATTACACGGAGGTCAAAATTAAAAGATGCTCCAATCATATTGATTCCAAAAAGGTACGTATAGTTTGGGCTATCTGTGACTGAATTCTATAGAGTTATGGGATAAAAACAGCAAGAATAGTGACAAAGGTCAGTGTCATTTACTACAGGGGTCAAAAGTTAAAGTTGCTCCAGTTTTGATGCAAATTATTGGTTGAGCTAATAGGGTTAATAAATGGAATAGAGTTGACAGTGTTCAATGCTTGGTCTTCAAAGTAAAGGTCAAACAAGGTCTATGTTTATTTACTGGATTCTATGACATGTGACATATGTTACCCCGTAACGTGATAAGTAAGGATGATACATGGTCCAAACTATTCCTTTTTAAAACCATGTTAACTAGTAATTTGCATCACTTTTTACCAAAATTGGAGCAACTTTAACTTTTGACCCCTGTACAAAATGAAACTGACCTGTGTCACCATTCTTACCGTTTTTATCCCATAACTGCATAGAATTCAGTCACAGATAGTCCAAACTGTACCTTTTTGGAATCTTTATGATCAGGCAAATAATGTAGAATATTTTTCAATATGATTGGAGCATGTTTTAATTTTGACCTCTGTGCAATTCTTCAATTGAACTCTACCTGACCACTGACTGAAAATTCAAGTGGCCAATCGTTTTTTCAAAAGAGGATTGTCTGAGGAGTATTACTGCCGAATTTGATGCTTTTATCACCATTTGCAGGATTCCCTCTAAATATTCTGTTATCTGCTGCACTAAATGATTTGCTTGTTCGCTCACTGCCTGCCTGTACACTATAGGAATGTGATTGCAGACATTGGTATATTAACGCTGGTTAAGAGCAGGGTACTTGGTAAAAACACACAAAGCTATTTGCAAAGTTACTAAACAAAGCAGCAAACAAAAACCTATATTGAATTAAATGCAATTCTGCCTCCCAAATTCTCATTAACAAATTGAGTTTGATTTGACCTCTTTGCACTCAACTCAAACCTCAGCTGGCCACACCTCCCTGTTGCATAACCCCTGCTTCCACCTTCCCAGAAACTCGGGAGGGGCCGTGTCCCCCTAGCCCCCATGGGGGAAGCGAATGGGACACACAGGGATGACTGGGATTCGAACTAGACATTGCGACACCCTAAGGTCACATTCAGTGCCCAGACCACCACACCATGAGCCCTTTGCACACAGACCTGCTCTCATAGCTCTTATATCCTTTCACTTGAAATGTTGGCCTTAAAAGATTCTGTGACATAAACAAGATTTGAACCCACACCTTCTCAATCACTAACCCAGCATCTCTCACAGAGGTCCAACACATGCAAATTTACTTTCGTAGCTCTTATATCCTTTCACTTGAATGGTTAAAAGTTGACAGCATGGACAAGATTTGAACCCATGACTCATCAATCACAAACCCACCTACTACTACAGAGTGTAGAAGATTTGAACCCACAACTTCTCAATCAGTTCCTACACACTTAAGTTTACACAGTGGTAAACATACCACTGTCCCAGTTTTTTTGAAACGTGTTGCAGGCATCCATTTCAAAATGAGCAAATATTTGCACAAAAACTATAAAGTTAATCAGTTTGAACATTAAATATCTTGTCTTTGTGGTGTATTCAGTTGAATATAGGTTGAAGAGGATTTGCAAATCGTATTCTGTTTTTATTTACATTTACACAAAATTTTATCATTTACATTTTACACAACGTCCCAGTTTCAATGGAATTGGGGTTGTATTTACTTTGTCCAATTACTTCTGGTCTGCAGGGACCATGTGTCCAATTGGTCCAATTCTTTTTTTTTTTTTTTTTTTTTTAATACCTTGAGTTTGAGGGAGTCCGTGTCGTAGGGACTGGGCGTGAAGTCGGTGTGGACCCTGGCCCGGCCACAGAACGGTCCTCTGTACGGTGGCTCTTCATCGTCGCCATCCTCTGACTTCACACTCTCTCTGTTACTGGCTGATGAATCTGTGGTGCTCACGGTTTGACCGCCTGCATGACAAAAACCGTAACTGACTTCTGCAATAAACTACAAATCTGTGCCGTGTTTTTTACCTGTCAGTGTACGAGGCCTCTCAGACATTTTTAATGTGTGTTGGCTCACAGAAAGTCCTCACATGCAAAATAATCAGGTAGACAATAAAAGCTGATATTGTGCCAAAGCTGTTCTCAGTCACGCCTGCAGGTGGTCAGTAAAATATAATTTACTGTAAACATTATGGGGTCATTAACATTTCTTATCTACAGCCTGGTACTTCTGTGCACTCTAATCTGTGCCTTTTTAAATAAATAATACAAATCATGAGAGTCATCAAGAGCAGTTTTAAGACCTACTCATTCAGTTCAGACATTACTTCTACATTTGGCTCAAAACTACATTTTTAATGTTGTTTAATGACTGTTTTCAAGTAATATTTTATATGCATAACTTTGAATAAAGTACTGGGTTTCATAAAACTGTAGTTTGTACTTAACCAGGAAAAGGCTTTTAAAAAACATGTGCATCACAGAGGAAATCATTTTAAATATTTATTACTAAATGTGTTCTTTTCCCCCTTTAATCCTGAAAATACTAAAATAACAACATGAGGGACTTTTGGCACCGCGACTTATATACTGAAAAATCACATCTGTCCTTAATAGTATTAACAATAATAATGACTCTTTATACCAAACTTTCCCAGGAAACAAAACACAAAACAATATCAACTATTAAAGAGCTGATATTACAGAAAATCTATACTTCAATTTATACTCAAAAATACAGCAGTAGATATCTGAAGTCAGTCAGACTCTTTAAAGGTATATCTTTCTTTTTTAGAATTCGTAACTTCATTATTTTTACAAAAGACCTACTGCCCTCATTTTAAAGGTTATATTGTTTTAATTTTGTTTTTGAGATTCTGTTAACTAATTGAGTAATAATGGGAACGTTTCATTATGGTAGTAATTATAGCCGGCTTGAAAATGTGCTTTTTTTAATATATAAAGTAATTTGTTTGTAAATACAAATATGGAACAAGAAATTTATCTTCCTAAAATTTAGCAATGAGACAGTCACAGTTGAGCTTCGTGCACAAATTATTTTGTAAAATTAGTGACAGCAAGATTCTTAGTGTGACCACTAGGTGGCCGTTAAAAGACTGTTTTCTGCTTACTCATTGAACTCTGTCCGCTGAGAGAACTACGAAGACTTTCCACGGATCCTCCCGCCTTCAGCTTCGGCTTCTCCAGAGAATCTGTGTCAGGTTGGGGGTACTGTGGGGAACCAGGGGCTCCATCTGGACTGGACTGAGGGGAGAGAAACAAAAAAGTGGACTTAAAGCTTAGACGTGGTTGCCAAGCAGAGCACACAAGAATTAATAAACAGTTTAGACAAAACTCAGTGAGAAGCTTTGATTTGAACCAGAAATAATAAATTCTGATCCTGACACACAATGCAATACGTAACACTGGGTTCAGATTTTTAACAGAAGTTCATAACATGTTGGGTCTGGACTAGGAGAAACAAAGATTAACACTTTGGGACAGCCATGAAATTTCAAAATAAATGTTTTGCCACATTTTCATTACTGACACGGATGAGAACAAAGTCAAAAACATTTAAAAAGACTTGCTGTGGCGACCCCGAGTGCAAACAAGGGCGCAGCCGAAGGAACTTACTTTTATCTTTTTTATTAATTTAATATCATAGAGCCCGTTAAAGAATCAAATGACGTGGCATGAAGTCCTCCACCCCTTAGATTTTACACTCTGCATCTATCCCATATGTTTCACTATGCCACTAGATGGCATCGCAGCCTGTAAAATAAGTGGCGTCAACACATCAGGAGGCAGTAAACTATGTTGGTTTCACGACTTCGTGTCACATTAAAGTGGAGATGTGGCAGCTGTTCCACATTTTCAAACATCAGTTTAAGTTTGACCATCGGGGAGAGTTACATCACTGCATGAGCTCAGCACGAAGCGTACACTCCACCCACCGCACCAGGCCCAGGGAGCACACAGAAGACAGGAAAACCCAAATGTGAGGCCGCTTTAGTGATCTGTGTTTATCCTGTAACCAACACAAACACTCACAACCGATTATGATGGAAAACAGCCCCACAGCACGAAGCACGATGTTCAAGAGCACATGTTGAATATGAGAATGATGTTTAGTTACACGAGTTTTGGAAGAGTTTTATGGACTGATGAGATTTGACAGCGTGTAAGAATAAAAAAAAATCAGGAATGTTTTCAGAGAAAAGAGGAAAACTTCATCAGGAAGGGAAAGGTAGAAAGTTCTAGACTGGCCAAGTCAGTCACCAGGGTCTAAGATATCCATTTCATCTTCTGGGTGGAAAAAGTCCAAAACTAACTGAAGTGCCTGCTGTCAAAGCAGAACAACAAGAACAACTTTGTGATGTCAGAGAGTCACCGGCTAGAAGAACCACAGAACCAAATGTTACATATCTGCTGTAAGATCTGCTCCAGTATGTTTACTCATTTCAGAATTTGGGCAGTCCAATAGAAATGGTGCTACATTCTGTCAACACAAACTCGAATGTCTTCGGTGTCGAGCAAAAAATGAATGAAATGGTGTCATTGTTCCAGTATTTTGAGATGGGATTTTGGGGATGTTCTACACTTCTATGCCCTATAAATAACAATGAGTCTGTCTGACCTACAGTATGCTGAGAAGATACTGTACTCACATTATTACATCTTACCTGTTCAGATAGCGAGCTGCTGTACTTCTTGGACATTCTTTTCCTCATCGTTTCCTTGACTGACTTGACCTTCTTGCCCAGTGAGATTCGAGACGTTGTGGGGGACTTGACCACTTCCCGGTATATGGCGTCTTGTTCTTTAGTCTATGGATGAGGAACCACACAGCAGGGTGAAAGTCATTTCAGAGAACTCAGACTTTTATCATTTTAACAGCAGACTTGGACTTACGTTGCTCTCTGAGGCCGTGTTGACCACGTGGAGCGAGCGGTTGGACAAATCGAAGCCTCCGAAGCTGCAGGTTCTCTGAGGGGAACCAGAAAACAATCAGTGAGTCATGCTACATAGTAAGTCCACGTCCACACCCACTCAGGCTGTAGTCACACTGATTCATGCTCGGCGCAACAAAGACGGACAGAAGGACGGACACAGTCATGATGGGATGGACACAAATCGGCAGAAGCTTGTCTTTCTGGGTATCTGCAGTGAGAACAATTTTAACAAGAACTTCCCGTCACATCAGAAAGGAGCGACAATAGACAGCGACGCCCAAAACTTTACACTGTCTACGTTGTTATTACAGCTTCATAAAGTGGAAATCATCTTTCCACAAAACGTGACCACCTTGGAAACATTCCACATGGAAGAAAGATGGATCAACTCTTGTACTTGAGGATAAATCCAAAATGGAATTTATCCCAAAAGACGGGGCTTCAGAAATCACAGCAGTCTGACTGTTTCATGCCAAAACTGTATTCTGTTGCCCTCTGTTGGTTGATGGAGGTAAGGACTCCCCAAACGCTTTTGATTTTGTTCTGAGTTGGGGGAAAAAAGACCTTATGACCTCCAAAAGCAACAATAAAATACTTTTAAGGCCTTTTTCCTAAAAAATAAATAAAAAAAACTAGAAAACTCTAAAATTGCAAAGAAATAACTTGATTTTTGGCCACAGACTGTTGCAACAAATTGTTCACACACTTTAAAACTCAGATCCCCAGAAAAGAGAAATTCTCCTGACAAGGTGGATTTTAAAGTTTTCACCTGAGTTTGATGCAATATGTCTCGTGGTTAATGAGGTTTAGCGGGCAAACATGGGGACTTTTGCTTCTTCAACAGCAGACAAAGTGAGAAGTAAACGTGAGGACAACGGAGATCCAGGAGCTCATCAATGAGCTGGTTTGGACGTATTGCATCTGTTCTGAGTTACACACAAACACGTCGACACAAACATGCAACAAAAACACACACAGCGCAAACAAGGCAGCTGGCAGTATTTCCCTCTTTGCTCCAGAAGCCAAGAAGCTTCCAAAAAGCCTGGACGAACAGCTTCCATATGTGACGGCTTTTTAAGAACATCATGATTACATCAGACGTCCACAGCTGCAGTCAGTCCACATCACAACGTCCCCAAAAAAGCAGATTTGAGAGAACAAACACATCGGAAGGAATGCCTCACCCACCCCACCGCAAAATAAACTATGGTGGCATTCAATGGAATGGACATGCACTTATACAAAAAAAAAGTGTTCTACAATTCAAACTATAAACGCACAAGCTAAAAAAAGAACAAAAGCAACAACAAAAAAAAGTGGACTTAAAATATTTCTGGGTGAGAACGGCGTCCAGTGAGCCGACGAGTACACGGGAGGATTCAGGCGCCCTCAAAGCTGCAGGATAGCTCAAACGTTTCACTACCAAAAGTCTGCATTGTGACTTCTCCTGAGGTGGTCAACTCATCACCACCATGAGGGGATGACGTGCTGAGTCGCTTCAAGCTTGTCCGTGTTCGAGCATGCTGACTCATAAAAACTAACATCCTCTGTTCCATAATCAGTAAAATGGAAAATCACTGCATGGAAAGTTACGTTTTAGGACAATAGCTGAAATTTATCCACAAATCCACTCTTGTAACTCTTTGATTTTCTGTAACTTTGGGATTTTTTTCCTTTTCATGCAACGACTTCCGTAAGGTAGATTTTTTTTGCACATGCAGATAAATGAAACGCGTTCAACTGCTAGCGTCTGTCATTTAAATCCTCGGAGCTATTCTGCAGCACTGCGGGACGCCGAGTCCTGCTGACACGAGGCGGTCGATTTAAACTTCACGGTCTAAACTCACAGACTTCTGCTGGATGCGCAAGAGCACACCCTTTGTACAGCGGTCTACGCTGGCCGCCCACTTCCTGTCTGCTTCACGGTCCTCATCCAATAGACAGCGGCGCTCAGCACGGCTGAGGGTAACCGGACGGACCAGTTGGGCCCAGTTGAGGTGACCGTACAGGTTCCTTTCTACCACGTAGGTGATGTTCAGCTCGCTGACTGCCGTTCGCCCTCGCAGCCTGCGAGAGGGGAATACCCAGCCCCCAACTCCAAAACCCTTTGATTTACCTACATCACAATGGGCAGGGGAGGATGGGGTGAGGCATAGAGGGGAGACAGGGGTCTTTGCATTGCGCGAGCGTTGGTAAAGAAGATGCTTGGTTGAGTAAGCATAGTTGGGGTCAGGCTTCCGATGTGTCCAGCTGCCGTGGTGTCGGCTGGCAGGTTGACGTTTCGGGCTGCCTCGAGGACCTTCATCCAGAGAGATTAGGATGCGGGACTGGGTGTGGGGTTTGGAGCGAGGTTTGGTGAGACCATGGAAGGAGTAGAGACTCTCATCGTTACTTACCCCGTGGGAGACGGAGCTCACGGCCTTCCGCATCTCGCTGTCGGTGGTGGAACGTGACAACTTTCCCTCCTCGTCCACTCCACAGCCATCCAGTTCTGAGAAGGAGGAACCACTGCCTCCGATGCCAGAGAAGGAGCCACCCAGGCCTCCCAAACCAGCTGATGTCCTCCTGGGGGGTCGGATGAGGCCATGGGTACTGGAAGACTTACTGAAGGTTTTAACTAATTTGTGTCCAGACCAGGTTTCGAGGCTGCTAGAGGAAGGTGAGGTGGTCAGACTGTCTGAGTCTCCATCCAGAGAGAGTTGATCCTGGATGAGGGAGGGCAAAGAAGCCTCCTGGGGCAATGGGGGCTTCTTCAGCACCCCCGTGTACAGAGCAGTGTTATCCTCACAGGTGGGAGATGCCTCCAAATTCAGAAAATCTGAAACATTAAGAAAAAAACACATGGACGCTGATAAGACACAGGTCCTGTTTTGAAATTATCTTCATTTCAAAAACAATGCAGTGGAACAGGAGAACAGAATTTTAGAGTGCTCTTTGGCTGTTAGCGTTCCCTGTAACAATTTAAGCTACATAAGGCGACTGGAGTCCAGATGCACCAGTCACACTGCGTGATACCTTGACAATATCTTTTGCTGACACTGGCAGGTCCCTCCTGAAATCCAGTACAGACCTTGACACCCATTGGTGCTGGATAAGTCTCTATGGCTCCATCTGGACAGGATGCCAGTCCATCATAACTTCTACAGCCAAGGCCAGTACCCACTTACAGCTGGGTGGACTGAGGTGATGCAGATGAAGTGTGACCATGAATCAAACCTGCATATTGGTAGCCAAACTACTTATCCCACTGAGGTTCCTGCTCTGTTTTGAACAATCTTTGGAAATCCATTCCTCCTTTGTTTGGCGACACCATTTAACATCAACAGAACTACATAGTATCATGACTGACAAACCTATCTAGAGAGCTTCAGAGAATGTGGGACAAACCTTCAGAACCATGTTTCTTGCCCTCTTCCACCTTGATGAGTTTCTTCCTGACACGGCGAGTCGAGTTCACCAGCTTGTGAAGCCGTCTGAACTTCACGGAGTCCTCAGCCTGCTCGTCATCTGACTGCTCTTGAGACTTTTGGAAGATAGAAAAAAATAGAGATGGCATCAGCAAAATGACGTGGCAAGAGAGTTACAAAACTTCACATAAAAATTCCAGCATTCGTTGTGAATTAATATAAAGGTGCTCTGACAGACTGACTGTGGGATGATGTTTAAATGCCAGACTGTTTAGGATGAGGTCAGTTAGTGAGGTGAGAAATGGAACACGGAGAGAAATCACACACGTCCAGTGTTTATTTTTAAATGCATTTTAACCCTTTGGAGTCTTCAAAGTCACAAATGTCCAGGTTTCCACCAAGACAGAACATGAAAAACCCACATAGACACAATGTCAAGCATCAACAACTGACGGACTGAATACATTGTTTCACACAGTTTCACCGAACAGACCCCAAACCCACAGCTAGGAAGCGCTACATCCATTTGGACACACATTAGCTGAATGATTCCAAAGTCCTGCAAGAAGAAGGCAAACACAAAAACAGCACCTTTCTCCAGGAAGCAAATGAAACACACTCACTCCAAGTTTGACGTAATCACCATTTACAGCCACGTCCAGCGAACAACATGACTGTGTCTGCCGTTATTCGCTGCTGAAGCTCACAAGCAGGAAACCACCTTGTCCTTGTTAGCGGGTTTGGACCACAGACCTGGCTCATGCTGCTGACTACCCTGTGGCTTGGTTAGTTCAACCTCATGCATAAATCCTCCGCGGCACTGCAGTACCACCACACTGGAACCTCACAACTGATTCATTTGAGAATGACACAACTGAACCACAGTGACTTCCTGAGACCCTTCTGTCTCCTCACTCCCTCATCTGAACCAGACTCCACTGCTCGACTTTGGATCTTATTTTTAAAACGAAGGAATACGATATATTTTATGATAATCGCTGATGTGTTTGAGGAGGTCAGGGAACCTAACTGGTCCATTGCCACGTTTCCAAGGTAACAAGTCTATCTGCTGCAGCTGGGAGATGAAGAAGCCAAGACCAAACTGATCCAGAAATCATGTTGGAGCGCATGTTTGTTTTCCTGTAAATGTAACAAGTTCCATGTGGCGAAGCGTCCCATCCCATCCCTGAGGATCACCATGACCAAACAAACAATTAGAGCCACACGGACCTGACCCAGGCCGCCCACAACAACATCAAAGCAACACTTCCACAAAAGTTACATTCACAAAGAAGGAACATCCTTCTGGTACACGGTCCAAAAACAATCGCGTCCCGTTACTCACCGCCTCATTTGTAACTGAAACCTTTGTGTCGGCACACGCGTTCTGAACGTATGATCCGATGTAATCGCGGTACTGCTGTGCACATGCTGGCGGACGGGGATGTGACCACACAGCCTGTTTGGGCTCTGTGGAATGAGGGAATGTCTGGAAGTGTGGAGGGCAAAGAAAAGGAGTGTTGTGCACGGAGAACAATCCCGGCATTTCAATCCCTCTGACCCTGCACTGGCCCCCACATTGCTAACAGCCAGACCTGGAATGTGGACCCCAGTCGCTAGGGGAAGACCGGCCACAGGAAAAGCATCAAACTGACCGCACACTGTAGTCCGCTCATACACAACAATTTAAACGACCTAGTTCCACACATTAGACACCGGCAGAGGCCTCATCAGAGAAAAAAAAATCCCTAAAGTGGCCAATTTTGGAACTCGGAGCTGAGGTGGAATTCAGAACTCTCCCCAGACTCCGCCCACGTTCCAGCCCTGTGAACGAGTGCTAAACCTTTATCATCTTTTTTCCTCTCAGCCACAATGTGCTAAACTGTTTTCCTCTTTAAAAAAAACACAAAAAAACATTCACTACCCTCATTCTGTGACACCCCCCCGAATAATATCCTCTACCTCCTTAAAGGAAACAGTAGGGGTGCGAGGCAGGCGGATAAAGTCAAACAACTTTACCTGGAATATTTACCACTGTTTATGTGACAGGAGTTCAGTTGCCCAAATCCAACAACAATGTTGCCGTCAAATCTCTTCCACCTCCTCAATAAAACACGAAACCTTGGATTAGGTCTGATACGTATCACAACCAACAATCACTAAGGGTGGCTAAATGTCACTGTCTTCGTACAACCAGCAGGGGGCAGCAAATGTAGACACCAAACTACATTGTAGGATTTTATTTATTTTTTGGTTGGTTGTTTACATTTTTGCCCGTAATTAAATGCACTTTCACTGTGTCAGACAAACATCGTAACAGGTGTGGGTGCCAACGTTACTGTAAATATAAAGGACATCTACTGAGGGTCACTGAAACGAAATGTTACAAACTTTATTCACTCAAGAAAATGTCAACAAATTTAGTTATTTGCAATAAGTTACCAAGATGGATGTTTCCAAGCAATTTGATTTTCAACCTGATTTGAAGCAACTGTGCCACAGACTTCGGTGAATTCCAGAGTTTCCAATCAATGACGGTGAAGGTCTTTGGGATCAAATATCAGGTTGCCATAGTCCTTATTGTCTTCCTACCCATGGCTACTGTTGTGTAAAAGTTTATCGTAGACTATGTAGGTTTAGAATTTTTTTAAAATTACAATTTAAGTTGTAATTCATAACATTGCTCAGAAAAATTACCATTAGATATTTTCTTCAAATGGTCAGGGTTTCTGGGGTCATGGGACAGGATTTTTATGGTGTTGGGGTCATGGGTCCATTTTCTGTGGTGTCTGGGTTTTTGTGGTGTGGGGGTCATGGGTCGGGTGTACTTACGTTGCAGTTTGAGGACTGGTTTAGATTGGGTACAGATCCTTCAGTCCACTCTGCAGTGTCAGTACTGCTGGACTGTCTGCTGCGCTCATACTCCTTCAGCTACATGGAGAAGAAGAGTTTAGAGACTCTCACCCAGGAAACTGTCCGTCTTACTGACAGATGGACAGATGTCAACAGTGTGCAGGTACAGACACAAGAATGGAACACACTCAGTGACAGTGACGGTAAATGAAAGGCACAGAGCCTTACCCCAGGCTATATTTTGACCAAATCCCTGGGGGCGACCTGTATGGATCTGTGTGACCTGTTGGTTTTATAGTGTTTTGAGGGCAGTTTTCTGTCTGTTGTGTCCATCAGTCTGTTTGAACAAAATAATTCTGGTTTTTGTTCCGATTTGGTGGACTGTTTGAGGATCAGCCAAGGTCAAAGTAATTTGACTTTAGAATGGTGGTAAAAGTCAAGGTCACAGGTCAAGGTCCTAATTTTGGCCCACATGGGATGTTTAGAATGGTTACTTTATGGAATTAGGGAAAAACATGATGTCTGCAACACTGACTATGAATGATATTATTAAGTGCTGATATTTGTTAATGTAATTACATAAAACACGAAGTACAAATTTCAGGTAGAATGGAAACTGTAGAACCTCAAACCAACTGCTTAACATTTCAGATGATATTATTCCATTTTTAAAATGCTGTCTGTATAAGGAAATCTGGCAGAAATGTACTGTGACCTTCAACTGGACCTTGACCTTGAGACCGTTGATTCTCACAGAACCACGAGGGAGGTGTATCAATGCACCCCTATGAGAAATTGGTTACTGATACACCTATGGCTACTATGACAACATGTATCACATTTCCATTGGTCATATGATCCTTGACCTTTGGTCACCCCAAATTGTCAAGCTCAAGGTCATAATTAAAAAGTAAGTCCCTTCAGCTTTTCCCTTGTTTCACTGATTTGGCACAAGTTTTACACTGGATGCCCTTCCTGACACAACATGTAGAATGGGCAGGGGTGGCCTTGAACCAGGAAACTTCTGCTCTGGAAACAAGCAGCCTTAAACAGTTGGCCACCACCCTTACTCAAGGTCAGAACTCTTTAGTTGAAATAGTTTTGGGACCATTATGAATTAACACCATATAAAGGTAACTGAAGAGGTTCATTTGAATAAAAGTTGAAGCCACACAGATCCACATATTATAGATCAGTCAATCAGAAAAAATTTATTTGCATGACTCCGTGTCAAACGTAAGACACAGGGCCGTGTGCAGTGACCCGTCTTGTCAAGACTGGTTTCTGACACGAGTCTTTGTAGATAAAGAATAAATGATGACAAAATGGGTTGACTGAACTTCATTAGATTAGAGTTAGCGGTTTCATCATGTGATGGCTAACTGAGTTCAAGCTAATCATCATATATGAGGAAAAGCCACATTTAGTAAACGTAATAACTAATCCTGATGTTTCCAAATAAATACAACACGAGTTTGCTTATTTATAAAGTAAACTTCCTGGTAGCTAGCTTGGTCGCTGCTCAGCTATCAAGTTAAACATGAAGAAAATGTAAGTCTCTACTTACAAGTGACTGTAAACTGCATCACTTAGTTTTTTTGGGGGTAGGATTGTATAAATCTGGATTGTGCAATACAGATAGCTAACATGAAAGCCGTGTTGTTGCTTCCGCTAGATCAAAGGCTTGTGATTGGGTGTTGGCACAAATTAGAATAATCAAAACCAGTTGTCGGTGAAATAGACTGAAACTAGTAGAGATGACAGTTGAAAGACCCCAAACAACATATTATCAATAATCAAAATCAATATCATTTTTATGAATACCCCAAATTCAGACAGCACAGATACACAACAAAGGAGGATTATTGATTATTGATTCTGGAGTCCAACTGGTTGAACACACTCAGTCACTAGAAAGAAAAGAACAGACTGCTTGAAACAGCAAAGAGGAGACAAATTCCTCTAAAGTCTGACTGTGTAGGTTAAATGCTGTTGGACAACCTGCCCATGAGCAAGGCATTACACAGAGAGGGGTGGGGGGCTAACAAGCAACAGAAATGGAAAGAAACCTAGAACCCAGAGAAAGAAAAAGACACCAAAGAAATACCTCAGAGGAAATATATTCTGCACCAGAGCATCAAGCCCAGCAGATGGCGCTATTGAGTTACTGCATTCATTCATCCTGCCTTCTTACACACAGTCCAAAAGGTCACACCCTAAAAATCCCCAGACTCAGTCTGGAGTTACAGGATTAAAATTTGGGGCCTCTGAAGGGTTAGTAAGAGTGAGTCGTTTTAGTAAACCACAGCGACGGCGGCGTGGAGAAGAAACGTGAAAACACGATGACAGAGACAACGCCAGAGTTCCTACCCGAGCCAGAGCTTCTTCTACCGTGATCATCTTCTCTTTCACCATCATCATCAGCTGGATTCTCTCTTCATCACTCATGGTGATCTCACTGGCCACATAGCCAATGTCCTCTCCTGGAAGGGTCCAAAGCCAAAGGTCAAACAGGAAGTAGGAACTATTTAAACGTATATACAGCAGAATGTGGCCACACAGACCTTTGGATGTCTGTCGCATTACAGGTTTGTGCTGAGACTTGCGAAAGTTCTGCCAGAAAGATTTGTTCTTTTTCTTATTGTCCCATTTACCTGAAGGAAGGAACCGATCACACACATCACAGCTTAGGTCAGATTTGTACGGTGGCCTGGTGAGGCCAAAACACTGTCAAATTAAGACAACACCTGCAAATGCAGAAAACGCAAACAGAAATAACACCTGCATTAATTCTCCTGCAGGTAGCTGCACAAAACCACTTGCAAATTAAGAAAAAAAAAAACCTTGCAAACAGACAATGGAAACAAAACCTAAAGCACATGTAACAATTTAATATGACAACGTGTCTCCTGGAAAGTAACAAAAAAACCACATATGCACTTGTACAGAGCCACAACACTACGTAAGTGCTAACAACACAAAAAAGTTTTTTGTTCAGAGAATTTTAAGTGACTTTGATGCATCACAAATAAAATAATACAACACAAAAATATTGCTAGTTTAGGAGTAAAATCATCAAGCACAGTGATGCACTGAACAGTTAGAAACCTTTTTGTGTTATTAGTACTTTGTACTTTGGGTTGTAACTGTTTACAGTACATCTGTTTTTGCAGGAATTTGCAGCAGACATTATTAAAGTAAATTATTGTGTGCACTGTCAGTTATATTTATGTTGTGTTTGAGTATTTTCTCAATTTGCACAATGCTTTTTTTTAATGTAACTCTTGTTGAGCTGACGCAGATGTGTTTTTTTAAAAGCATTTTCTGATTTTGCTAGTGTTGTGGCCCTTCTCAGCCACCATAGCCACCATGTGCCCTCTGACCTTCAGACAAAACAAAAAAGAAACATTACCTCCTGATCCGTCTTCAGAACTGGACTTATGCAGCGGCATTCTGGAGACAAACAAAGAATCCATTTTAGAAATGACGCTTTCAATAAATATGCTGTTATTAAACCAGTCTGTCAACACGGTGCTCCCGAAAACAGTGTTTTTGCACTTCTGCCTGTTGTCCACTGGGAGGCAGTAACAGCATACTGATGGAGAAGAAGGCTCCCGAGGTTTGAGAGGGAGAAGAAACACTCATTCTGCAGCAAAAAAAGAAAAAAAAACCTCCAGATAAAGATGAAATATTTAAGAAACAGCAAAGAAAAATAGAAGAAAGATGAGCTAGTGTCAATGTGGAAGTGAAGAGGGATTTGGAGGGAAAGTATGCAGGAAAAGAAAAGAGAAACCACAAGGCTGACTCAGCCTGTTTGTGTTTCCAATCCGATCCACAAAGAGAGTCACGAGGAAGATCAGCGGAAAAAAAGTGACTTCAGCAAAGTTTATCACAGGAGGAGTAACTGTAGCAGCAGGAGAGAAGCCCTCCCTGTGAAATCTAAATTATTTTAATCTGGAATCTGATGTGACAGTGGACAAATGTAACAACATAAAGTCAACATAAAGCTGCAGCTTTTTCCTCGACATTTAATGGAAGAAAAATGTGGAAAATAAATTTAAATTTTAAAAAGTTAATTTTCACACATGCATGGGAATAAAACTGAAGAAAAAAGTATGTAGAACTGAATCATTTAAATGATAAAATAAGGGAGGAGTAGGTGTGTGAAAAATCTGTGAATCACTGTTGAAGCAGGATGAATTTATCCCATTTTTGTGTGACTACAATAAATATCCTGCTGCTCAGACAGCGTTTATTTGGGGGGGGGGGGGGGGGGGGGGGGGTGTAATGTGGAGTTGCGTCAGGAAGGGCATCCGGTGTAAAAACTTATGCCAATTCAACATGCAGATCCACCTCGCAAACAAGGGAGCAGCCAAAGGGTCTTACTTACTTTATAGTCACATACATACACACAAAGAGAAATCTTCTAGGGGCCTGGATACTATGGCAACATAATGAGATGCTAATTGAATGGAGGACTGCACACACACACACACACACACCCGGTCCCCACAGGCTAGAACCAAAGCTAATGCTAATAGAACTCAATCAATAGAAGCCCTTTCTGTTGCAATGCTGCACTTTAACACACATTCTATAAATTAGCCTCCTGTTCTCTCTCTCTCTCTCTCTCTCTGTCTCTCTCTCTCTCTCTGTATGTATGTGTGTGGCTATGCAACTTAATCAGATTAAACTCAAATTGTTACCATACCTTTCTATTTCTACTTTTTGCATTATAAACCAGACAGTTAACTGCTTTTCACCCATTAGCATAAGAAGCTAAAGCTCTACTTTGGCCATAATATAAAACACAACATCTTAATCTGGGTGAGCTTTTGCAAGATGAATGAATGCTGCATTTCTTTTAATTTGACAGCCAATGCAGAGAACTAAATCAGAACATAAATGTGCACTGTGCAAAGGATCATGAGCGTACATGCTAAGGACTCAGGTGTTCCACGGATGTTCTGATGGGTCGGGATGAGTTCTTGTAGCTTGTACTTGTGAGGTTAGAAGAAAACCCAGAAACAATAGTTTGTTATACTGACCATCCTGCTATAGTGTGTATCAGGCAACAAATGGCCCAAAAACATTGTTCTGATGTAGAGACTGTAGGGGCAGCACTGAGACAGCTCTGTTAATCATGTGGCTACAGGCCTCGGATTTCCAGTGTCCGGGCACATTTATTTGTCTTCTGAGCCGGGACTGAACTTAATTTTTTGTGTAGATGAGCATAAAACAGCAACAATAAAAATGGATCCCAACAAAAACCAAAACAGCTGAACATCTCTGCCAGAAAGATTATTTAATACGAGCTTCTTCAAGAATACGGGATGTTTGTTCCCATCCCAAGTGTGGGCTGTTGAAAGCTTACAGAGAGTTTTACGAGCCGGCTCTGCAGAGCTTGTGAAGTGCCCCACATCTGTTTATTTATCTTTGCCATATGCACAGACACAATATGCTCAACTATCAGCACAAAGATTCCACGCAGGCTGCAACAAATCAACCACAAGTGGTAACTACGGTGACAACAAACACTCGGCTCTGGCTGCTCCAAACAGTTTCTGCACAGGGCGTGTGGACTGATTAGCTGTTGCAAAAGCTGACTTTCTAGGAGCATAACCACCTCTGAATTTGCTCTTTGCAATCCTGTTCGATTCAGAACTCAACAATTAAGCCCTTTTGTTATTGCACACGTACGGCCGTAAGCTTTCATCAAGATCCATTTACTTCTGCTGTTAATCTCACTGATAAGCACATTCCCATCTTGCTGCCACAATACCCACCAATCAGCCACCTTATGAAGCAGGAAGTATACAACTCAAACCCTCAAACCTTTGGTGAGCCTCCTGTCATCAACCCTGCTGTACGCGGTACCCGCCTTCCTGCCAGCATGGTGCCAAAGAGACACACTGACAGATATGTGATGCAGCCCACTGTGAAGTCTGGGTAACCTCTTCTGGGTGTGATTGTCCCGCACAGAGGTGATGATGCGAGCATCCTCGCTGCTGCACATGATTCTTGAATAATGGACATTATTCAACCTGAAACCCATGCACTTTAGCAAAAACTAGAAAGAATAATGGAGATCTTTTCAGCGGTCTCTGAATGTCTTAGTATTCAAAGTATCCAGTAACTTCCCTGGTCGTTGTTGGGGTTGTCAGTTTTTGGGGCTGTATAACCAATATGTGCTTGTAATGCAAATTCACCGGAGTCACTGAGCTCTGTACTTGCATTTGATTGCTTTGTTTGCGAGAAATCCTTTTTGGAAAAATTACTTTATTTGTCTGAATATAAGATGGTGTCCGTCCACGCCCTCCCGAAAATACATGTGAAAAAACTGGGGTTACCTTATATTCAGGGTCTAGACTGTTAAACATCATCTTAGCATTTTCATGTCATATGCACGTCCTCGACTGCTGCAGAACAGTAGAGGGCATCAAATATCTTTGAAACAAGTATGGCTATTTTGACATGCACACAAGGCAGATTTTATTTAAATAATGGACCATTATTCTATTTTCAATGCTCAAACTGCAGCAGGAGTCATTTTAATAAAAGAGGGCAGCAGAATCGCACCACGTCGTGGAGTTTTACTTCAGTCTGTTTCAGAAACAAGTGGCATGGGACAAGTGGTTCTTGAAACTTTATGGAACAAGGCCTCATTCTTTTAGTTTCTCGACATCAAAAAAGATAAAGCTGTTTATTATTATTACTGAACTCTTAAAATTTCTATAGTCGCTCTCCTCGATCTTTTGTGGAAAAATCAGAGGATATTTTGCACCTTTACTTGAATGAAAACTTAAAAAAAAAAAAGCATTTTCTTTTGAAAAAACAAACAAAAAGATTTGGTCTTCAGAAAGGATTTTTTCATTCATATTCTGCCGCTTATCCGGGTCCCAGTGGCAGCAGCTCATCTCACACTTCCCTATCCTCGGCCACGTCCTGTAACTCCTCACAGGGGATCCCAAGGCTCCTGAGAATGTTTTTTTCTTAAACAAAAATGTGTCTGGGGTGGTTCATCTTATCAGGGTCATCTTATGTTCAGACCAATATGGTACTTTGAGAAGGCTTTCATGAGAATAAATGTGGCAACTGTACCAAAAATCCACCATAAGATCAAAACCAATGGAGTAGCAGCAGTTTATATCAATCTTATGTCAGTCTTAGAAGTTAACAAATTGATCAGTTTGTTAATCGCGGATATGTGGCATGAAAGACAGAAAACCAAAAGGACGAAGAGTTCCAGGCTTGTTCTGGGCCTCACTCTCTAATTTATCCTCAGTAGAGACATTGTTTTAAATTTGGCATCTGGTTTCAGTCATCGTCAGCATTTCTCTGAGCAACATATACAACCATGGGAGAAGAGATCATGTCTGTGGAATGTGCTTCCTCTGCTGCACATGGTCTCGACATGAATGTGACAATTTTCCAGAGGTTCATGGTAGGGTTATGGTCAAGATCACACACAGAAAATAACGTAACAGAAATCAAGATGTGTGAATCTCTGGGCCGCAATATACTTGTACACACAAGGATGAGAAAGGTTGGAAATGTGTTGGGTGTGTGCAACTTAAATTCCATCAGCTAGTGCACATCCATTGTGTGTTATTGGTTGCGCAACTACACAAACTGCACATGCACCCAAATCAGGTCTTATTTAGGAGCATGTTCTGCTGCAATGTGTTGCAGACAACCTTACAGAACCATCCAAGCAGAGGGCCATTGCTATCATCTGAAAGTAGCCAGGCGATATGTGCCACCCCCTCGGCCTTGTCCTGTTACTGGGGTCCTCAGCACTGAGGCACCTGCACACTGGATCACAATCAAGGAAACGTGCCACATGACCACAGTGTATCAGCTGCTCTTAATGCAAGCAGTACACCTTGCCTTGGTCTCCTCGAGATGATACTTCATGGTCCTACATCATTGGATACTGTCCAAGTCTTAAAGTAAGACCAGAAGTACCAGGCCTTAAAGAAATCCTTGGAACTTTGTTCTCCTGCAAAGACGTTGGCATTCTGCCCAACCAACTAACTCCTTAAACCCTTGCCAGAAGTCTTTTGCTCTCATGGAACAAGCGACTGGAGACAGAAACATCACTGGTGAGTTTTTCTCCCAACAACTTCATCGCACTCATCACAAATAGACACACTGCTGATGTCCAAGTCTAGTAAGTAATTGAAAACCTGGGTCAGATTTTCAGTGGTGCAGTCAAGGCATCAGGATTTACTAGAGCATTTAAAAACAAAACTGATGTACTGTTAAAATTAAAGTGGCTGGAAGAACGACTGACGCAGTGAGAAACTAAATGCTAAAATGGGGGGGGGGCTGGGCTCTCTCCAATTATTTATCCAATAGTAGAACTTGGGTTAAAAATTCCCATCTTACTTGTTTCCCAATTTTGAAGCAGCCCTTTACTTCTCAAAGACTCATGGGATTCCCATTTCATAACACGTTATTTTATTTTTTTTTTATCAAGGGCATGTTGTTTTTTTTTAATTATTCAAAATAATGTAATGATGTTGTATAATGATGCTCGGGCTGTGGCTGGACAGCAAACTGGACAACCCACACCAACCACCTGTACAGGAAGGGAGAGCAGGCTGTACTTCCTGAGGAGGTTGCGGTTATTTAACATCTGCAGGAAACTCCTGTGGATGTTCTACCAGTCCGTGGTAGCCAACGTCCTCTTTTGTACCGTGGTGTGCTAGGGGGCAGAACATCCAAGGAGCACACATCCAGGCTGGACAAACTGATAAGGTGGGCTGATTCTGTGGTCGGCATGTAGCCGGTCTCTCTGGTGATGGTGGCAGAGAATACTGGACAAACTGCTGGACATTATGGACGATGCCAGTCACCCTCTGCACACCACCATCAGCAAACAGAGGAGCCTCTTCAGCTACAGACTGCTCCTCCCCAAGTACAGGACCAACAGACTGAAAACTCCTTTGTCCCTCAGGCCATCACACTGGACAACTGGAGGAGGAGTAACAGGAAGACATAGAACAGGAAGGAGAGGAGCAGCTGTAGCCCGTAAGCCAGTAGTTCTGGTATTCATATTTGTGTTTACTTTTTGCAAGTTGTTTCTTACTTCTACTTTTGATACTCTGTTTGCTACTTTCCAGTGCTGCTGGAACTTCAATTTCCCCGAGGGAGTCTTCCCAAGGGATCAGTAAAGTTCTGTCTAACCTAATGTGGCCTCCAACTTGTAATATCTGAATGAGTTATATATTATTTGACTAACTGATGTCAATAGCCTGTCATAAACTTCAAAACCATGAAGCTTTTGGTGAAGCAATAGGCTGGAAGGTTGAAATCATGAGGTTTGATTTCACCACAGTGGATACTCCTTTGTGCTACTCTGTCTAGTCAGCTTTAGAAAGCTGAGAATGGTGCGCCGCTAGCTTTTGCACTTTGTCATATTCTTTTCTGATGTGAAGCTACATGGTCCGTCTCACACTCTTGGAGCATTAGCTAGCTCTTATCAAAACAAAAAAAAACTTGGCATGTGACAACGTGAGGTCTGGTAAAGTATAAATATTTTTATATTTCTGCTTTGATTGCTTCCAGATTTTGCAAAAAACTGCATTATTTTGCAAAAGTATTTTGATGACTAATTCAAAGCCAACCTTGGATATCGAGTAATTCCACAAAAATTCTAGGATCGGTTACATAATGAAGCTCGGTGAAGCTTTCTTCAAAGGCATCCAGGTTACTGGCCTCCAATATGTTAACCAACACCAGGTCTATGAAAGCACTGAACATAGTACACGTAAAAATAGATCCCGGACGAACCCCAAAGTTCACTGAAATGAAATCAGAGACTCTAACAAAACTCCACTGTCAGTAGCTATGTACAGGAGAGCAGAGAGGTGCAGCAACCAAGAGGGGAGTTCTCAGGATGTCCCACAAAACCATCTGATTGACCAAGTCAAACATTTCATGAAAAATCATCCAGAGGCTGCAGAAAAGCTCTGCTGATATTCAACCAGATACCAGTGTGGCAAAACAGCCAACCATCTGATTAAGTACAATTATCCTGACTTAATTTAAGAGATCTTAAAACCCAGTGCCTAGAAAGTGTATGTATATATATATATATACACACACACACACACACACACACTTAGTGCTACAGGAACCCCACCCAGGCCAAACTCAATCCAGCTCTTTTGTTCAGACCCCAATGTGTGTACCCTCTCCCCCTGCTGGACACAAAGCCAGGAAGGAAGCGCAGAAGGCCAGAGAACAGAGAACGGCTGCTGTTCTGAGCAGGCCAGACTAAGGAAGCACATTTTTCTTGAAGCAATGCAGGAAAATGACTGCGGAAGTCTGGTGGACCAACTATGGTACGTGGACTATTAATGCTACTGCCACACCGAAACAGTAACACTCTCTTGCTTGATAATAACATTATCAAAATTTAACAAGCTCGTGTTTGTACTGGACGTGTAACTAAAGATTTAAAAACCTAAAGGTCTTTCCACACTGAGTGAAGGAAGCCACCAAAACACCCAGGATGACTAAAGGAGGTACAGGCCTCTGTGGCTGTGACTGGACAGACTGCATCCTGACCCTTGTGTCTATTAGTTCACCGACCGCAGCCTCATAGGACAGGAGGACTTTGTTGTCTCCCATGTGCCCTCTGGCAAATCACGTATTCTTTTTACATAAGCAAGTCTTTTTCTCTATAGTCAACACAAACTTGCCACAGACTGAATGTGTTTTAGGTACATGCACGGCTCGTGTCCACGCTTAGCTGCGGGCATGTTTAAAGTATGATTCATTGTGTTGCACGTACAGTTTGATACGATCCAGAAAGGAGCTGCCCTGTACACACTTAAATCCAAACACACATCCTGGTTTGAGAGATAAAAGAAGAAAAACTGAAACGTACTTTCTGTCCGTCTCTGGAGTGGACACCTCGCTGCTGAAGCCTAAGGACTCCTGTAGACACAGACAGCAGAGGGTTGTAGCTGGTGCAGGAAAACAAACATGGCTGCACCACGTTGCGTGATCTTACCTGGATCTCTGAGCGGAGCTGCAGGGACATGCTGCTGGGATCCTGTTTTTCCTGAAAGGAAGAAGAAAGGTCAGTTGTGTCAAAGGTCACCGTCCAACCAGGGAGAAGACATGTGGCTCCAGAAGAGCAAAAACCAAAACACCTGTCTGAAATGTTCCAAACAGTCAGGTATGCCCTCAGGACGGGCTGGCATCAGGTTCAAATCGACATGCCTGTGTTAAACCTGGCTTCAAGTGTCCAAACCAGCAGCTCTTATTTTAATTTTTTATTTATTTATTTTTTTAAACCTAGTGGGCGGTGGCAGGGAACCACAAGATTTTAGACTTTTTTTCTTTTTTTTTTTTCTTTTTTTTTAAGGAAAACATATATATCATTAATTCTGCAGTGAGATTAACAATGTTGGCAGGCATTCATGTTTATTTATTTGCATAGAGTATTGTATAAAATCTATTACTTAAAAGGACGTATAAATAAGTAAACTCCTTTAACGCTGCTAATTTCTTCTCCCACACTTTACAAGAAAATCAAATTACATTCAATCTGGTTTCTCAAAGTATTTTATTGAATAATCATGCGTCTTTGTGTTGACTTATGTAAGGTGGCACTACTACAAATAAATTAAAATGAAGAAAAACAGGTTTGTTTTCTTTATTGAAAGAGGGGAAAAAAAGAATTGCATCAACATTTCACTGGAATAAGATTTGGACATTTAAAAAAAAAAAAAAAAAAAGCCTTGACCTTGAGCTTTTCAAATTTGGTAGTACTTTGGTTTACTGTGAAGTTAGTCGATAAAATTTTATTTTTGCATGTAATATTTTGCAAAACCTTAGATTTTTTTTTAGACCTGCACCTAGAATCTCTTTTTATCTGGATGTCAGCGTAACTCTGAGTGTGTGTAGTGTGTGTACATATACGCCTGCTGCTCCATGTTTGTATGGTCTTTAAATCTGATTAAACTCTTTCATGTCATGTCATTTTATATGACATCTCATTAAAATATCTTTATAGTTTTGTACTTTCCCTGAACAGTACGTTTTTGTCTGATAAAAAAGGAAATGAATGACAGAAATAAAACAATATGAGGCTCATTATCATTATTGTTGTAGAAAATCAAAACAATCACGCAACTCGTCAACAAACTATTTACTCTGACAATAAAACGTTTTCTAAAAATGACGGTTGATAACTGGAAAATTGATTTTGCTATCGAAGTCGGTGTTGCGGCATCTGTGAGGTGAAGGTTGTTTTTCTTTTAACAACAATCTCAAATGGAAGAAAGCAAACAAACTGTCCGCTGACTTCCAGAGAGTTTGGGAATCCAAATGACAGTAACAGAAAAGTCAACTGACTTCACTAAAACAGTGAAAAGTATAAAAGGAGAGTCTAATTTATAAGCCTTCTGCGAACACATGTTGATCTTTAGTCTGCCGGGTCTGTTTTTGCCGTTACACACAGCTGGTGTTTATATACGTCTTAAACAGATGTCCTCGTGGATAATCCAAATGCAGATGTAACTCTAACCTAAAGCTTCAGATTAAATAAATCTGCAACAGCACATGATTATTTACAGTCCATGAATAAGGACATTGGGTGATGGTCATGGACTGCGCAGCTGCTCAAATACACTTCTTAATCTGCTTTGCTGCATGAGCTCTCGCCCCCATCGTTTCCCCCAGTTAAAAATAATAATAAAAAATAATGAACTCAAATAACTTCAATAAAATCTTTAAATTGTCTTCTTTTGAGATTTACTTACCAGTATTTGATTAAAATTCACCTCCATTATCAAGACATATTTTTGGGAGAAGACTTTCTGAAGACCAAATTTTCTTTTGTTTTTTTTTATTATTATTATTATTTTTAAAGAAAGAAAATTTGTTCTACATTTTATGTGCAGCTCCTCATTTCTTATTTTAACCACACAATGCTGCTTTTAGATCCAAAGTAAGTTTCACTGCCCGTCTTCTTGGTCTCACCATCTTCTAAATTAAACACTGTCAAATAGTATTTCTTGGTTGCTTGAAAGAAGTTTGATCTGCTGCATTTATGAGGTCTGTGAGAAAAGTATCCGACCTTATTTTAAAAAAAAAAAAACATGGATTTGAATCACGTGTGATTACATCAGCCAAGCTTGAACCCTCGTGTGCACGCGTGAGTTTTTTCCACGCCTGTCGGTGACGTCATTCGCCTGTGAGCACACCTTGTGGAAGGAGTGGTCCAGCCCCCTCGTCGGATTTTCATTGTCTGAGAAGTTGCTGAGAGACTGGCGCTGTGCTTGATCAAAATTTTTTCAAAAACTGTGAGGCACATCCGAGTGGACACCATTCGAGAAATTCAGCTGGTTTTCGGTGAAAATTTTAACGGCTGATGAGAGATTCTGGATTGTTTCTATCGCTGTAAGGACTTCCCACGGAGCGGGACGTCGCGCAGCTCTAAGGCGATGTCGTCATCCTGTTTCAAGCTGAAAACCTCCAAATTTAAGCCTCTGTTGACCCAGGATGTCATGAGAGAACAGAGAACTTTCAGAAGAGGTCGGAATCAGCAGTTTTCTGGACATTCCACTGTTAAAGGAGATTTTTTTAATGAAAGACGTGCGGATGGATTGGCGCGTCAGCTCGCAGCCGGCGCGGCACGCCCGCCACAGGAAAAACACCTCCGTGTTGATAACCATTTGTAAAATCCAGGCGGCTTTTGGTGGCTTTCAGTTGAGTGAGTATCTGAGAAATTGTTTAACAGCAGGACATGTTCCAACTTGTCCATAAGGCTTCCAACGGAGGTTTTTAAATAAAACTGTCGGTTTCTTTTCTAATAGACCTCGTATACCCAAATTTTGAGCCTTGCTCTTTTCTTGATGACCACACTTCATCATCCAGTTCTATAAGATAATGGGTGGTTTGCTGCAGTCCTTAGGGGTCACACTTGTTTCATGGAAAAATTATTTCTGATGACCTCCCCTCTCTTCGTTCATAGAATTCAGGTCATTTCTCAGTAACTGCCAATATTGTGGCATTACTCCTGACAAGCTTTCATTTCAACTTCCAGTCGTGTTTTGGTGACTTCTGCATTCATCACCATGACCTTAAAGTTTGCATAATAGTGCCTCCTCAGGGGTTAGTTAAATTACCCAAATCTTGAGCCTTGCTCTTTTCAGGAGTCTTGGCCATGCAGCACCATAAGCTAAGAGGTCCTTTGCTTTTGTCCTGAGGGGCCAAACTCGTTTAATGAGAGAACTACCTCTGGTGACCTCACTTCTTCATTCACAGAATGTGGGTGATTTCTGAGGAAATGCCAACAAAACAAGTTTTCACTTCAACTTCCCATATGTCATCCAAAAGAGGTCAAAGTTTTAGGAAATGTTGTGATGCTGATGTTACTCTATTTGTGTAAATGTGCATGTTATGTCAAATTTAAAAATAATCCTCTGGAAACTGGAACCCAACATCACAACACCAACTACTCTTGTGAAATAATGAATGATTCATGTTAAAGCTGTAATAATGAATTACATAAATTTTTAACAGGGACAGATATTTTAAATAAACATTTCTTGTGTTGATTTGTTTGATTCTTTGTCTTACAAATAAAATTTTACAACAAAAGTCCAGAATAAAAACAAACAAGCAAAACAAAAACAAAATGCATTTCACTTCACATTATTTACCCAAAATCCACAAATACTGAATTATTTTTCCAACAGTGACTCAAATCCAGGTTCTCAAAATTAAGAAAATTAATTATCGTTGAAGTCTTTAAAATCATTATCGATTTGTGTTTCATCCCTACAACATCATAAAACCTGTTAATACCAGATTATCTCTGATTTTCTAATTTAATCAGATTAAATTCACTTTAAACCCTTTTACACTGGAGCCACTTTAAACCAGTTCTTACTAAACGGTACGATTTAAGGCTTTTTAAGGTTAGAAAAAAGTTTGTGAAGTCCATTTCTGGTGAATCTCAGTTTAAAAACCAGTCAAACGTAATTTCTCAAAAAGCCCCCCGAGGATGTGGAGTGAGTGATGACACATTTTTACTTGAGGTCAACTTCCTGAAACAATTAAATGACATGCTGCTGTAACCACACACACACACATTAAAAAAAAATCAAAGTGATTAAGTGGTGCATCATCGTGCAGAACAGGATCAGGAAATGAGTTCTTTGTGCAAAATCTGCCTCATCCTCCATCTGCACATCCAGATATCAGATTGAGGGATTACAGCCCGGGGAAGTTCTACATCACTTCCTAGATGTTACCCATCATGCATCCTAGGCAGAGTGAGAGTGTGACCTTCAGGAGGAAATGAGTACAGTCCTCACACACACAAATGTATCCTCTAACTACGATGTCAATGACAAACAGTTACAGGGTTTAGTCAGAAGTGAGGTAAGCAGCTATAAGATCCTGTGCTGAAGACACAACTGGACCAAAACCACCACTTATAGCACCAGTGGTCATCAAAGGACAGACGCTAAAACACTACGGAGCCCGTCTGCCTGGGATTATATGCAATACTACAGTTTAGCGCCACCTGTCTATTTGTCTGTTCCAGTAATCAGGATGGTAACAGTCTGGAATCTGATTTGGGATGTAAATCAAGTAATGTCAGAAGACCCCCCTAAAAACATTTGCCCAATCCAGGGAATATGATCATTCCCATAAGTGAGGATCCAGGTACTGATCCCAAACCATAAAAGTATCATCTGGATTAAAGCTGAAAGAGGCAGTGTAATTACACTGCAAAGCACTGGAGGACTCTGGGGCAGAGACACAGATCTAGTCTGCAAGTAAACGCCAAAGCCAGGCTGTTTGTTTAAGCACACCCATGTGGGTGTGGTCAGATTACAGGGGGTCGTTTTGACCATTGGGGTTTTTCCGTAATTATTGTATGGCCTTGCCTTACAATATAAGGCGTCTTGGGGCAACTGTTTGTTGTGATTTGGCGCTATATACATAAAATTGATTGATTGATTACCTCACACAAAGGTGGAAAACACCCGTGCTGAAGCTGGTGTGTTGACATGCTTTCAGAAAGGCACTGAAGCACCGGTTTTACTATCAGACATGTCAGATATGCAGATACGCATTAGCACGTGTCGGGTTTGTCGTCATGCTGATTATATGGCGAAAGAGCAACTCAAAACTGACTGCGTCACAATATTCACTACAGAAATATGACGTAAATAAAAGTTACAGTTTAGTGAACTTCCTTCATACAAAATTTGACATCAAGCTTCATCTCAGGACTGATTTGATTGGTCAATTTGGAAGTGGGCAAGTCGTAGTGACAGAGAGAGGTGTGAGCAAACAGACTTGGAGATGGATACTGACTCGGAGTACTTGCACTATTTGAGAGGCCACTTCAGGCTGCAACACTTTGAGAAAGGTTTTGACAAAAGATTGGTTTTTGCCCTCAAATGACCATGATTCACTCACGACAAGAAGATAAAATTACTTATTCAGAGGCTCTGGAAAAATTTTCATGGAAAAGTTTTCCATGAAAATACCATTTTCAACAAGCTACATTTAAATGTTGACTTAGTCACAGACAAAGTCCTGATTTGATCGCAGATATTTAAAGGTGCTGTAGTTCAGATTTGACACATTTATAAAGTAGCCAACAACTATTTTCTATGTAAAGATTTAGTGGATTAATGGGATCCTTTGCATAAAGTGACACACTCCCTCTGTGCTGTTAGGTTTTCTGTACATTTACATTCTCAACCTGGCTGTGCAAGCATGTTTAGTGCATGAGATTTCTGCATGTGCACATTTAATGCATGTGAATCCTCTCCTGTGAAACTGCTGCCCTTCCCTACATTAATGTGGAGATGGTAGTACTCACAAATAGTGGATGGCAACAACAGAAATACTGTATGCCCAAGAATCTCATTTTGAAGCTGGACAGTCGGACTGGTTTCCACTTACGTTTAGCTTTTCCCACACAGAAAGCTGTTAGAATGCTGTTCCGTCTGCTCAGCTAAGGAGTGAAGCTGTGTTTATGTCCTGAAATGTAGCACTAGCCTGACATCTAGTGGCAGAAAATTCACTCATAGCACCATTTTATCAAAACTATTCAGAAGATTTTCTAAAGAACATTGCAGATTTTCCATCTATAAGAGCAAATTGATATTCAAGAGATTCAAATGTAAATAAAAAGTGTTAACAGCAGCCCTGGGCTCCCCTATGCCACAAAACAACAACAACAAAAAAACAACCACATGTAAACACAGAATGAGACTGAAGCACCTCCGTGTTCACAGCTAGACCTCCTGGGAGCCTGGAAGACAGGGCCACTCTTTCTTTCCGTCTGTGTGTAACATCCCCGACATAAGGAGGGGGGCGAGACCTGAAGACACAAGGACAAGAGCAGCGGAAAACAAACCAAACCTACATCACGTTTGACTTTCACTGCGGCTCCGTGAGCTGAATGTGTCATTGTGCAGGAAGCGGAGAAAAAAAAAAGAACTCAGCTTCTGAAGGTAAAGCTGCTTTTCTCTCAGAGGTGTGAATTTCTAAAAGAAAAACAAACACCAAGACTGAAGAAGCTGCAAGTTTCACTGACACACTTTTTCCAAAGAGAATGCAGCATTTTTGTGTGTGTGTGTGTATGTGTCTGAGAAGCTTTGATCCTTCCCAGAGGGAGCGTGTTATCCTTTACATGAACCCATCAGCATCAGAAAGCGCCCCACTTACCCCCGTCTGCCACTTACACGCATCAATGTGCATTTCATCCTCCGCAGCAATCTAGAGGGCGGTTTGTGCCTGTGCACGTGTCAGATTATTTGAGCCCGACTAAATTATTTAAAATAAGAGGAAAGGCGGTAAAAGTGAGGCCAAGCTAATGAGGATCAGGATATCTGAAGACCAGCAACTCCAGCATTAAAAATACTAGCAGCAGGATCAGACGCGGGGAATGAAAGGAGGACAAACACAGCAGCACTTTAGTCCAAACACGGCTGCACAGCCCACCAAAGACGTGAATTATGACCAACCTCACAGACAAAACTCAGCAGATATGTGGTAAACTAGAGCGCAGGTGGCTTTGTTTTTGGATGCCAGCCTGAATGGTTGGGTGAGACTGGGTGGGCAAGTATGAAGTAGTGAGGAACAGGCACCAACTGGAAAGTCTGGTGTAAGGAAAAGAGAAAAAAAAAAAAGTGTCAGCAGATGAACCAGCTTTGCATGGTGCAAACTTGTGGAGCTGGAACCTGTTGATCAGGACACCGTGATGATGATGTCACACATATCAGCTCATATTATTGGCATAAAGAAAAACTGTCTGCACCAAATCTGAGGCGACTGCACTCCGTCCAGCTCTGCAGGAGCATGGGTTCGACATTATGTCAGTGTTGTTTACTTAGAAGAGTTCAGCAATGTTTGGAACTGGTGGCTTCCAGTAATAAGACTAAGTAGAGTGGGAATAAATGTCTCATAGCTCACCAGACCAGCTGTCATGTCTAACTAGCTTCTTGGAAAAACAAAGACACAAACAAAAAAGCCCTTCAAGTTAGTGAAGAGCAAGCAATACATTCTGACAGTTCATATTAATTGGGTAATGTCTGTAAAATAGCTAATCTGGTAGCAGCCCAACCGAAATGTGACTGTGGGGTTGCAACATTGGATATTTGTGCATAATGATTAGCATCATGCTAAATTGGCATGAAATTCTGAGTGAAAATCTCAATTCTGAGTCATAAATCACACACAAATTCTAATATACCCTTTGCTTTCCACAGGAGTGTTCCAACAATGGAAATGTGCCAACATCAGGAGAAAGCAATCCTACAAGAGAATGTTTGAGCAGTTTGACCCGCCAAGTTTGGAGTCAAGTGCCTGATGGCAGAAAGGACAAAAATAATAGAAGACACCACCAAACATGTGAATCCTTCTACAATGACCGTTTTAACCCCTTTAATTAATCAAACTGGGCCATTCTGATGAATTAATTGCTGTCGTCACCTGAAGGCAAAAACAAATGTTGACAGAGCGAGTCCACACTTGAATATTGACACCAATCTCTCAACTCGCAAAGCTACAAAACCATCACAGAGTAAATCCTGAGGCCCAAAGATCAAAGTGTTAGCAGCTCAGGTGTATTTTAACATCCAAAGTTATAAATCTAACAGCTGCAGGATTTCAGTCACAGCATCAAAGATCTGAATCTTCTTAAGACCCTGAAATACTTTAAAAGTATTCCCGTGAAAGACCCTGCAATACTTTAAAAGTACCCCTGTAAAAGACCCTGAAATACTTTAAAAGTAGCCCTGTGAAAGACCCTGAAATACTTTAAAAGTACCCCCGTAAAGGCCATGCGATACTTTAAAAGTACCCCCGTAAAGGCCATGCAATACTTTAAAATTACCCCCATGAAAGACCCTGCAATACTTTAAAAGTACCCCCGCGAAAGACCCTGCAATACTTTAAAAGTAGCCCTGTGAAAGACCCTGAAATACTTTAAAAGTACCCCCGTAAAGGTCATGCAATACTTTAAAAGTGCCCTGGTAATGGAATGTTTATCAAACATCATCTAACAAATAATGTTTACCCTAAACACGGAAACCCCAAAACCATCCATTTCTATTCAGTCAGGTCCATAAGTATTTGGATAGTGACCATTTTTCTGATACTGCTTCAGTACATCACTACAGTGGAACTGAAAAAAAGAAAAATTCTAAAAAAAAGTACTGTAGAAGTTCAAAATGTCAAACAACTCAAAGGTAATAAGTACTTTCACCTTCAGCTCCAACCTTCCTGTCATGTCAATGGAAACAAGGATTTGCACCACTTCCAGGTTTAGCGTAGTCCACACTGGGCATCTATAGGAATGCTGGCGGCAGTAATCTATTAATCCATAGGTTCCATTCTGAAAGGGGATTATTTTTTCCCCACCTTCTGTGTCCCTGCTTCTTACAAAACTAACAAAATGACAGAGAAAAGTAACTCAGCGCACAGCAGACAGGATGTGAGTGGACTAATAACCACCTCACAGAGACAACCACCAATGTGTTCAACAGCAGACAACTGAAGGCAAGATCACTGTCAAGTTCTATGTTTTTTTTTTTTGCAAATGTTAAATGCCTTAAGACGTTTTACAGAATCAAACCAGAAACCAAAAGAGCCATAAAGATGATACTGAGTTTTGAAGAACAGAAACTTCATTAAAGGAGCTTCTTCTTTCACTTGGTGAATGATGACTGCTGGAATTTACCAGGCGGTCAGTGAGCGTACACCAACATCAGATTCTACTCTTCTGAAGTTTTGTTTTTGCTATACGAGTATGAGCCGCTTCATTCTGATCAGAGTGTGGAACACTGGAAGGGTCACAGTTGAGGTTGACCTTTACCCATTCAGGTCAAAAACCTCTTGACCATTCAGACTGATGCAGGTCAAAAACGTGCCCGCAGATCTGAAAACATCAGCACAGGCCAGACAACCCTCCTCTTGACCTGAGCCACTCCCAAGTGTGTCCTATGCTGAGTTTTTCCTGAATAGGTCATGTGATCCTTCTTTGAACATCATGGGTCCCCACTGATGCACCCTGGACATCAGCGCCTTAACGATCTGATCTGGCTCAGTATTTCCTGCTCAGAACACTGACAGACATCTGTAAAAGATATGCCACATTTTTTCTAAACTAATCCCCTCCTATGTCCACGTAGCTCGGTGATAATTACTACCCAGTCATGGTAGAGTTCCTGCACCATGAACTGTTTTAGGGGTGTTTTCAGGAGATTCATTGGCAGCTTGGCCTGTGGAATCAATAAGACAAATTAGAACTGTGTTTGCTGCAATTGTAAAAATTTCCTTTTCCCAAGTTATGATTACAAAGATAAAGTGTGTCTTGTATTTTTCCGAAGTACCCTCACGTAAAGCCCAGCTCCTTCTGCAGTGCTGCTAATGCAATGTCTCTGTTAGCACGACCCTTGGACACTGTGACCTCGAACCATATTGTGTTGGGCCAAAGAGCTGCGTGACACTGGCCTTCAGCCACAGACATCTGGAAATACTTCACAAGCTACTTTCTAGTCTGGTCTGTTAGTTCTGTCTTTGTGGCTCCAGTCCCAGTGTATCTCACTGTCCTGTGCAATCCATCTCCGTCTCTTGTGTCAAAAACTATGCGTTGTAGTTTGGATCACGCTGCACCAGCGCATCCAGGATTAAGGATTACAGACTCATTAGACACCAGCGTTGTGCAAAAACATGAGTCATCCGTAATTATTAACACCTCTGCTGTGCAGGATGGAACATGTGAAATTTAAGACAATGAGACTTTCAAGTCTTGTTTCCCAATCGTGGCTAAATTGCACTGATCTGCCAACAGCTCAGGATTGTTGGGCATTTTGTTTGTACGGGGATGCACAACAGAACTGGTGTTTTGACAGACCCGGATGTCTCCGAGGCCTGATGCTGTGGTTACTGATGCTGGTCAAGACTGATCAAATCTGACATCTCCAGAAACTGTGAACTTCAAAAATAAATTGCCGTTTTTCACAGTGCACACTTTTCAAGATTCAAGATGGCGCCGCTGTGTATGGTCCGCCGTCTGCCTCATCTGTTTTTACTGATATTTTTATGGAGTACTCTGTTTGTCACGTCTTTTGCCTCAGCGCAATATGTTTATGATAGAGAAACGCTGTTAAATATCTGTGACGCGGTTGTTAGACATTCTTTCTTTGATTATAAGGGATATTCAAAGACGCCACCACCTCTCCTGGCGTCTGTGCCGGTATACCTACACCGGATTGTCACAGCGTTTCCACGCAACAAGCGCCACAGGCAGCGTGGGAAAAGAGGTGGTTTCCATGTGAAAGTCAAGTCCTACCTGGCTTCTGCAGATCAAAGTGCTCCCCACTGCCCAGCGTCTGGATACTGTGTGGATTTACAAGTCCATATCAGCTACCGATGGCTCTTACAGACTGCTCCTGGGACCAGCTGCACACTTCCGCGTTGGCGTTACGCTAAGACCCAGAGACGGGGCAGTGTACCAGGGAATCTCCGCCCGCTCAGCCGCGCGGAGCAGCAAAAGGAGCGCGCCATCTCCATACGAGGTGCGCTAGTGAATACTAGGTCCCTTTCCAACAAGACTTTTATACTTAAGGATTTTATTTTAACACATAAGTTGGACCTACTTTTATTGAATGAGACCTGGGTAAAAGCTGGCGATAACAGCGCTTTTACTGAACTCCTCCCGGCTGGGTACTCATTCTTCAGCGCACCACGGCTCTCCGGACGCGGTGGGGGCGTGGCCACTCTCTTCAAACAGAGCTTCAGCTGTTATTTAGTTCCAATACAGCACTATTCTACTTTTGAATTACAATCATGTATAATTAACTTTGCCTCTCCTGTGCTTTGCGTCGTCATATACCGCCCCCCTAAATATAATAAGGATTTTATGACTGACTTTTCAGAGTTTTTATCAGATATAATGCCTAAATATGATAATATACTCATCTGTGGGGACTTTAACATACATGTTTGTTGTGCCTCAAATCAGTTGGGCAATGACTTCAAAAGCCTCTTGGACTCTTTTGGTCTATTACAATCAGTGCATGGCTCCACACATCAGTTCGGTCATACACTAGATTTAGTCATTTCACATGGACTTTCCCTGGCTCTTAGTAATACAGCAGTTGCTCCTATCTCAGATCACCTTCCTGTTATTTTTGAATTTACAGCTCCTGTCAATATCCCCAGGCCCTCCATACCAGCCCGCTCCTGCCGCACCATCACCCCCTCGACTGTAGGGGACTTTGAGGCTGCTTTTAGAGACACTGCACTTTATTGCACAGAGGATGTGGCCTCCTCCCTTAGTCCAGATGAGTTCATCTCATATTTTAATACCACATGCTCTGATATTTTAGATACTGTGGCACCTTTTAAATCCAGGTCCACCCAAACCAGACCCCTGGCTCAATGACACCACCCGTGCCTTACGCCGTCACTGTAGACAGGCTGAGCGGAGATGGAGAAAGGACAGGCTTCAGGTGTTCTTGGAAATGCTACGGGATAGCCTTACAGAGTATGAGAATGCTGTGAAGGAGGCAAAAACCCAATATCTGTCAAGTATTATAGCCAGTAGTTCTAACTGTCCGAGAGTGTTATATGACACAATCAAGTCAGTTTTAAACCCACCAACCATATTGTCTGACATTTCGCAGGCTACATGTGAAAAATTTCTCAAGTTTTTTATAGAGAAAGTAGCCACTGTCAGACAGAATATTTTAAACTGTAACACGGTTTTTAATAGCCTTTACACTCTACCTGAACCATCTGCTGTTTTTAATAGTTTTGAGCCGGTTACTCTGACACTTCTTACTGAGGTTGTCCAGAGCATTACACCCAGTTACTGCTCATTGGACACTATTCCAGGAAATGTTTTTAAAGAGGCTTTTAACCCTGTGGGTCCGAGCTTGCTCTCTTTTATTAATAGCTGCCTCAGCTCCGGGACAGTTCCAGCCCATTTTAAATATGCTGTAGTTAGGCCTCTTCTTAAAAAGCCCAACCTTGATCCCTCAGTTTTATCTAATTTTAGACCAGTGTCAAATTTATCGTTTTTATCTAAGGTTTTAGAAAAAGTTGTTTTTAATCAGTTGCAATCGTTTTTAGAACACAACTCTGTTTTAGATAAATTTCAGTCGGGTTTTAGATCTCAAAATAGCACTGAGTCAGCTCTTTTAAAAGTACAAAATGACATTCTTTTATCGTTGGACTCTAAAAACCTGTGCTGCTGGTGATGTTGGATCTAACAGCTGCGTTTGATACTGTGGACCACTCAATCCTCCTCACACGTCTGTCCCAGCAGGTTGGCCTCCGGGGGACTGTCTTGGAGTGGTTTCAGTCTTATTTGACCAATAGGACTTTCAGGGTGATGGTTAATGACTTCTCCTCCTCCACAGTTCCTCTGACCACTGGTGTGCCCCAGGGCAGTATCCTCGGACCGCTCTCGTTCCAGCTGAGACTCCTGGCAAAAGTCAAACCCTTTCTAAGCCGAAAGGACCTTGAAAAGGCTATGCATGCTTTTATCAGCTCCCGGACTGACTATTGCAATGCACTTTATGTTGGTATCACTCAAGGCTCTCTAAACCGTCTCCAACTGGTCCAGAATGCTGCTGCTCGCCTGTTGACCAATACCAGGAAGCACAGCCACATCACTCCTGTACTTTACTCCCTGCACTGGCTTCCAATCCGTTTTAGAGTTGATTTTAAACTGTTAATGTTTGTTTTTAAAGCTGTAAATGGCATTGCACCTTCTTATTTATGTGACCTGTTAAAAACACACAACCCTGTCAGAGCACTTCGGTCTGCTGACCTGGTTCCCAGGTCCAGGTCCAAACAATGGGGTGACCGTTCTTTTGCAGTAGCAGGTCCTAAGTTGTGGAATGCATTACCTCCTGAACTGAGGTCCATTAATAGCTTGCATCTGTTTAAAGCTAAGTTAAAAACATACTTGTTCAGGGCAGCTTTTTGCACATAATTGCTTTGACACTTTTTTGTCTATTTTTATTCTATTTTGGATGCTCTTATTGTGTTTTATTGTGTTTTTCGTACTTTTTATTTTATCTCTAGCTGGTGCTATTGGAAAGCACTTTGGTTCAGTGAAAACTGTTGTAAAGTGCTACAGAAATAAAACTTGATTGATTGATTGACACTTTTTGCACAGTGGGTCTTGTTATCACAACCTTGAATCTGCTTCAATCATGTGTCAATTTCCACTCACCCATCTTGACAATATTAAGTAGAACTAACACATCTGGCACCAGTGGTCCCTCTTGACCTCCCTGGTTGTTGTACCACAGTAGACAAATGGCCGACATCTAAATATGTCCACAAATTAAAAAAATGTGCGTTTCTCAACACCACAATGTGCTCCACGCTTCCCTCGTATCAACAGCCGTAACTAAGGTCCAACACCTGTTTTGCACAAACTCGGGTATCTGTGGAGCTGCAGGGAATTCTCATGCCTGAGATATCCCAACTTTGGTAAAAAGACCAAAAATAAATCTGTAATTTCAGTGTGAAATTTAAGTTGGAGTTGAATCCGTGTGGCGCAGGTTGATACTGCAGTTTATCGAGGGCTCAATGAGGTGTTGTCTGACCCGTATTCCTCCTCCACTATATTTTGCTGCCAAACTCTGCAGAGTGGTGGGACAGCTGCAGGCCCTCACATTTTCCATCCACTCCTCGTCCTCCTCCCCTCCCGTCTTCCTCTTTTCACATCCTCATCCTCCTCCTGTGCTTCAGGGTTGGTACTTTTCCTCTCCTCTGCGATGTGAAGAGAGAAGCCTGCTCAGATTACTTCCTTTTCCTGTTTTATCTGATCAGCACTGAACTGCCCATGAGGTTATCCAACTTACAGTGAAACGTCCTTAAACCAACATTAGTGTCTGCATCTGCAACAAAGTCATTGAAGAGGAAACACCTCTCCAGAGTCTTGGCCGTGTATTTCCTAAAAGCAGCAGCGAGAACAGGACGCCTGACTTCGGTTATTCAAAGGAAAAGAACAATGAATCTGAAGTCTATCAGGCCAAGACTCTGTTGTCATCAAAACCAAAACCACATGTAGTCTTACAAAAAACTATTCCTGTGGTAAAACAAGAGAATATGCAACCAAAGCAACAAAAATGTGCACATTCAGCCCTTAAAACACACTCCAACATCAGCTGAGCTTTCAATAAAATTATTTAAATTCTTTCTTGATGGTAAACAATTGATGCCCAAAGATCCCAAATAGCAAAAACTCAGCTGCACCAATCCTAGTATTTGGCTCCCAGTCCGCTCAAAGTCTTTAATACTAAGTGTTGGCCAAAGCCGTGGCGGTGGACTCACTCTGCAGCCTTTGCTGGTCTGCTAGCATGCTCACAGCTCACAGTGTTTGTTATGATGCAGCACTGACACAAGCGGTTACATGTATGACAGCTGGAATACGGAACCCAAAACTAATCCTTTGGAAACCATCAGCATCTCTGCATCCACAGTGATGTCTCTGCTCACGCCGTACTGTCAGGTCCACATGTTTTGTTTGCTTTGTGCGTGTTTGTGTGTTTATATGTACCATTTCAATCTCCTGCGAAACACGTCGTTTGCGTAGCTCCTCCATGCGGTCGCTGACGTCACTAAAGCAGGTGTTGTAGTACTCCGAGTACTCCTGAGCAAGGTCATCTATGTTGCCCAGAGAACCATCCTGCAAAGACAAACAATAATTTACTTCAATTTAATGAAGGACAACAGTTTAATAGCAGATCTTCAATGAAGAGGAAGAGCTCTGGTGCCACAATGTTCTTATCATCAAACAAAAATTCATACAATTTTCTCAAATTTACATTTATTGCTCAACATTTCCTTAAATTTTAATCTGAAATAACTAACTTTTTGGACTCGTATTTCATATGCCTAATGTTTTTTAATTCTTTAATGTACAGACAGGTGACAAATAAATGTAAAACCTAATTAAATTAGTGGAGAAACAATTAACGCTGAAGGACAATGAACAATGAAGGATAAAAAAAGAGAGATCATATGCCCAGAGTCACCAGACTTCAATCTAATTCAACACCTATGGAAGATCTGAGAAGGCCACCATCATCAGAACCCCAAATGAGAGGATATATTTTGCAGAATGTGTTTTTTTTTCTTTACTTTTACACCCTTCTGTATCTTAAATACAACAGGAAATGACCTGGACCTCTTTAAGAGTATTTCCCTCTCAACCAAAGCTGTTTTACTAAACCGCTGTCACATACACGAACAATTAGTGGGATATAAACATACCTCATAAACTGATGGAGTGCAGTACAGGGGCCCCGACATAATGACACACCAGTTCTAATACTGAACCAATATTCAGAATTTTAATTTGTGAAGATATTTGTCAGCCGCTTTAAGTATTTTTAACTCTACTAGTGTAAAATGTAAAGGTGGTTCATCCCAGGTCTGTATTTTGTCATAGTTCTGCTTATCAAAAGGCCACAAAGCATCAGAGTTGAAGTTTTGTCTGAGTCGGATCAAGGATGCCCTTTACCTCAGACATTCACCGACTCTAATCCAAACACTCTTCCAGCTGTGGCTTCATTCTGCACACTTCCTGTCTTTGTGTGGAAGAAGTGTTCAGCTTGAATATAATAGCAAAGACAACTTCAGAATAACAATCGTGCAGTGCCCTCAAACCTTTGGCCAGTGAAAAATCACCAACAGGGTCTCTGAAGTAAAAAAAAAAAAAAAGAACTCCGATGCACCAAATAATTGAAAAAGCAACTTTGTTTTGCTTATGCAAAATCCCATAGATGTCTGCCACCTGCTGGATTGAAAATAGTTTAACATATTTTCTAGAGTATAAATCACACCCGATTATAAATCACATCATTTTTCTGTATTATTATATGGGATTTTTGTGCACTGTTGTAATATACTTTTTATTATTGCCAATTATTCTTTTATCATTGCTGCAGTTGATTTTGTTCAGTGCTTTGATTCCTGGGAAAGCCCTATATAAAGTTAGAAGTCACACCAGAGTAAAAGTTACAGGACTTCCCAAACTAGTAAAAATGATTTATACTCTGGAAAATGTGGTCATTACAGCTGTGCTTGTCACTTAGGGAGACCTTGTTTCTGTAGGAAAAAACCAAACCAAAACAAACAAACAGAGAACCACTGTGTACTAAACCTAAAACAACAGTCATACCTCCACACAACCCAGCAGAAAAGATTTTGTTTGAATTTAGCCACAAAAAGGAAGGATGGAGGCAGTTAAGCAAGATGCACAGTTAATGTGGTCCGTGAGAGAGAGGGCATGACTGCACAGTAATTTAATTTACATCAGAGGATAATAAACATATTTTCTGATTAATAGCACTTATGTACTAAAACTCAATTAACAACATTCACCGCAATGGGTTTGACACATTCTAGAAATATTATAACTACCTGCCAGCATTGTGTAAAACTAGTTAAGATTTTGTATACTAATAACAGCTATAGGTGTTATTAATTGAGGATCACAGGGTGATAGAGTGCACCCCAATGCACTCTGGGTAAAAGGCGAGGAACACCTCCAGCAAGTTTCAAGTCCAGTCACCAACAGCAAGCAATCTGTTTAACTGTGCACAACCATTCACACACACGTGTTACCGGTCAGTGCATGATTTTATTTTGCAAACTTATTTGTCATGAGACTGCGTTAATAAACAGAATAAACCAACACACACACACACACACTGTTTTCAAATCTTCATCCTCATGAATGTGTGCAGGATGCAGTCCGAGCCCTTTTTGAGAAAGGGAGAGAGAAGACTGACCCATCTCTTTGCCTGTAGGCCGTTCTTGCTGGTGATGTCCGACTGCTGAATATTCATCAGTGTTGATCTAATCTGTGCCAGGCAGACAGCTAGCATTGAGTCACTGCCCCAGGTCCGAACAGTCTCTCTCAGTCTCTGTCTCTCTCAGCTGGACTCCTCATGCTATGTGCCAGGCCACAAATGAATGGCCCACTGTGAGCCTGAGTGACACTCGTACACTCGGGTATAGGCCCTTCTTCGGAGATGGGTGTCTCATTAGAAAAAATAAATTAACATGCACCCACATGCATGTAGGAGGTTTCAAAAATGGTACAAAAACAAACTGAGGGACTGATAAACACTCGTTCTCACTCCTAAGTCCAGTTTGGCAAACTGTGATCCGTCCTCCCGCACTGTCCCGACATACTTGAGATGACTGAGCGTCCCAGCGGGAACATTCCCCGAGCGGACAGACGCTTTCCCTTCATTCCTCGCAGCAGCTTTACAGAGCTGTAGAATGAGCAACAAGACTACAGGCACCAAACCAAACCACCTGTCTCAAGCAACTATTCCCAAAAGTCAACACACTTCCGCTTTGCAATTAAGTTGTTTACTTTTTTTTTTTGGTTTCTGAGAGGAAAACAGTTTGAGCCTTTGTGGCTTCATACATTAGATTAACTAACATAAAATTCTTGGCACCGCCTGCCCTTCACACTCTTGCCGCTGTGGCTTCAAGGCTGGAATTTTAAAATGGAACTGGAATACGAGTAAAAGCAGGTTCAGGCAGCCAACTTGAGCTGGTAAATGTAAACGGGATACATTACATAAAAACAAAGTGGGACTCTAATCCATCAGTGGCATTAGTGACGATCCAGCACAGGTTGACCCGAACACACCAGCACTGCCTGTTCTCCGATCTGTATTTCCACTCGTGCGTGTGCACTTTCTTGTGGCATCAGTTTCCTCAAATCCAAATTCCAAACTCACAAAAAGACTCCCAAAGGACAATCACAGTAATTCACAATAATTCAAACAGTTTAGTCTGCATTTTAGAGTGAACTTGTCGATGTGGGAGTGGAACTGGTGATGCAGTGATCCCACAGATGTCCACAGGCTTAGTTTGGAAATGTAGGAATATGACTGGAGGCAGAGTTTGGACATGGAATGATTTGTGGGAGACCGACAAGTGCAGCTGTGGAGCGAGTGGATGGCAAAACATCTGCAAGAGGAGAGTTTTAAAGAAAACCATGGCTGTGGATATGTGGATCGATCGATCACAAAGCCTTCCAGATTTGAGGAAACAGTTTAGTTCCAATAACTACATGCTTTCATCACATATTTTTCCTTACATAAAAGTCCACAACATTATCTCATTTTTTTTTAATACAGTCCCTGACCGTGACAGGATAGCTGATCTCTGATGTCAGTTATTTATAAATTTATTTTCACGTGTTGTAACAACATAACAGCAATCAATAGAGACAAAATAGCTGCATTTAAAGGAACATTTATTTAAACACAGTTACTGTCTGCATCGTCTTTGCTCCAAGTCTCTGTCAGGTAACATCACACCCGACACCGACTGTTTCAAAGCACTCATTCCCAGTGTTTTAAGGCACCTGTCTCCATGTAATGCTACATCATTCCACAGAAAATACAAGTGACTGTAGATTTTTTAAAGCTGACCTCATGAGTGCAGACATCAACCAAGGCTGATTATCTCAAAATGCATTAATTGTTGTGTGGCTGGGGGGGCCTGGCTGCCTTTTGTTTCTGTTTTCTGTCCTGTCTTTTGTTTTTCCTTCCAGGTGGCTTGCATTTGGGACTGAGTGGCTGTGTAGCTGAGTTTATCAGGACCTCACCCTGATCACCTGAGGCTGATCACCTGCGGCTCGTCAGGACTCACAGCAGTGGTGCATCTACATGGATTGGAACATGGTGGCATTTAAGACTGGAGTACACAGTGTGTATTTGCCAGAGACTCGACCTTGTGACCAGACGGGTGAGATCGTCGTCTCAAGAGCCATCTCATCATCAGTGGATGCAGAGAACGTCCAGGTTTGATGCACGGTCTGTGAAAGAGGAGGGGGTGAGGTCTCACGCTCGTCAGCACACTTCCTGAGGTACGTTAGATTTTGTGACTAACATTTATACAGTCAGTAAATGTGGTGTCCCTCACACCTTATTATATTGAGCTGTATGTTAGTCATTTAAATCAGCTTCCACTGCAGTGGAGTTTTGTGAACAGGGTGTTCTATGCCTGCAGGGTGGGAAGCTGATTTGCAATTAAGCCAGGAAGTGTTTGCTGTTTGTACACCTTTGAGTGGTCTCTCTGTGTGTTGAGTGTGAACTCACATAATGATTTCTTCTTTCACAGACTCGGTTTGTCGCGGCCACCTGGGGGGTGTCGGCGGGGTCCTTGGGTCCGAACTGGTTCTGGCTCCGGACCGTTAGCGCTGCTGGGAGCGCACCGCAATCCACCACGCCAGACCGCGCACTTTTATATTTTTCACATCACTGTTATGTTTATTAAACTCTGTTATCCTTTGTACCGTGCTCTGCTTATTTCATACTGGGTCCTTCAAACGCTGGTCGGTTCTCCGGGCTGCATCCGACACATAACATTAATGCAATAATTAATACATTAATGCAAAATGCTTCAGGCTGACTAATTAGATGGCCAATTAACCAACCACTAGCATACTTATGTAACCCATTGTTTTGCTCAGTTTTTATTTAATTCAGATCATGCTGTAGAGATGGTTTCACTTTAAGATTAAAGAACAGCTTTTATAAATAATTCTTGTAAAATAAAGCCTGTTTTTATCTATATGTGATTTGCCCAGCAGTGCCCGAGCTTCAGCATACACCAATTCCTCCAAACTGATGGAAAAGCTGGTTAATTTACTGCTAAATGCTTTAACATATTTAAAAATAGTTCTGGGAAAAAAAATAAAAATAAGAATGCATGAATACATCTAGTTGCATGAAGGTGTGTAGATATTTGGAATAGAGCCCAATACTGTTCATTTCAACAGCTTCACCACCCTAGATGTGGCAGAGGTCAACACCCTATTCAGGTCAGTACCCTATTCAGGCTTGAAGAATAAAAAGCAACAGTCATACAAAGAACAACACCCAACCAGGAATGTGGGACTAAGGTCAGGCTGATATTTACAGTAAAGAGTGAGAACAAGTTATTAAATGTCAAAGACGTAATATTCTCTGTGTGCATGTGATAACTGTGTTAAAAAACTACAGTTCTGATCATTTATTTTCTACAAAATCTTCACCTACCTCAAGCCTAAGGAGAGATTTACAAAAAATATGACTACTGCTTTAGATCACATGTATAAAGTAGTAATTTTTCTAAAAACCCAAACTGAATACATGAATATTTCAATGTGACAAAAGCGCTACAGATGCATTACTGACTGATTTATAACATACTTATTCCTGATTTGTCAGCACGGTTGCAGATGATTTTTTTAAAGATATAATTCATCCCATGTTTGTCATACCATACCATTTATTTATATAGCACATTTCACAAACATAGTTTCCAAAGTGCTGTACAAAAAAAAACAACAAAAAAAACACAGAGGACCACAAACTCACGCGGTGTTAAAAGCCAAAGCATAAAAATGGGTCTTTAGACGAGACTTAAAACACTCTACAGTGGGGGCTGTTTGAATGTTAAGGGGCAAATCATTCCACAGCTGAGGGCCCACAACAGAAAAAACCCTGTCTCCCCTAGTTTTAAGTCTCGTCACAGGCACCACAAGCTGGAGCTGGCCCTCAGACCGCAAAGCACGGGGGAGGCTGATAAATTCGGATGAGGTCTGAAATGTACGTCGGGGCCAGTACATTCAAAGCTTTAAAAACAAACAATAAAATCTTAAAATCAACTCTAAAACGAACTGGAAGCCAGTGCAGAGACGCCAAAACCGGAGTGATGTGCTCTCGCTTTCTGCTACCAGTTAAGAGTCGCGCAGCATAATTTTGGACCAACTGCAAGCGAGAAAGTGCATTTTGGCTGATGCCAATAAAAAGTGCATTACAGTAGTATAACAAGAGGAGACAAAAGCGTGGATGACTTGTTCGAAAATAAAGGATAAAAAAGGTTTAACTTTAGATAAAAGGCGCAAATGATAAAATCCAGATTTGACAACGGCGTTAACCTGCGTGTCAAATTTAAAATCTTTATCAATAATGATGCCGAGGTTGGTGACAGACTGTTTCATGTACTTTTTAAGAGGGCCCAAGTCCAAGAGGGGGTCAATATTTCCAAATAAAATGACCTCTGTTTTGTCCTCATTTAGACTTAAAAAGTTGTGGGCCAACCAAGCCTTGACGTCACTCAAACAATTCAAAAGAGGCGCCGAAGGGGTAGAAGCAAGTTTTTTGAGTGGCAGGTAAATCTGGCAGTCATCTGCGTAAAAATGATACTGTAAGCCATGATTTTTAAAGATCTGACTCAGTGGGAGGAGGAAGAGGGCAAAAAGAACAGGCGCTAGGATTGACCCCTGCGGTACTCCACAATTTAGAGATGTAGAGGAAGAGGTGAAATCCTCCAATTTGATAGAGCAGGTCCTCCCATTGAGATAAGACCTGAACCACTCCAGGGCGGTCCCCCTAACCCCCACACAGTTTTCCAAACGATTTAAGAGTTGTGTGGTCGACTGTGTCAAACGCAGCTGACAAGTCTAAAAGGACTAAAATGGCAGAATCACCAGAATCGGTCACTAAAAACAAATCATTAAAAACCTTTAAAAGTGCAGACTTTGTACTATGAAGGGCTTTATAACCTGACTAAAAAATATCAAAAATGCCATGTGCTTCTAGGAAAAACTGCAGCTGCATAAGAACACATTTCTCTAAAATTTTAGCCAAAAAAGGCAGTTTAGAAATTGGCCTAAAATTACAGACATTCGCAGAATCAAGGCTAGGTTTTTTCAGAAGGGGTTCAATAACTGCCTCTTTACAAAACAGAGGAACAACACCAGACAGCAGACTGCTATTTATGTCAAGGACATTAGGGCCAATAGTTGTCCAGACTTCTTTGAACAGTCGAGGAGGAACAGGGTCAAGTGGACTCGAAACAGGCTTACGTTCACAGACAACTTTAGACAGCCATGCAAGAGACACTGGCTCAAAATGACAAATAACAGATGAGCATGGCATGTCAGGAAAAGGGCTACATGAAGAAGTCTGAATATTGGCTCTAATTCTTTCCACTTTCTCAGTAAAAAAGTGCAAAAATGCATTACAAGTGTCATGTGCTGATTCTAACCCCGTGGGCTGAGGGGGGTTAATTACTGTCTCAATAGTTTTAAAAAGAACACGTGGATTATTAACATTATTGGAGACCACCTCAGAAAGATATTTAATCTTTTCATCTTTCACCATGTTCTGATATGCGACCCAGGTCTCCTTTAAAATATCATAAGAGACTTGCAGTCCATCTTTTTTCCACCTGCGCTCAGCTCTTCTACACACGCGCCATGGAAGTTATTGAATAACTGCAGGTTATTTGTATAAAATAACTAGCAGCCACTCTTTTGTCAGTTAGGTGAATGATTGGACTGTGATCCTTAACGTACGTGTACTTTACATCAGAGTAATAAATGTATTTTCTGATTAATAGCAGTTTTTTGTTTGTAAACTCCAATAACATGGTCACAAAGTCACACAATCTTGCAAGAAGTATTTGGTCACGTAAGAGTAGAGCCTGTTGGTAATCTGACTTTAAACACTGCTGAGCTAAAAGCTACATTCACGCTACACTGTAGACACGATGCAGCTCATAAAGAAAATGTTTGTAATCATCACAAAGACATTCCAGCAGATGAAAAAACCTTTAGCCAGGGGCTTAACGTGTTTGTTCTGGTTCAGAATTTAGTCTCACATTCCTAAAAGTGACGTTTATGCTCCCGCGGTTCAGTTACGACGAGGCTGAACTGTACATTGACTATTGTTACAGGACTGGAGTTGTGCCTATTTGTTCTCTTGGGGAAACAACAAACGCAACAGTGACATGTGATGTAACAGCAGTATGATCACTTTCACCTGTTTTAGAACATCAGGACTGGAGCAGCCGGTTTGACACCCGCTGACCTGCTTCTATTTCACTGCACTAATGTTTCATCAATAAACTGAACAAAGAATTTAGTACTGATGGGGAGAACTAGGAGTGACATATCTCCACTCAGGCAAGAAATACCATCAAACCTACAACAAGCACAAGGAGAGGGGACACAAGCTCAGGAATTCAGACCTTTGTGGCATCATAAAGCCAGCAATGAGATAAAATGAAAGATTTTACTTGCACCTAACTTGAAAAAACAATCAACTCTTCCTGATCCAGGTTTTCTTAATGAAATGTCACTGAAATCCAGATTCAACGTTGAGTTACTGGGAATACAGACAGCAGAAATCTCATAAACTCCGTCCATGTTAACTGGCACAGGAGTGCGCGCTAACTCTCCATCTAGTTTTACTTTATTTTTGGTTAACACAGTTTTATGATTCATTTAATTTACTTCTTCAACTTAATGATGCACATCACCATGTTTAGATTAACAACACTGTGACAGCTACACTCCTGGAATCAAATTCACACAGAGTCAAACCAGTTCAAACTAGATTACAACCAGAGCAAGACTGGATCACTCCCTTACTCCACCCAGCACTCTATCCATCCAGTCTCCAAGCTTTGACTATTCCTACAGTTTTCCTGGACAGCTACAATGGGGCTGCTACTCTGCCAAACTGACAAGGATGACACCACCAAGATAAAAATGACAAAATAAGAAAAAAGATGAGTAAAGACAACTGGATGAAAAAGACAAAAGGGTGCAAGTACTGTGCTAAGTGGCATCCCTCAGTTCATTCTGAAAATGTGGAGGGAAGGCATGTGGAGAATTCTGTGTTACTCATCATGGGAGCCAAAAAGGGGAGTTCTGGGGGGCCAGGGGGCAAAGTCCACAGTGTTCAGACGGATTCCTGAGGATATCCGTGTCTTGAAAAGAGCCGTGCACGGCCACACCCGCAGAGGAAACCTGCCAGCTCTCCAAGTGACCTCAATAATGAGCAAAGTGACAGAAAAGGAGCAAAGGAGAAGCGAGGCACAACAATGAGATCATCACTGACAAAAGTCTAAAGTGGACGCAGCATCACCTCTCTGAAGTGCCACTCTGATTGTGTGTTTCCCAGACATCATAATCAATAATCATCATGTCTGCTGAGTGATGAATGACCGTCTTATCTAAACTGACAAACTACCACACACAGTCTGGAAGAAAGACGAGAAAACTCTTCAAACAGAAAAAAAATTCCATGCAGGTACGCAAAGTATTTCCGTAAGACCTTAGAGATGACCAAGATGACCTTTCAAATAAAAGCTCCTTCAGAAGAGCAAACCTTTATTCTGACAAGGTGAGTGATCGAGTGAAAAAGTGAGTGATTGGAAAAAAGATATGTCAAGATGGAGACCAACTATCAAAACGATGACCAGAGGAGACGGATTGCGCCGTGAGGTATTCGTTTCTCATGGAAACCCTCACTGCACTTATTATTTCTTGAAGTGTTTTACTGTACAAAGAATCCCAACATGCATAAGTTCCATCTCCTGTGAGGCGGGATGAAAAATAAATCTCTGCGATGACATCTGCAAAGTCAACCACTGAGAAACACTTCTTAATGAGCTCCACGTCTATTTACTCTGCTACAACTACAAATATACAACAGGCTCACTTTGGTTTCCTTATGAAACACATTCCACAACTGACTACTGTGCACAGTTTACCACAGACACGAGGCCACCTCAGAAAATTACTGCACTCCTTTGATCTACTTTTGCACAAACATCTTAAAAATGCAGAAGTTATTCTGTGCTCAACATGATAATGTCTTCGTTATCGACTGAACAGCTGCAAATGATGTGTTTGACTTTATCGCATACCGTAAATCAGTGCTGACGCATGTCAACAAGATCTTTATCATGAGGGAAATCTGTGAGCCTGAGCCGTTCAGTCTTGATGAGCTACTTAAGTCCTTTACAACCTGAAGATACATTTTTACAACTGCATGTCACAGCACCTTTAAATACGGTGTTTAAATACAGCACTGACTGATTCATTTATTTTAGTAAAAAATTTAATATCCAGCTTTAATCAAGAGTCGTGTGATGGAAACAAATGATTTTTTTAGGCCATATTTATGGAATTTCTATATTTATCGTGATATACAATTTAATAACGCTGCTTGGTTGGAGAGTATCCTGATAGTGACTAAAAGCTAAAGAAATTAGAGGGTTCTTTAGTTACATTTTTGTCTTTTACTGCATTTCTCAACCTCCTCCAAACTATTATTATTATTGCGGGTTCTTCCTCTTGATACAGATGATCATTCTACCAATGCGAAAAAGTTTTGAGGAATTCCGCTAAACTCAAATGGATGCAGCTAAAAACATCCTCCTTGGGTACGGCAGTAACGCCATTGGGCTGAAACCTGTTCTTCAGGAGTCTGAAGGATTTTGCATTTGAATGTTGAAGAAAAACCTTTTAAAATAAATGATACAACCCCCTGGCAAAAATTATGGAATCACCGGCCTCAGAGGATGTTCATTCAGTTGTTTAATTTTGTAGAAAAAAAAGCAGATCACAGACATGACACAAAACTAAAGTCATTTCAAATGGCAACTTTCTGGCTTTAAGAAACACTATAAGAAATCAAGAAAAAAAGATTGTGGCAGTCAGTAACGGTTACTTTTTTAGACCAAGCAGAGGAAAAAAATATGGAATCACTTAATTCTGAGGAAAAAATTATGGAATCACCCTGTAAATTTTCATCCCCAAAACTAACACCTGCATCATATCAGATCTGCTCGTTAGTCTGCATCTAAAAAGGAGTGATCACACCTTGGAGAGCTGTTGCACCAAGTGGACTGACATGAATCATGGCTCCAACACGAGAGATGTCAATTGAAACAAAGGAGAGGATTATCAAACTCGTAAAGAGAGTAAATCATCACGCAATGTTGCAAAAGATGTTGGTTGTTCACAGTCAGCTGTGTCTAAACTATGGACCAAATACAAACAACATGGGAAGGTTGTTAAAGACAAACATACTGGTAGACCAAGGAAGACAAAGCGTCAAGACAGAAAACTTAAAGCAATATGTCTCAAAAATCGAAAAATGTACAACAAAACAAATGAGGAACGAATGGGAGGAAACTGGAGTCAACGTCTGTGACCGAACTGTAAGACACCGCCTAAAGGAAATGGGATTTACAAACAGAAAAGCTAAACGAAAGGCATCATTAACACCTAAACAGAAAAAAAACAAGGTTACAATGGGCTAAGGAAAAGCAATTGTGGACTGTGGATGACTGGATGAAAGTCATATTCAGTGATGAATCTCGAATCTGCATAGGGCAAGGTGATGATGCTGGAACTTTTGTTTGGTGCCTTTCCAATGAGATTTATAAAGATGACTGCCTGAAGAGAACATGTAAATTTCCACAGTCATTGATGATATGGGGCTGCATGTCAGGTAAAGGCACTGGGGAGATGGCTGTCATTACATCATCAATAAATGCACAAGTTTATGTTGATATTTTGGACAATTGAAAGGATATTTGGGGATGATGAAATAATTTTTCAAGATGATAATGCATCTTGCCATAGAGCAAAAACTGCAAAAACATTCCTTGCAAAAAGACACATAGGGTCAATGTCAATGAGCAGATCTGATTTGATGCAGGTGTTAATTTGGGGGATGAAAATTTACAGGGTGATTCCATCATTTTTTCCTCAGAATTGAGTGATTCCATATTTTTTCCTCTGCTTGGTCTAAAAAAGTAACCGTCACTGACTGCCACAATCTTTTTTTCTTGATTTATAGTGTTTCTTAAAGCCAGAAAGTTGCCATTTGAAATGACTTTAGTTTTGTGTCATGTCTGTGATCTGCTTTTTTTTCTACAAAATTAAACAACTGAATGAACATCCTCTGAGGCCGGTGATTCCATAATTTTTGCCAGGGGTTGTATATTTCCAACAACTGTGGTAATCTTCCATTTTTGCAGCAATGTGAGACAGTGCTGTGTTGACAAGGTGACGATGCGCTATGAAACAACGATAAAACTACAGCGATAACAGCGTTTTACATCAGCACAAGTCAGTTACTTCTATGTTTGATTGTCACCCAGTTAAATGATGCTGATCAAACAAAAGTACAGAACACTCTGCTGCTGATGTGAACGTGTGCATTCAGCTCATGGGGGAAACCTCACAGACGAGCACAACCCCCAAGACATTTGGCTCCTGAGCAATAAATCTGGATAAATTGCCTGGCTGAGAGCCAGGTCTCCCACCCGGTGTTAGAGGGCAGGACAACCCCCACCCACCCCCCACCCTCACGTGCACGCAGTCACATGCACAAACTCACCATTCACATCTTCAGTGCCAGACCAAATCAAATTAACGCCTCCGTGTTTAAACAGACGGGAGGTGATTGCAGAACATTTGTTCAGATCAACTGGACCCTTTGGTCTGCAAAGAAACAAACTCTAAACCAAAAGCTGGTAGAGTTAGTCTAGTGACAGAAAAAAATATATATATATTTTGATGATTAATCCTTCAAATAAGTTATTAATCTTTGATTTCTTGTGAAATATGACATTTTGCTGCTTTTCTGTTTTACATCACTGTGATGAATAATTTAATAGTCAAGATAAAAAGTTGAAATGATGAAAAATGTTTGTTGCAATTTTATCTGAAATCATGGGAAATGTTTCAGCAATATCATGAAATTTTGGAGACAAAAATTTCGCAAACCTAAGATCTAGTACACGTGTTCTGTGAAGTCTACAAATCTGAACTGTTCCTGAATTGGACTTGAACGATATTGGAACTGCAGTACTGCGCAATACTCCCAAAAGTGCTCAAAGTAGCAGCCCGGATGCAGAAATATTGTTCAACTTTGCAAACTTTTTTGTGTTTTTCAAAATTTTAACCATATCTCAAACCCTTATTTTACTTCTCAGCCATATAAGATTTAAAAAAAAAATGTTGTTTCTGGACATGTTTAGAGCCTTGTTTCAGCACTGGGAGTGCACAGTGCACTTCTAGAACTGGTAGCCATATTCAGGATTAAAAAAAATTAGTAAAATTGAATTTTGCCCTGGTTTGCAAACTGCACAGAATACAAGTATTGGCATGTACTGGTTTTTACTCAACACATCAAGTTTTTGACTGTTCCCATTTGTCCAGAAATGATATACTACAACACCAAAGTTCCTGACTTCTTCACAATTAATCAGTGCTGCTGAAGTTTTAGACATGTGGAAACCATATCCTGTGAGAAACCTGGGTCGTGTGAAATGAGTGTTACACACCAGCAAGCATACGACTGCCTGTTTAAAGTGGAACAAAAATACCCACAAATCCATGTAACAATGCTTTATGGCACAACATTCCAGCTTGAACAGGATGTGGAAAGGAACCACTAGAAATATTCAAAATGTTTTCAGCCAAATTCAATGAAAACTGGTGAAGTTTTCAATGTGATTAAAAAGAAGGTGGCATTAATTTGATGTTGATGGAGATTTTGATGTGGATTCAGCACCACTTCACTTTCTACTGTAAACCTGCACAAGTTAGCAGAACTCAAAAATATTTGGGCAATCAATTGCCACAAAAGTTTTTGAGTTCATAAACTTAAAAGTCAATTGTTCCCAGAACTTAAAAGTTTCAATTATATGCTACTGGTACTTCATGATTACAATTAAAGTATTCAGTAAGTAAATCTTTTCGGCTGTTTCCGTTATTTTTCACTCAGGGTTGCCACAGCTAAAGTGCTAAAGTGTTCATTAAAACACAGATATTTCATAAATAATTACTTAATTCTTTTATGTTGCGCTTAAGTTATTCTTACTTAATATAGATTAGTTCAAGTCAATCAAAAATTCTGAGTTTAATTTACTCAATAATTTGAAATATTTAAGTAAGTAGAACGTTTTCTTAAAACTGAGTTTACACTACTTAATCTTTTTAATTAATTTAAACATTTGGGTTTACAGTCAGGGCCACTAACATGCCCAAATTTTGGAAATCCAAACCAAGTCCAACACCAAGTTAAACACACACACACACACACACACACACAGCTACCATACAAAATTGTCTTACTAAATTTCTTCTTCACAATCAAACTTAAATTAATCTCTTCAGAATGAGTTACAATTAAAAAACAAAACAAAAACCAAAAACACACAAAACAAACACTAAATGTTGAACAGCACAGAAACCCCTTTTTGGATCAGGGAGGGAAAAAACCTTCCAGCTCATAACTTACCATATTTCCACTTGATTCCTGCATGTTTTACAACCCCACCGTTTTAGCCTCTTCACAAACAAACCCCACGCACTGTGCCAGTGGAGTTGAAGGCACACAGAGACGCGCGATTCGGTGCTTTATTTGCACGCTGCAACCTGGAGACTACACAGCCACCGAATCAGCAAATCCAAGCCAGTTGGGTGTGTGTGTGTGTGTGTGTGTGAGAAAAGTTAGCACTCATTCCCACCCCCTCCCCCCCAAAACTTACCAGCATCCCCATGACATCCGTCCACAGACGTGAGAAGCTGTCGGTGCCGGCGGCGCTGTGCCCCCGCGGCTCATCGGAGGACGCGCCGGTCTCCTGATCACCTTCCATAACGCGTTAATACGCGGAGACTTTTTTCCTCTCACAAACACCGATCCGGATCAAAGCGGGAATCCCAGCACCACCTGTGTGAGTCACACCAAGGATCTCAGTCCTGGAGAAAGTTGCCCTTGACGCACTCGTTAAACGCTCCGACGCTGTCTGCAACAATCCGACGTTTTGTGCGTAAAACGCGTCCTGACATGTTTATAAAACTCCTACGGCACACACACGGTGTTCACGTGAAAAAACAACAACCAAACAACTTTGGTTTAGAGCCCACAGAAGCTCCAGAGGTCACTCATGTGAAAAGTTGTTGACGGGGAGCTCCCTGCTCCACAGTCCGCAGAGCACGGATCCGGGCTGAAACCAAACCCCGAGGGGCGCAGCTGCCAAAGTGAAAAGTTCCAGGAACACGCGTGAAATTCCTCGGTAAGAGTCAAACTGCTCAAATAAATACAGCTGAGAAGTTATTCCCATTGAAAACAACGAGTGAGATGATTCCTAAAGCGCAGTCCCTAACTCCCAAAACTGCGCCTCCCCCTCTCGTCAGAAAGAGTCTCTCTCTCCTCCCCAAAGCACACCCCAGCCCCGTCAGGAACTCCACAGGCGGCTCCAGCTTTGACAGACGGGGTGGCCAAAGGGCGCACATAACTGTGTGATGTGGGGCACAAATGACAGATTTATCTATAGAAGATAAATAAAGTTGGCACAAAACTGACTGCTGCAAACAAAATTCTGTATGTTTTCAATATAATTATATCTGAAAGTGTAAATAAAATAATTACATAAAAGTATTTTTTTTGTACAAATAAATGCATTCTGTCAAATGTGTTGAGTAAAAATACATTTCTTGAACCCACCATAGATTTTTACTGTATAATCTCAAATGAAATACTCACTCACTCAGTCACTCATCTTCAACCGCTTACTCCAATTAAGGGTCATGGGCTCAAATCAAATAATTTATCTGAAAACGGTTTTGAACTTAGGCTGGTTATTAAGGCCCACTGACAACTGCACAACTCTGATTCACGCACTTGCATGACGTGTGTCGTGCAGGAGAGTAAACTTGTCTTTAACGGGTGCAGAGGGGCGCCGGCACATGCAATTGCACAAAGAGAATTTTGAAATGTTCAAAAAATCCTTCACGCATAAATGTTGTGCTACGTGGTGTGTGATCTGCTCGTCAACATGACAACATGATATGCAGCTCGTCAAGTGGAACAAAACAGAAGTAAACAGGGCGAGTGGTTGTGTCAGCGGCTCACATCAGAACGCAGCTCGTCTGAAGGATTATAACGAGAGGTAAAATCTATCATAAATATATTTTAACAGAACATGCAACTGTTTTACCAAGCCACGACAATGTAAACATGACAAATAATTACCTTTTTAGAGAGCTCCAAATGCTTTCTCCAGCTCATTCAGTGCGCGCGTGAACGCCACTGCTGGAGCGGTTGTCTGTGATTCAGGAAGCGATTAGAGCCGTTTTCAACAGACAACTTGCAGAAAAAATGATTAATTCGCTACAAAATAATTATTTTATATATGCAGCGTCCAGGGCAAAGCGCGTGGCAGGCGGTGGAACAAAGCATGGCGTCCAGCTGGGAACACAGCGTGTGGGATCGGCACGAAGACGTGCGTGCAAGTGCATGCATCAAAGTCATCCAAGTGTCAGTGCAGCTTTACCCTACATGTCGCGAAGCGGAGAATTGTTTTCACTGGTGTGTATTTGGGCAAGAATACTCCGAAGCGGGAGGGCGAATTTCCTTCAAACATGGTAGGAATATGACTTGGATAGAAGTCTAAAGGTGATTAGATTTTGAAGTAGTTTGGTTAAAGTTTAAGGAAAACATGGTCCCAAATACCGCTTTTTTGGTATATCTCAAATACAAAGAAGGCTACATAGATTATCTGATGTGAATATTGATTGGTAAAATACTTGTGACTGATTGTTATGAATGATAATATAATGAAGTGAAACAGGACTCGGACATATATTTTTATATCAAAATATATATTCATAGTGGCACTGGTAAACCAGGAAACTATATGAGTCGCGCAACAGCAAATTCTTACAACATTTTGCTTCAGCCCTCAAAAAACAATTTCCTATAAGAATTTTTCAGTGTATCTGCTGGAATATAACTCTCAAAAATGATTTTTTTTTTTTTTTATCTTTTATCTTCCCCAACAATCATGAGAAAGTTTTAGTTTAAAATGAGTACAATGTAAGAGTACAGCTGTTTTAAGAGATTTTTTGTTTTTATCTCGTGCTGACAAGCTTTTCCACCAATACGTCTTTCTTAGAGGTAGTGAATAGGGATCGTGAACAAAGAACATTCTCCACACAATTGCATGAAAGACAAGAAAGCGCATGGGAAAAATGTTTTTCACAGGGTGACGCACACTGCGCCCTTTACATGCCGTAACAACCACAGCTACTGCTCATTTGCCTAACGTTTGTCTGAACACGGCCTCACATGCATATAAAAACAGAGTTTAACGACAGATGATGGAGCAGGCCGTGTTCACTTCAATGGGGGGGGGTGCACCTTCCTACAAGGTGAGGTTACACACAAATGTGAGACAGCGCAGCTATACGACTCATCAGCTGCTTGTTCCGGAACAACTGCATTCAGTGCCGCTGCGATTAAAAAGTTAAAATGTATTTTTTGTTAGAAGAATGTTTCCTCAGAGCAGCTGAGAACAGCTGGATGGTCTTATGACAGATTCCAGAATAAGCGGAGAGAACGAGGCATTAAAATCGCAGCTTACGCCTGAGGGAGGCAATCACATCACCTTCACCACTTCACCAGTCTGCCAAGGTCAACTTTACATCCAGGGCCATAAGTATTTGCACCCCCCCTCTGATTTTGCCTCAGTATGCTATAGCTAAAATGAGTGACTCCAGCTTTGATGTGGCCATAATGACCCGTCAATTAAAGCTGAAAGCTTGTAACACAAACTCATTATTTAATTTAAACTCTAATATGATGGACACCACAAACAAGAAGCGCATTGTCTTGTCCACGGTCTGGTCCTGGGGTCTGCTGGTGAAAAATGACTTCCTTTGTTTGGATGAGCTGCAGCTCCTCAACAGTATCCTGCACAGTGTAAACACAGAGAACGTGCGCTCAAACAACAGCAGCTTTGTCCACTGGACGGGGGGTCTCCACCGCTGACCTCACATCTGTAACCTCAGGGTGACAGCGCTGGTGTGCCGATTACATCACTGCTCTGTCCGGCACTCTTCTGCTGTTTGAGATATTCTGATAGGCCCCGCCCCTTCATTCTCCTTATATATGTGCCAACACTTATCTTTCCCCAAATAGAAGAAACCGAGGTCCTGCATGGAGCAGCTCAAACAGTATGTATGTGAGATGAGGAGGCGGCGAGGCCGGCCTCCCTGCTCTTAACGCACCACTGAGTCTTCTGTGGGAGTTCTCATACAAACACAATTAACACAACACGTAATTACAGCATCCTCGGCTCCCTCCCCAGTTAACAGTTTGGTTAAATTCAATCAACACACTGGCCTTTCGAAAACAAAGCCTTCAGGCAGTAATCATGACGCCTGGCGGTTGGTGTTTGTGTGCTTTTGGGATTAGTTTTCACGGGGTGGTCAACTATAACAGTCAAACACCAACACAGGAAGGATATTTTGGTAAGTTGGCATCAAAAAAAGAGAAACTCTGGAGGATTCTGCAGACCTGCAGATCCACTGTCACGAGACTAAACTGCTTCACTGTAATAAGTTTTTCGTGCACTGCCATGTTTTATAAGTTTCACGGTGCATTTTGGTAGATTTGCGGTATAGCTGTGAGCGCTCAACTTTTAACGTGTGCACGCTACTTATCAAAGTTTCACTGCAGACGCTCAGGGCACTCTAAATTATATTGTGCTTCTCAGAGAGCAGAGTTTCGAAGTTGTAATTTCTGCTTTGGTAATGATGATTGCAGCCCTCCTTCATATGCAGTACATACCGAGGCCATTAATCTGAAAACAAAGCATTTTTGCTAAGCCTCAGATTGCTAGATTCTCCGTGCAGTGCATGCCTACACAGCTGTGCGGTAGGTGATTATATTTCACGACTGCCAGTGCACGTGTGTGACGGTAAGAGAGAGAGAGAGAGAGGGCTGAGATTTCGAGGTGTTTTCATCAGGCTCCTACCAAGAAGACATTTGTGCTTGATGTAAGTCAGCTTTCAAAGGCACAGAAATGACCTGCACTGTGCGAAATATGTCAGCTGTGGCGGCGGCAGGATGGCAGTGGCAAGCTAATGCTCCGTGTGACATTCATCACACTGGCTGGGTCACATTTGTGTAATTATGCACTGCAATCAACAAATTGGAGGAGATTAATGCAGTTTTTCTCAGCTAGTTCAACATTTAACAACAAAATGTGAGGTGCAAAATTACAGATGACCCCCAAATCTCATCATGTTGCATTTGTGATGGAATAACAGATGGACAGATCCCAATCCTGTATGATGTGCTAAAATGGGAGCTAATAGTCTGCTTTACACAAGATCATCTCCTCATGATGTTCAGTATGGGTCCCAACAATGATCCAGTCCACTGGAGTGATTCCCAATCCCTGTACGTTTTTCATCTGTTCCTGCTCTTCCAAAACCAGATTAGCTCATTCAGGTGTGTGCAGCCAATTTAGAGACAACAGACACTTGACTGAGCCAATCCACTGTGGGCAGAACAGCTGCACGTATGTGCAGGTGTTACACTGCAACAGCTAGAGCATCTCTGGGATTAAGGACCTCGCTGAAGAGCACCTTCATGAACGTACGGAGCGAGATGAATGTTATTCTCTCACCTTTTCTGCCCACATTAAAATTATTTCTATGCAAGTACACACACACACACACACAAAAGAAAGCAACTCCATCACTGCAAAGCGACAGAAAACGTGGTAACTTCAGACTCGCTGACAAGGCGGAGCTTCCTGATGAACTACATCATCTGAAGATTTTATATTAATCCTACACTGGAATGCTCTGTTTTATTATTAGTATTAGTATTGTTGTGCGATGGGACCATAAGCTACACAGGCTGTTTCTTCAATGCTGAACCTGTTTGAGATCTTGACATTCATGTGAATTAACTCATTTCTTGCTTATCAGTGTGAAAACTGCCCACACCCAAACTTGGATAAAATCTGCCTGCCTTTGTTCCAGTTTTCTAAACCCTTTCAAGATGTTCCTTCCTCTCTCTGAACCAGATCATCAGGAGGTGGTGCTGCCCCCTGCTGACCTCCAGCATACTTACAGTTCCCAGATGCCAGGCACTAATAATGCTGTCACCCAGTACAACAGGACCCAGATCCAGTAAAGCCTGGGCTCCAGCTCACTGCTATTAATGATAACATGCACTGTATCATTACATCTTACACTTTCATCCTGCTCTGAGTTTTATAGAGCATCACTTCAGATTTATAAGGTACAAATATCTCCACAGGAGCACATGTGTATGTTTAAGTTGATCTGCACAGAAACGGTTGTTGTGCGTTCACTGTAAAGTTGCAGTGTTGATTGCTGGCAGTGCGGCTTTGTTAAGATTTTATAGCTCAGTCTCCAGACACCACAGAAAGAAGATGGAAATGTTGGCTCCAAACCGAAACTGGAAGGGCACTTGTAGAGAGCAACAACGGCAGGTTTGTGGCACCATATCTTACAAAACAGTAACGTAATAAACCTGGTCGTTTGAATAATAAAATCCAGAGTTTTATCCAGGTTTATTGAGGACTGCATTTGTCAGTCATGGGATAAAATCTGGATTTTGAGGGTATAAATTCCTCCTATCCTATTAGGTAGTGGAGACGGGGTTAATCCAGACCAAGAAGGGCTCAATATTGATCATTCTTTACAGAAATCAACTAAAAACATTGACCCTTTGAGGCTGTATCTTGTCATAGCTAGTAGACTGCGACAGTTTTTTCTTTGGTCATGCTTCCACTTTTCTATTAATGAAAACGATGTGCAGCGGCTAGCTGGCTCTGACTTTAGCTAGTCACTATTGGAGCTTGTTCATGACACAGTCAAGTTCAGAGAAGGCAAGATTCAAACACTACAGCGCTTCAGATCAATGGTGGGTTTCCTAAAGCACTTGGTCAGACATGCTGTGCAACTCAAGTTGAAGCTAATTAGCTTCCAATATGCAATTTGACATGATGGTATTTTCTTTTGAAAAGTGAAGTCACATGTTTTAAGGTTCATTGCAGCCCGTCTCTTCACACCATTCTGATGTTTGCGCGCATGTATGCTGTGATTATATGGGACGTAGTCAAGTAAACGGGATCTGGCAAAGCGCTACAATGTAGCCAGAGGTGCGCACAAAAAAAAAAAAAAAAAAAAAAAGCTTCTGTGGTTGTGGCCATGGAATTTTTTGTGCAGCAAGGACAAAAATTGCTGTTGGATTTTACACACCTGACAGATTTTTCCCAGAATGCAGATTTGAAAAACTACACTCTGTGGGTTTTATGCATAAATGCCAACTATCTGCAAGTTTTCGTTAGACCGATTGCATTTCCATGAAATTCTTTGCAGCAATGGTATGCATTTAGTACTTGTTCAGGTCTGTGGTGCAGTCTTCTGTCATTTCTGTCAGTATTCATACTGCCGTCATACGAACCTCGACACACGAACGGTCACACACTCATTAGGAAAAGCAAATAGGCGATTATGTCAAAGTACATGCTGACATAAAAAATCTTTTCAGCCACAAGCGTGGATGGCTGTCAAAACCTCAGTGCAGAGGGATTTTCAGCACCAACACAATTCCAACCATGAAGCTCTGAGCAGTCAAATGTTGATAGAGCGACTGAGTGCAAAGCCAGTGCTGCAATTTAACAATTTCCATGCAGCACCGTTCACATTCAGGAACATAAAAATGAAAAAGATGTAACTTTGTTATGTGCAAACATGCACTCAAGATTTAGAATTCATCATATGGCTCCAGCAGGATCACCGCAAAAGGCCCAGCTGTCAACTAAACGGCATGAAAATCCATTTTCATATCATTTGCGGTACGTACAGTTTTATTCTGTTCACAGTTTGTCTACAGTCTACAGACTGAAGGAATAACATCACTGATTTTTAGGAAACACTTCAGTGAATCGTTAACAAGTACATATTGTAATCAATAACATAATGTGGTTCTCGGTTCCACAGTACATGTACTTCAGATTAGACTGCAGTTGGACATGACGCTCTGCCTGGTTACAGAACCCAGAACATACAGTAAGACTTCAGGAGTGACATCACTGCTGGGTCCAAAGTCAGAGTCTGACCGCAGCACATTCTGTTCATTCACTGCCAAAACATTTGTCCTTCCTTGTGCCTTCATGACGTCACATTGGGAAATGTAGTTTTCAGCTTTTACCACTGCTGACAAATATGAAGAGACAATTTGAAATACAATAGGAATGAATTCCTATCCAGGCCCTGAGACCCATCAAGCCTCAAGACCCTTATCCCTGAATATCTTCACACTCTGAAGTGAGTGCACGACTCACACTCAACAGGACACCAGTCCTTCACAGGTTCCTTTCCCAGACAAGGAAAGTACCCACTTATAGCTGGGTGGACTGGGACATGTCCAAGGACATGGGCGGACAGACTCAAGAAGACACCTGGAATTAAGCTCCGGTCTTTACATTACATTGGCAGTCCAACTCATCTGCCACAGAGCCACTTGCTTGAAATACATTATGCAGAATTCAGAGGTAGACGCCACAGTGGTGGAAGCAGTCAGTAGGTTTACCTTCCACCGAGAAGGTCCGTGATTCAAAGCCACATGTGCATCTGAAGCTGCATTCGGGAACCATATGAATATGTCAAGCAATGAGGGGGAGTGCTGAGTTTTGTTAAAAAAAAAATGAAATAATCGTCCAAAGTCTCCAGTATCCATCAACTTCCACATGCAAAAACATTTTAATTATACAAGTATCGGACAGCACACGACACTAGCAAACAAACCGTGCGCTGCTTTACTCTGTCTGCACGGAGCTTAACCACACAATCATCCTTCAAACTCAGCTCGACCGCTGCAGCACTCCACTTTCACAGGAATGTATCCCCGTTTTATTCCCGCTTACACCGGGAAAAATATGAATCCAGTGGCAAAGTTTAGCCACAAAAATAACAACAAAATGAAGCTTGTATGTCTTCCTAATTACTTAAACAGGCTCACATGGAGCCAGAAGAGCTTCTGGTCAAACTTGTGGACTGCATTCTTAAACAAACATAACTGAGAGTCATATGATTCAAAGAGGAAAAAAAAATCTCTTTTGCTTCGGGGCTGGTGAGAAGTAGCCTAATGTTACCTGATAAACACACATCAGCATCACACAGTTTGTTTTTGTAAAACTTCAACATGCTGGTTTCCAAAGTCTGCAGCAGTTTTTAGACGTCTCAGTTTGTAGCACTGCTGAGACGGAGACGCTTGTAGATGGTGAACGTGCAGGAGAATAAAGATGAGGTAGAACGGCACGGAACACAGAATGCTCAAATACAGAAAAGAGCGCAAACATCTGGCCCCGCCTCTACCGTGTGGCAGCTCCACCCACACTAAATGACATCATACAAAGGCGTCCCACGATCTATAGCAAAGGAGAAGCATGACTGCTGCTGAGAATTATGATGCTCTGGGAGAGTTAGATTTCCTTTTCCATTATGTAACACAACCAGCTCGCATTTTGGACACGGTTTGCTTCCATCACGTCAACATGGGCTGAGAGGAAAATTTTGTGGGACAAAGTTCATGCAAGATTAACTTGATGCAAAAATGCTCACATGCACAGAACAGCAAATTAAGGGAGTGCATCAAATTACACAGAAGATCTGCTCATAAAATATGGAGTTGAAATAGTGTGACAGGCTGCATAATCTGCAGCTGTCCAATCAGCCGGCTGCATTTATTTGACCTTAAAATCCTCTCAGCTGTAACTGGATGACTCAGAAGTCCTGAGGTGGTCAGAGGGCTTGTAGGTTGGCCACAAATAAACTGTAGTGAAGGTTGCTTCTGCATGATGGAAGCTCCTCACGGGCCGTGGGGGGGTCCTCAGGTCCAGACAGTCACTCGCATTTAACTAACTCACCTATAACATGGCTCCAAAATGCACCACCAGACCTTACAAACAGATTTTACCTGCCGTCTTCCCCATGGGAACGTTCAATAAACTGGTTTTTTTTTGCGGGGGATTTTATATGGCAAAAGGAAAGACTAGCGCCTGGTAGGATGTGCTGGATTTAAGTCCATGGTCCAATTAGAATGCCACCCAATAGGAGGGGGGTTAAGGGACGTCCTTTTAGCCTGGGTTAGACGTGGAGCCCATCTGGAAGAGAACTAGTTTTCTGGAGCAACGAGGACTTGGTGTGACCAAGAGCTGGGTGAAGGTCAACGGCACCTCTGAAATTAAACGGAGGTTGAATTAAACTCAGTTCGGCATTCAGATGGTTTTGCCTGATGTAAATAAGATGTTCCAAATTTAATCATGAGTGTCTTTAGATTGCTGCTTTTGCAGCACATTAAAGTCACCAATGGTTGATACGCATTACTGCGTTGTGCAGTCAGAAGTACTTTGTAACCTCATGCAACAGTCAAAAAGCTGATTTTACAGGACCTGTGGACATATTTGGTAATTATATCTTCAAATGCTCATCGTCACTTGTTGCTGAATTGTCAAAGTGAGAAAGAAGGTATGTTGAGAGCACCCCTCCCCTTTCATGGTCAAAATGAGGGCTTTGGACTCGTTCCCACAATGTGAAGAGTATGTCGGGATTAAACACGCCGCTGCCTTTAAGGGACAAATAAGGATTGTGCTGGATTGGCTTGTGCAGGCTGCAGCAGAGGAACAAATGATGGAAGCCTGAAGTCCCTGCAGGACACGCTCCCTCACTGGAGGTTTGTGTTCTCTTGCAGGGTTTGGTGTTTATTGAACAGACATCCTGCGGCAAAAAGCCGGTATTCCACCCGGACCCATGTCAAAACATCGATCTGGGCAGAGCATCCGGTGTTCTCTTTCTACTCACATCCTACGCAGGATGAACTTAATGTGGAGTCAAAGTACTGAAAAACCCTTCCAAATGTATAAGGCATCAAAGAACAGGTCAAATGTCAAAGCTCACATGACACAATTCCAACTTAACTGTCCTGGTTATTGGATCAAGTGAAACTATTTTACAGTTAAATCTTCTCTTTCACTCTATATTACTGTCTGGAACACTGAGTCACAGCTGCAAGACATCTACTCAAAACCACGGCCAATCATCCATGTTTCACTAAACGTTCTCACACCCTTGGTTTGAAAGGAAAATCTTTTTTCCGCATTTTTGCTGGAAAAAAGTCTTACAGATGGGAATAAACATTAAAGCTGTTCACCATTTTGATGATGAATTCTTCAAATCAGCTTTGAATGAGTCACATTTATCCAAATGAGAATTTCTGCAGTCTGTCGATGTGAAAAACTCACAATGAATCAAACAAAATAAATCTGAAAACTCATCATTTTACAACAGCATCATTTTGTTTTTATGCATTGATTAGCTTAAAAGCTGAGCGTGGAGAGAAGAGAGAAAGAGAGGGGACAAATGTTTTAAATAGACATAAAAACACAGATTAAAGGAGGGAAGGCAGAGGTCCAGGGGCGGCGGCGGCGCAGGGGGAGGGGGCTTTACAGCTGGAGCAACAGCACCCCCTAGAGCTAAGAAGAGATAATACAAAGCCTCCCTTTTATTTTGAAGGAATGATCATTTACTTATTGTGTCCTGCAACACAGTTAAATCAGATTCCTGCTCCAGTTCACAAATATGATCAATTCCAAGGTTCAGTAATAAGATGATAGTAAATACATTATTCCACTATTACACACACATTCCTGATCTTGGTCCATGGATGTGGTTGGTGCCTCTGTGGTTATTTTTCCATCTACAGTCGGCAGCATGTGTCCCTGGAGGAAACAAACCATTCAATTACGGGCCGACTGCAGAGTCAATCAGAGGTACGTCCTCAAAAGGAGCCAGCGATCAGGAAGAAAAAGTTCCAGAAAATCAACCCAGCCATGTGACTCGTGTATTTGGACAGAACCAGAACATGAACCCACGTTCTGTCAAAGTGAGCCTGAAGAGCAGAATCAGTGATTTTACTCACAGAAATAAAAAAAACTGTTATGTTAAAAAAAAACAGTATTTATTGTGATGCTGAAGTCCTGCTTCAAAGCGTAGCTTGACTGCCATTTCTCACTTTAAGTCATGCTGGATCAAAGTGTCAGCAAAACTAATGTAATTTTTTGCAGAGCTGACTGGATTATTTAATTGGTTCTTATGTCTTGGCTTTGATGTATCGTGCAGAACATCAACTCGAACCCAAATAAACAAGACAGAAGTGAAAACATCACCTCTCTGGTATCCATAAAAACAATCTCAGGATTTACTTGCAGGCTCAAACTTCAGCCATTTCCCTCTAAATTTGCAAGAACGTTTATTAAAAAGACTGAAAAATACGGGGACCTTTCATCAGAACCTCAGTGACTTCATACAGTGTTAGTGGTCAAAAACCTCCTAAGCGGACCTTTAAAATAAATGGCCATATGAATGTGTTCTGAGCTCAGCATCTCAGTGTCCAGTGATTCTTCCTCATGTGCACTTTAAATGATTTTCACGCCGTGTATTTTGGTTAAGGGTCAGAGGTTGGTTGTCTGGACGGGCTGTTTGCAGCACCAAGTGCCCGCTTCTCCTCCTGCTGAGATCATCCTCTCACATCACACCGTTACCACAGGCAACACACCCAACGCCAGTGGTGGGCACAGCTAACCAAAAAGTTAGCTTTGATAGCAGCTAATCAGCTAGAAAAGTTATCTTTTATACAACTGAAACGATAATCCACCAAAACATTTATCAGAAGCTACAGCTAGCCAATAACTTTCGGTATTGTCTCCAGTACATTCTCAGCTACTAACAAGCCGATTTTTTGAGTTTCAACATCACAATCGCTTCTGACAGAATCAATGGCAATCACAAACATTGACGCCCTGCCCATTGCCAGAGGCTCCTGTTGGCTACTTATTTTGCAGCAGTAAAGCAGCTGAGAGGAGCTGAGCTCAACTCTACCCGAGTAGGAGGAGCCTGGCTACTAGGCTGCCACAAAAAAAACCCTAAAACAAGTCATTACCCTTAACAGCAAACAGCAGTCCCACCGTGAGGCAGAGGTCTTGAAAAGGAAAGCACATTTGACTTATGGTTTTGATTTATAAATCAAATTAATCCAGATGAATAACTCCATTAATGTCAACTCTGTCATTTGTAAGTTACAATATAACACATATCTTTTCATTTTAAATAATGCATTAATTCTGAAGTTTTGTAACATTCAATAAGGGATGAACAACAGCAGTTCAAAGTGTGATTATTTTCAAATAGATCTAATTCAGAAAGTTTGCTATGCAATGTGAGCCCAATACAGCCCCTGGGTCATTAGTTTGAGACCCCTGCAATGTAGTGATACTGTATGTAGCAGATTAATTCCATATTTTTATTTTGAACTTGTGCAAAAAATGAAATTGAGAATAAAGTGTTAATTACTGTGTCTGCCTGCCTGCCTGCATTGGTACGTGCAAGCATGTATGTGTGTGCCCACAGTCTTTGCTGTGGCCCTGCTGTGCCAGTTAAAGCTTGGCATCCTGGGAAGTGGAGCGGCAGTGTCAGCAGTAATCTGAGCTCTTTGTATCCACACACACAGTCGAGGCTATAATCAGGCTCATTTTTCCTCCAATAATAGCTGTAATCCTCTCATCTCAATGTGATGTGCAACTTGTGACAGGATCAGAATGGCGACTGCTGGAAATTTTACCTGGCCTCTGACTTGTTTTAAAATGGCTGCAATGAGCTTTAAAAGCCAGAAAGTAGCAGTGAGAATTAGAGCGCAGTCAGAGTGAAAAATGACAGCAAAGAAAGGTACGGGGGTGAGCAGCGTGGGACACAGACGAGTGGGTGGGTTCGTCATCCCAACCAGCTTTAGCAAGCAACAGTTCAAAAACAATAAATGCTGTCATCCAGCAACTGATCAAATTAATAGAGGACATAATGAGGTGGAAGTAAGTAAATGGTAGGAAACTTTCATGCGCCCGATCAGTCGAAAAAGAAACTTTGTTTTATTAATGTAAAATACTGCAGACCTGCTGAACACTGACACCTGCTGGATAGTACCGGAATGTGCATTCATACAATATTATGAATTGTACAAGAATCCACGTAGGTTGCTCGTTTCTCATGCACAATTTAATAAAAAATATTCACGGTACATGTCATGGGTACAATTTCTTCGTGTTATAAACGTGTAAAACATGACAGGGCGTCTGCGAATTAGCGTGAGTTAATGTGCAGTGGTCAGAAGGTTTTAGAGAAACAAACAAGTTCCCATTGTAAGATTAACAACCAGAGCGCATACAACTCCAATGAAAACAAACAGCACCTAAAGAAAAGCCAGCATGGGGGGGGGGGTCTGTTTCACCAAACTACAAATAACATGAAAATCAGTGGCAGATCTAATATAATGATGTAAAAATAATGTCAGGACCTATGAAAACATGTACATGTATTTGCGTGCAGAAGTGTCGCGTGTTTAGAACTACAGCGTGTGAACTAACGGACAAATATCGGACACTAAACGGTGGCAACACACGCGGGTGTGCTATGATAAAACCAGAAACACAAAAATACAGACAAGGCCTCAACAAATACACAGAGACATATAAACCTGACACAGAAAAAAATGACATAAGTCAGAAAAAGAGAGATAAAAAGATGCTCTCAGACTTTTCTTCTATTTCTACACAGTAAATTCTCCAGATGGTTTGAAAAAGCCAAGGACTGAATGCTGCTGGAATTTCCTGATTTCTTAACCAGTTATGTTTTTTCTTTCCCTTTTAGACAGATCTTGATTTTGTTTCTGATGTTATATTATACATGTTTTTAAAAAGCCTTTAAACTATGAACATGCATGCTCCTGTTTCTTTGTGAATCCCCAATGGAATGGTTCTTGTGGACTTGTGGTCCTGGACTTGGTCTTGGTTGGTTGTTTGTTTTTGTTTTTTTGTTTTTTCACACTGGTTGCGGTTGACGTCATTACAGAATGTTTTTGCCTTCAGCAAAACAAACCTTTGTTGCCTATTTGGACAAAAGCCACTCTGTTCACATTTACATTACAGGACTGACATCACATGATGACCTCACTGGGCGTCGTCTGACAGTGACACACTTGGCCTATGTCGAGTTCCCTGCATACATGCATTCATTTACCCCTGCCTGTGCAGTGTAATGTTTGATTAGACCCCAGATCACTGTAAGTCCATGCTTGTGTCTTGTGTTAACTGTCCTTTACAGCTCAGACCAACATAACCATAGCGACACTGTCACAACAAGATTATGGCACCAACATAATGTGTTTTCTTGTGTTTCAAGGCAAAACAGCTTCAGAAGCCTAAGAAAAAAAAATTTTTTTTTTTTAAATCTTTCACTTATCTTGGCCATGGCATTTGTGCCTCTGAGTCCTTGTCCTTTGAGGTCAAGAGATGCCTGGGAAAAGATCATGGAGTCATGAGGTCACTGGTCAGAAGTGTCTGATGACGCTGATAACTTTGGATGAGAATGAAGGTCTACGTTTTTATGGTTCTGGTGCTTCCATTCTTACTGTATGTAACAAGTGACCAAAGGTGACAGCTGGATGTCTTTAGTACTAGTTCTTTTTGGAGGATCCTTAAGTGTCATTGGAATGAGCTTGCATCAAACGAATGGTTACTGAGTGAGACTCAGGTGAGAAGTATCACCTGCTTTTGGAGGGAACATCAGCTGTGACATTTTGGTCATGTGACATGTTTCTCTAGCTAAAGAAAGCCAAAAGGGATGTCCATCTTTCACCTGGCTGCAGCAGACAGACGGTTACTTTTGAGGGTGGAGACAGAATGACTGACTGCCTGGGTGGTTGCTATCTAGGACCCAAGGTGGTTCTATGGTGTGGTAGACACGGCAAAGTATGGCATTCGAGTATGCTCCCAGACCTACCAGAGGACCTGCCTTCTTGGACACTGGTGCTCTATTAAGAACCAAAAACCTGCCATCAGTGATATTTTTCTCAAATTTTAAGTTGGGCTTAATGTAGGAAAAAAAAAAATACATCAACATTTTAACAAAGCACATCACTATATGAAAGTTGTAAAAACCACATTGACAGATGTTTTGGGGTTTTGTTTGGGTGTTCAAGCTTATTTAAGAGCAATGTTTTGGTAAAAACACTCAATTATTAATGGTCAAAGCCCACAAATACATATGTATTTTTCCTATATATTTGACAAAAGCTACATTATTTGTAAATCTCTGTCAAAATTATTATTGTTAATTTTTTTTTAGAGATCACATTTGTCTCAAGGCTTGAAGGTGATGAGTCTCTGACTCCACCTGGACGTGATGTCAGTCCATTGCAGGATACTCCAAAGCCAAGGCCAGTATCCATTTACAGCTGGGTGGACTGTGAGAATGTAGATGAAGGATGCAGACAAGTAACCTGAAACCCACACCTGGAGATGAACCCCAATCTACAGGTTGGTAGTTCAACTTCTATCCCACAATCCCACTTGCTCTGATAATTTTCCTTCACCAATGACGAAATGTTTTGACCGATATTCTCGGTCTGTCTGATAGCAGGATAACTCAGAGGGTAACAAACAGATTTCGATAAAATCTGACAAGCAGACACAGGAAGTCACTGATTCAATATGGATCTATGACACCTGGACCTGAGATCCAGAAGAAGAATGTTTGGCACATAGCAACATTTAATGAAGAAAAGGTGTGAGAGCATGTTGATGAAATTTGGTGAGAAGATGGATAATATCCAAGAAAACGAGGGAATTTATTTTGAATTGGAACCAGAACATATTTTCAGGAACATATGTGGCCTTGATGGAGGTATGCGCTCCCTGAGTGCCTTCTAGTTAGAAACCGAGTTAGGAGCAAAAATACTAATTCTTCATTTTCTTCTATTTTTCCTACAGATGGGAAAAAAACAAACCAACAATTACAATAAACACTTTCTGGGCTGTCCCTACCAAGATGGCCGTATTTTTTAAAAGAGGATCACTGTCACTTCACTGCTAAAAATAAATACATAAATAAATGAATCACAGCATAAATGAAAAAACAAGCTTGAATCAAAACCTTATGTTATTTTAAAAATAAAGGCGGCTATAATGTAAAACGATAAAGTCATACTCACGCCACCTGCAGTGTTACATGACAATCGCACCCACAGACGAAGGCTAACAGGCAGCCGTCAGTAATAAACTGACACGTAGCAGCACAGACAGCTGCACTAACAGAGGGAGACAGTTGAAATCCACATGCACATATGGCAGAAAGTGCACCGTTAAACAATTCCTGGGAGGCTGTGAAGGAAATGAAAGCTGGTCTTTTATCACTGTCCCATCACTGCCACCCCCAAACTGCTGCACCGTCTCTGTGGATGCTGTGCGCTGCACACAACCACAGCGGCAGATGTGACCAAGATTTCATCTGTAATGCCTCAACTCCTGCTTAAAGCTAATGAATTCAACAAACACCTGTTGCCATGGCACTTAAAGCCACAATGGTTTGGATAAACAAGTGCAGGGTGGGAGCTCAGAGTGAAACTGTAGTTGGCTGAGAAAATTAAACGGCACGGACCACTGAAGCCTAACTCGGGTCAAAAGACTCTGTGTAAAGTCAAACGTTTTTTGATGGTTTCAGCTTTAGGGAACCTCAGAGTCACAATCCATTTACGGGCAAACATTACACGGGGCTGTGCTTAGGCGAGGGGAGCTTAAAGGCAGAAGACATAAAGACTGACAGAGAACAGGGCTTGTTTTGACAGCTAAAGCTCTGTGCAAAATTCCAAACACACAATAAGGACAAAGGCCTTCATTGAGCAGACGCGCTTGGTGTCAACTCTTGCATCATATCTTTTAAGCACCGGTGCAGCAGACAGTACGACACAGTTTATGCACTTTTATATGCTGGCTCCAGGCTCACTGCTGTGACTGCACATTCATGTGTCAGCAACTGCATGCATCAGAAATGTATATACAGACACATTGCACATATCAGCTATGCTAAAGGGACGAAAGCAGCAAACACTCGGGGCTTCTTCTATACTTTCTGGTTTCCATGTGTAGCACTGCCCCTAGTGGTAACATGATACTACTGAGGCAAACAGACGTGCACAGATTCTAGAAAATCCTTCGATTGTGACCATATGGACATGCTAAAAATCACAAGCTCTTTTCATGTCTTCTCTGATGCACGTGAGGGAGTGTGTCCTTTTTTTTGTGGTCTCATCACTTGAACTCACAATGTCACTGTGAGGTTCATTCTTCCTGCAGAGGGGGAAGTCCACCAAGAGAATTCTGGCCCGAGCAAATTTCCCTTCCTCCCATTTCTAGCCCTCTCTATTCCCCCTCATTCAAGACTCCTTCCTCCCTCCATCCGCTCCCTTGTTTCTTGTCAGCTGGTGGGAGAATCCAGATGTGAAGGAAAGGGAGAAACAGGGAAAGAGAGAGAAAGAACTCAACATTTCCCCCATGACAGACTTCATTGTCCAAGACCTTTGCACGAGTTTTTAGCCACATACACATAAACAATTATGTGCTGTGAACAATAGTGCTTCTCTAGATGAGGCCAGACTATGTATGTGTGTGTGTGTGCATGCATGTGCACACATGTGGTGACAAAACAAATCAATGAGCAACATCTGTTGAGCGATTTGATGTTGATATTTTGCCGGTTCATTTACTCCCTGCCAGGATATATTGTCGTTCTCATTCCATGATCAGAATGGAGCAAATTGATAAGAACAAGTAGTGATGCAACATTACTCTTTGCAAACATCACCTTCTTTCTGTTTATCTAGGTTCCAGTACAGGTGAAGCCCTTTTACGTGCTCCACAGAATAAAACACTTGTCTGATATCAGCGGGTGAAATAATTACATTAAATTTGAATAAAAGCAACTAAATTCTCAGTTAATATGAATATAGCTGAGTATGCTATAAATTATGTGACCAACGGATGTCAGTAGTGAGCTGTTAAACAAGACATCAACATTTGGTGACGTTTCAAAGCTGCTTCAAGACTTCAAGGCCTCATCTCACTATCACGATGTCTTCGTTGGGTACGACATTCACGCCAAATCCCATCTTCAGAAAGATGCTACGAGTATACCTGCCATTAAAGATTTTGCAAGTATGGAACCGTACGTTTGCTGTAAGAACAACCCAAAGATTCCTGAAGAAAGCTGGGCAATTCAGAATTATAACCAGAGGAAATTTTTAATGATAAAATACAATATGACCAGCTCTTGCTGTCATCGTAAATCCATTACCATAGAACTGACCAGTCGACCATAAAGTTGATGTGGAGAAAATAAAGAATTTGGCCAGTTTCAATGACAAATCAGTACCTGTCCCATTTGGACGACATAATGAAGTGCACCTGTACACCCAAAAGCTTTTCGCTCAGACAATCAGAAAACATTAATATCGAATCGTCGTCCCACTCTTACATTCTAACATAAGTAATTTAATTTCAAAATCAAATCGTGCAATGCAGAACAGTTTTTTAACTGCTGTACACCACTTACTACCAAAAATTCCAAGTTAATTGCAACTGAAAATTTAGTTATGCTGTTACAGATTTGCATACGCCGCCACATGGCGAAAACCAGAAAAATCAGTTTAGCACTCACGTAATAAAAACAGAAAACCTCCCTGGGATGTTACGACTTTGGGGGGAGGACAAATTATTTTAAATCTGAAACTTCAGCCATGGCTGAAACAAGATCACAGCAATATGAGGGAAAAGTCCATTCACCATGGAAACACTGATGCACTACAGGTTTTGAAGGTGAGAACAAGGGTTCAAACTCTAAGCTTCCAGGATGAGTATGTGTGAAAGAAGAGGGCTTCCCAAAGTTACCGGGTTTTGGATTGGACAGGGCCAAGAACCAAACTACCAGCCTCATTACTTAACAGAAAACACTTAAGATGACCCGATTGTAAAAATAGCGACGATTAATCAAAACCAAAACCTGTAACAATAATGGACAAGTCCAGCCTAAGCACTGGGAATGCTGGGAATCCTTTATCATCCGTAGTGAAGTGATTTTGGAAATGGCAGCTATGACAGGAGCTGGTGTGTGCAAAGTCAGATAAAAGTAAGAAAAACTTTAATACAATATACCAACAGCAAATCTCGAAGAACATTACACAAGCAAAAACACAAAGACCAAACAACTACATATTAAAAAAAACAACGAATCAGAGCATGATATTTTACATCAAGACAAAAAAAGAAAAAAGAAAAAACGATGAGGATGCACACATACTGAGAGAGAGAACCGACCAAATTAACGAAACCACAAACACGCACAGCCGTGTGTAACAAGTTAAGAGTTAGCCAGCAAAAACGGAGCTTATGAGTAAGTTTCATGAGCAGCGTTTTTTTTTACCACCGACTGTATAAAAAGGTTATTTCTTGCTCTTTAACACGCCGTCCCAATGTCACGCTCTAATGTGCTAACATTCAACAAACTCAGAGACATCAGACAGAATGTGGCAGATTCTGAAGCCGCGTTTTGGATGTCGGTACTCACCGTGTTTCCCAGTAAATCTTTTCTGCAGCACTAACACAGACCACGTCTTTGAGAGGAGCTCCAGCGAGCACTGTACAGTGGAGAACAATGCATGTCTGCTGGAGCGCAGAAACAGAGGTCCAGTCATCAGGCTGCCGCTCTCACATGGAAGGGGAGGGGGACGAGCTGCAGGACGGTCTACAGTTAGTCAGCTTCAGCAGGGGGGAGGGATCTCATCCCACCGCGCTCCACATGTCCCAGTCTTTCCCTGGTCTACACATCCTCTAACTGGTTTTTACTTTGCTGAGGGTGGTGACTTTGTCACACACACATTCACGGATTACTGCCAACTTTTACCATGACTGGACGTTTTGTAATCACCCATCTGTTTGTCTGTCCAAGTGAGTCAATATGTAGAGGCTGCCATTTGATTAAAAAAAAAGACCTACAGAGTGAACTTTATTTAAAGCCTCCCATCCGGTGCTTATTCTCAGATTCCACAATGTGAAACAGATGAGACTCAACGACTCCCCCTGGATGAGACACCAGTCCATCACAGGTCACATCCCCAGCTGAGGCTGTTACCCATTAAAGGCTGAGTGGACTGAGAGAATGCAGATGAAGTGTCTTGTCCAAGGACACAGACAATATGAGCAGGAGTCAAACCCGGATCTACATACAGGTAGCTCAGCTCCAACTAGCCCGACAACCGGCCCTTAATTGGGCCTGATACTGGCCTCTCTCTCCTAGCCTGTGATTGGTTGGCGGCCGAGACGCTGATGTCAGCCCATGCGTCAGCCTCACGTTGATGTGGTGTGAGCGCTGCTCTCCTATTGGTTGTTTAGGAGTGCGAAATCTCACTCCAAAATGGAGGCCGGTTGTCAGGCTAAGCTCCAGCCCACAGGGCAGTACTTATTATACCGGCGTGCCCTTACTCTAAATTTAACTTTTCATTTTAGGTGATCTAAATCTCTGATGCAGATGTTTGCTGAACATATCAGAACCGCAAGCAAGTTAGGAACCAGCTACAAATGAGGGATGCTTCTGGAAGTAACACTTGAATTGACTGCAAAATATATCAATGAGAAAATGATCCAAGCAGACATTTTTTCTGAGCGATGACACCCAAAGGTGCTGTAGTTGTCCCAAAAATGCCTTGATTTTGTCCCTGATTGGAAATAATCCACAACATGTACAATTTACCAACTCAAAACAAAACCCACCTGCAGACATGATGGAAAGGAAACACAGACACGGCAGACATATGGGGACACGAGACGCGACCCAATCGATCACTGAAAATTTGATGTATTTCTCCATTTGCGTCACCCAGGCATCATCCAAGCAGCAGAAAATTACAGGGCTGTTTGGGTTTTGGGTCCTCCTCTCTCTCTGACACCCATTTTTTTCCCTCCTGTTTGCTGAAAGGCCCTATTTCACCAAGTGGCCCAAATACCACGGCATACTCAGGGAAAGAAAGAAATGCATGAGAGTCAGAGTAATCTGATCCAGCTAAAAGCAATAATTATTTGAATGAGTCACTCAGCAGTGAGGTTTGGGGTTTTTCAATGTTAATTCAGAAGAGAGGAAGGGAGAGGGGAGCCAAAGAAGAGGAGGTTAAAAAAAATATCCAGTTTTGGAACAGTGAACCTCCTGAGAACTCCCCGAGGTCATGGGAGTGAAGAAAGGAGAAATTGGGGGAAAAGGAAGAGAAGGACAGACATGGTCTTGGACGGGTACCAGAAAAACTTTTTCTCCTCATCCCACATTCATGCTGGAGGACAGATTGCTGACAATCAAAATAACTTTGGGTACACCATCCTCCCAGACCGGGCAGATACAGACACAGTGTCAAAAAGGAATCAGATCATCGGCATAAAAGTTAAACCACATGACCTCAAGTAGTGGAAACTCAAAACTCTGTTTTGACCAACCATCGCAAATGTCGTGTACAAAGGTTCCAGAGCTGACACGCACTTAAGCCATGGAGCTGGTAGCTCAATGGATAATGTAGACCTGAGTTCTATTTCCTATCATGCTACCAGTCAGTATTCTTGAGAAAAACACAGAACCTGTATTTTCTCAGTCCACCCAGCTGGAAATGGGTACTGGCCTTGGTTACTGGCCTCCACAGCTACAAAGATCCAGGAACTCAGCTCAGCTCAGTTGCATCACCTGTTTGCCTTATCTGCATGGTACCTCGGCATTACACGATCAGACTTTTTACGCATCTATAAAGTGAGAAATTCTTAGTCCAAACAACATAACTGCAGTGATATAAGCCCACTTCCTCCTCGCCAACCTGTATATTTCTTGTATAAACAGTTTTTACAGCTGACCTGCATCCTGTATAGATGTGGTGTCTCAAAAGTAAACGCGGTGCAAAAGTTCATGTAAACTTGCAATGATGAAATTGTAAAAAATATTTTCCAAGAGCTTCTCAAGGATGTGCACTGGGGCCAAAATATGTAAACACGCGGGTATATAAGATCACGTCCACAAAGATGAGAGAACAGAGGAAAGAAATGTGGTCTGCATTCTTTGTCCCAGTGATTGGATGGGATATTTCCTGTATATGTACTGAACTATTTTTAGTGTTTCTAAAGCACTGAATGAGGGAATTTAGAACAGTTTGTCTGAAAACATCTGGTCAAATCCCAAGAAGATTGTGCTTGACTATTTGAGATATGAAACAGCCTTGTATCGTTTAATATTAACTTGTGAAGTTTTCTTCTAATCCACATTCATGTCCCAGAACAGCAAAAAATTCACATTCAGAAAAGAGGGCAATGCATGAACGTGTACTACAACAGAAAACACACTAACAAACATGCAAAAAGGTGGCTGAGAGGCCTGTATGCAGTAATGAGGCTGCTTGCTGGCAGGTACTGAAACATCTAAGAGTCCACTGTGCATTCTCTTCCTGTAGAGCTGCTGAGCTAGTTTTGCTTGTAAGGATGTGCAGATCACCTGAGTGAGCAGAGAAATCTACTTGCAGGCAACTGTATCAATTTCATATTAACAACATCCTCTAACAATTAATCTCAAGACATCAGCAGGATACTAATTGACAAAGATTAAACAGGTAGTTCAACTGGGATAAGGAGTTTGGCTACCAAAATGTATACCTGGGTTTGATTCGCAGACATGCTATTGGTCTGTGCTTTTGGACAAAAGACCATCTGCATCATCTAAGCCTACCCAGCTGTATATAGGTACTGGACTTGGCAGGAGAAGTAACCTGCAATGGACTGGCCACGGGGAGTCACAGACTACAGAACTGAGGGATAGGCATTGGCATCAGTGGACCTCAGTGCCTTTCTAGGACGTCTTATTCTTCAGTCATAAGTAATGATGACTCCAGTCAAAAAGGGAGGAAGCGTGTCCAACAAATTCTCCATGACTTCAATATGTCAATGGCTGCAGATCAGCAGAGGAAAATGACTGAATGGATGAAGTGTCAATCTTAATGGCACATTCTACAACAGTATGTTTTGACTGGTTTGTCTGTATCTCTCTCCTTTTTCTGTCCATCACAGAGGAACACACACAAAACCCATCAAAACTCTCAGAATCAATTAGCACACTGTAAATAGGCCATTCAATTACTTCCAGCACCATCTCTTGTTCCTCCTGAGGCAAACAATCAACCCGCAGACACAAATTAACCCTGAACAAGAGTGCTTGTGTAAAATCCGATCACTTGCGAGCAAAGATGGAGGAACCAGGGAATGAATATGGGGGCGTGGTCAGTGTGGACTGTGGATACACATTGGGCAATTAAGATTTTGCCTCATGAGCACTTTTGGCTTTATTTTATAGAGTTTAACAGTTGGATTTTGTTGAATTAACACAATGTGTCAGCATCACAGTGTTGTACTTCAGGCTTGATGTCATCTATTTTTCCTACTAGTTTCTTTACCAGGACTGATTTTACTGTCAGCTTAACCAGCTCTCTCATCAGGGATACTGGACAGTCTCACAAATAGCCTGAACATATTTCTCGCCGACCGTCTGGAACCAACTGTGCCACTTACTGTAACATCATGCTGCCCGAGAACACAGGCACCCTGGATTACTGGACACCTATGAAATCTTATCGTGTAAATTATGTAGCTCAAAGTTGTCTCATCAAAGTTTCATCTGGACAGGAATAGGATATTAGGGTGAAAGTATCCCAACAAATTTTAGTCAGGTTAAATGAACCTATAAACTAAGTATAGATTCAGACAAAAAAAAAAAAAAAAAAAATACTGAATCTGCAACTATCTCACTTAATATACTTAAAAAGGATGCTTTAATGTACGACTTATCTCTTTGATCTGCGGCAACCGAAATATTTTAAGGATTTGTGGTCATTACTAGGACCCACTATGCTGAATATTTTTAATGGCTGGTACTGTTACTGCATGTTTTAATAGTGTATTGATTGAAACTTTTCTTCGCAAACCTGCCATTGTACAGCATTCTTTGCCAATTATAAAAAAGTCACAGGTTTCATCAAAACCTGTGACTTTTCTGGCCACTAATACTTGAACCATCACAGTCAGTGTTCAGGACATATCACTACAGAAACAGCCATCTTAATGAGACTAACCAAAAAAACAAACAAAAAAAAAAAAAAACACCGGCACTGGCATTATTCAACACAAAATGGGAAATATTGAAAATTTTCAGTAAAAATTACAAAACAGCTGCATATGTGTCAGCATTTAAATGCATGAATTTATTTATTTTTTGGCTGTCTGACCCTGCCTGACAAAATATAATAGCACAATGAATTTTAACAAGAGGTGGTTATGGAATTTAGTGGCAACATCACATTTAAAGCAATTTACATGCAAATTAAAACAAGTGGCAGCTACACTGGGACTGAAGAATGAGTGCATTCTCATTAATTTAACGAACAGTCTGCACTTAGTGAGCAAACAACCTGCACCACGACAAACCTCCTTAATATTTACACGGCTTAGACAGTTTGCTTTTGGGTTTTTGCATGATTTTAGACGCTTTTCAAGGCAATGAGAAATTTGTGGCATTCAGCCACTAGATGGCAATAATGTTCCGGTCTTTGCAACCCCACCTCCCTCCCAAGAGACAGAGACACACACGCACACGCACACACACACTGATAGGCATGCCAGAATGGGGAGTGAACGTGATGAAAGACCGCAGTAAAAAGCAGACGACTGGACGCAACCACGAAGCACGTAAGACTGAGGCACAGAGACAAGCAGTCCGAGGCTTTTCTCTCCCACGGTTCACGACATACCACAATGTAAAAGTTTGCAGCTCCAATCACAGAGGCATCGTGCAGAGCGCTCTCAATGCACAGCTCATTTTTTTTTGTCAGCAGATGAGAGTGACGGCTGTGGGAAGTGTTCTTGTTCTCTGTGAGTGGCACAAACGAGTTTAGCTGTAAAATGAAATGGGCAACCGCTCTGAATTCCATAATAGTATTAGCGCTAAAGGCTATGTGGGGGCTGGTTGTGTGTTGATGAAGACAGACAGGCGAGCGAGGAAGCAGAACTCCATTAGATTTAGCCTGAAGGGCTGCAAAGCCACAACGCCTGGACCCACCACGTCAAGCTGCATGTAACTTATTTTCTTTCTCCAAACAGTCGAGCTGCCAGCATCTTTTCTTTGCTAAAGGTTCACGTCGCTTGTGGGCTGAGTATTAACTTAATATTTACTTCATTTTGTACTTGTGCCCGTGGTTCTGCTACAAGGAAACCACTGAAGCAGTTACGGTATCATGGTTTATGATACAACTAACTCGATCACAGCGATTCCAGCCCTGCTCAGATCAGAGCTCTTTAACAACTGCTAATAAAGCGTCACACAGTTTCATCATTGCAGTCATGTCTGTAAGTTTGACAGCTGAACAATTTCAGCATGAAAATCTACCAAAATCACACATTTCATCAAGAGCTCTGGAACATAAGGGTATCTGCAAGAGGAGGTGGAAAAGCTGAAAATGCCGTGGCTGTCCAACACAGTCCCACTCTTTATTCAAGAGTATGGTCTTTCAGTTTGAGAGCATGATTTGCTAATTTCACAAATTGTTTAAAACCCTGTATGTCTTCCTTATTCAGATGACCTCTTTTTCTTGTTTGACAGTAGTTGGCATCCAGCTTAATGGGGCATCACTGCCACTTTCTGCCCCAGAGTGTAACTCACAGTACCTCTTTCACATCAGTATAGATGAGCATCTTGTCACATGTGCACAGTGGCCACAGATGATAATGCAGTTTTTTTTCCCATATATATCACTTTGAAATACAGTATAAGTCACAGGACCAGTGTGCAAGAAAGAAGAAAATAGTGACAGAGACTGGAAAATATGGCATTCTGGGTGGGTCGTCTGTAAATACAAGCCTGGTGTCCTCCTCCCTAAAGTACATCTTCTGATTTGTCATGAGAATGTTTTAGTAGTATATCATGATCATCCCGCTGATGCTGCTCCTCATTTTTCTTTTGCCTCACTCTACTTCACAGCTAAAATCACAGGTTTGGGTCAGAGTAGTAGTAGCCACAGAAGCAGAAATCCACTGAGAGGGCTGATGATTGCCTGTGATTACAGTCTGTATCCAACTCGCCCTCCAACCTTCTCCTCTGGTCTCATCTGGCCAGGTCTGGCTAAGGTAATGCTCTCCACATTCCAGTCATTAAATGAAGAGAGACGGAGTGAAGAAAGCTCACGAGGGAGGCACTGACATCTCTTTCACCTTGACATTGCCTGGAGGTTACAGCTTGTGTTGTAGTAAAGCACAGTTCTGGGAAGTGATAGTTATGTGAATCAAGGGTTTCTGATACATAAGAGGTCTCTGTGTGGGAACTTTTACTCCCTTGGCTCTCCCTGGTTTGTGTGCTGAGAAACATGCTGGAACATGTCAGTGAAATGTGTCTGAAGGAGTAAAGCGTGGGTCATATGAGCATTTCTGCATGGAATTTTCAGAGTGCATTTCAGTTCTCAGTCACACGTACACAAATAAATGTTAGCTCTATAACGCAGGCTGGCACATAAATCTACACTGATGTGCAAAAAATAAGCTACCAATAACATCATCTCAGTTTTGTTCAAATTCAAAAGTAGAGAGCTACATAATATATCCACATCCCAAGTTTGTGACATGAGACACCACCTGCAAAAACAGGTATGTACATCTGCATGTCATCAGCATAGCAGTGATAAATATATCCATAACTACATACAATTTAAAGTAGAACTATATGAAGAGAAAAACAGCAGAAACAGAACTGATCCCTGAGGTACCCCATACTAAAAAGACATATTGCCATCAGCCTGACAGATAGGACCTAGTGTTAGACCAAAAAATAAAGAAAATATACTTGTCAGGTCTGTTGATTGAGCCTATCAAAATCTACATTCAGATTCAAGAGTTTGACATGGACTAGACTCATATGTTTACCACCAGCAGAGTTTTTGTCTTCCTGCATGCTGAATTTCAAATATAAACACAACTTGACATCACATAAATACTAGTCAAAGAATCTTTCATGAATAACAGATGAAGAGGTCATAAATGCCTTTTTATCCATTTACTCAATGTGTACATTCATGTAAAGTAGTGCTCTCTGGATTATATGGTGGATTTGTCAGACACGTGGGTGAGATTTGCTCGTAACCTGTGCCCAGACTCGACAGTTGTTTCAGTTCATGTCAGTCAATGTCGTGAGGAACGATCCACAGCCGCCTGTGGCTCTTATAAAGGTGTCTGCTGAATTAACCCTGTGCTGCCTTCAGGTGCCTGTGATCACAGGGCCTCTCACTCTACCCTGTCCGTCCCCCCCCCCCCCCCCAAGGGCTTTTCGATAATGCCGAGCTGCCAGAGGAGTGGCGGCCGTCCCTGACGGGTGCTTTACCTTGGCTTCTTGGAAATGGAGCCCGGCCAACCGTGTGTAATTAAAAGCACATAAAGACAGATCAAGCTCTCCGCCAATCTTTCAATCTAACAACGCCCAGAGGCATCTCCTGCTCTGTCAAGCTCCAAGGAACACATTCTATGAAGTGTTTCATACCTTTATCAGCAGCTATGATTAAAATGGCGGGTCATTCCATATCACATCACCCAATTTTTGAGAAAGAATTCCTCAGATTTTAATTAGTTGTCGGTGGTTTGTTGAAAAATCCTTTTTTGTAGAAATTCAAACATTCACAGCTACTTTGACACCTCATAGCCTCTTCAACAGAAATAAAACCCGCAATCAAATCACGTGTATTTTATGTGCTTTTCCTCCTGCAGGGCTCCGAATACAACCAAAGATTCAAACCATAAAATGAGACGGTCTCAGTTTCTTATACATATGAGGCCATTTCTAATCACTAAATATATGTATTACGGTTCCTGATTTTAACCGCTTATTTTCACGTTCACATAATTATATTTTAAAGGGCTGTAGATTCAAAGTTATTACAGATGCAGACTGAACATTTGGCATTTCTCCTTCAGGTTGGTCCAGGATCATCTGCAGGATTTCATATGGAATCATTCTAGTGTCAAAAAACAAATCCACCGCTACAGGGTTTACACAAAGCCTATTAAATCAAGCCTCTCTTGAAATAAATCAACACTGTACAAACATTGTCCACTTTCAGCTTCTATCTGACTGCTTTTCATGGTGGTGAGCTGTTGTTTTGATGCAGGCTGCACAAAAATCGAGTCAGGTCATCGGGTTCACACATCATAAATCCATTTCTCACCTTCCCTTATTACTTCTCCTCACCTTCTTCCTTGTGTGTTGAACAACAAACATGCTGAAAATACGAAAGCTTCAGTCTGTCAAATGTTTAGGAATATCCACTTTCAATTTCAGGTTTCAATTTTACTTTTTTGGCTTGCAAAAATTTTAAAGAAATAAAACCAATTATTTTTCCCATAATACACCAGGGCTGTCAATCTCTTGCTCTTTCACTGCTGCCTTCTCATGAATCGATGATATCACGCTGCATTTGCTAAATCTGGCACAGTTACGATGCACACATCTTGGCACAGTACACAAGTTGATTCGCCAGTCAGTGAATCTGTTTTAATCTTTTCTCGCCTCTGTCTCAAATTACTAATTCAGTTTCTCTTTGCAGCACACGGAGTAGTCATATCTAACCAATAAAACCAGAGTTCAAAGATTCAATTCTCACTTCATTTCTTACTGGCTATGGGGAGGGGGGGGGTTTTGGGTCACAAATGTGATTATCTCCACTCACAGTGAACGCGGTGCTCGAACGTCACAGAGATCAGTGTTCCTCTGCTGAAGGAAATAAGAGAAAAGCAAACTGTTGAAGAGTGGAACCACAGAGTTAAACTGTAATACGTCGACAGACTTCAGCGGTAAAATACTTTTTCAAAGTTGGAGCTTAGAGGTACGTGAACTATGCACACATTTGACACTTTCCCAGTGAGGGAAGTTCACAGAAAACATTGTATTAAATAACACAGGCTGCACCACAGTTAATGATGTGTTTGATATTCTGCACACACCAACTGTAAAACGGGTAAAGTTTTTGGTTTAGAAGCAATGGAGGTTTGCGCTGCAGTGGAAGAGGTTGTTGGAGGGCGTTCTGGGGTTAATGACATTTTGATTTCTGAAGATCAACTGTAACACAAGTGATGGAGAACATTCCAGATGCCTCCTGGAAAATGAGAGCTTTCTTCTATAGAGTGGAGATGTGCAACACAACAAAAGTTGCCTTCTCGGTTTAAACAAAATGTTAAGCCACGAAAACTAAAGAGAGCTCGAGGTGACGTCATATGAAGATGACTGAAACCAAGAAGTCTGTTGATGGATACAAAAAGTGACCATCCCTCAGATAAAGATCTCCACTGCAATGTGACATCTAAAGTCAACTGGCTGTAAAAGTAACAACCAAGTTGTGTTGTATTAAAGTTCACATATAATCAATCTGTAAGTATGTTTTACATTTTTGTATAATACTATAGATCACGGTATACTGATTGACCTGATTTACCTTCACATTGAGGCTAAAGAGCAAAGTATGAAAAATTATACAGAAGCCTTAACTTCTTTTTTTTATGTCAAAACAATAAAATAAAATGCAAAAGCCTGAGGGAAGTGTAGTTTTTACAGGCACTGTAAATAAGAATATATATACATAGAAATGGGGGCTTGTTTCATGACCTCTTAATAGTTTTGCATTTTTCACGACCAAATGGAAGAATGTGCAATCGATGTATATTTATGAGCGTAATGTGATAGCCATTTAAAATAATCAATACCTACCACCTAACTGATAATCAAGGCTGCTTGTTTATGGCAGCTGAGCTGTGCCCTTGAGGGTCTATTGGAAGGTTTGTGTGTCATACATTAGTGCACACGCACAGCGCTGTGTGTACCCACGCTTACACAGCCACAAATTCCCTGTGATAGCCTCACCGGGTCAGGGACCCCATTACCGTGACAGGTTCCAATCTTGTCCAATTCCAGCAGCAAGGGCCCACAGACAAAGCCTTGGCATGGGGTTATACTCACAAAACAGTGACATAAAAAAAAAAGAAATCAGAACTGCAGAGGGAAGATAGAAATAATAGAGGAGAGGTGTGAGATTTATTTATGAGCGCGGAGTGTGTGTGCTCACACTGTGAGATTACAGACCAAGCGTGTGCCGGCAGGACGGATTATTGAGTATCATCTTTATTTATATGAGGTGCAAATTTGTGCACACATGCGCTGAGTGCAAGCGTTCATATGTAACACAGCGACAGCACTGGCTGGTTTATGGAAGATTCCACGTGAAAGCGTGTGATATTACAACAGAGATAATAACACTGAGATATACAGCGGGTCACTGCAGTGCCTTAAAACATCGTAACTACAAACCGACTGTATTCAAATCAGAGTGATAAAAAACACATTCCCTTAAAGTAATTAAGATAAAAGATAAGATTTTACTGCCATTTGACCAGGTACGAGGCAGGACACATAGATTGGAATGCTTGTGTGTTGCTCAGAGTTAGCATTAACAGATCAGGGGAGTTAAAGGGAGCAGCACAAATTAGTGAATACAATATAAAAATAAACTATATCTAAAACAGACAGACACCACATTAAAAAAAGAAAGAAGAAAAAATTAGCTTGTTATTTGGGTAGCAACTGTACGACATCCGCTACAGTACAATCCCTTTGCATCATTTTTTTTTTTACATTTATGAGTAGCTATTGTGCTAGCTGGCTATACTAACCCAGTTTAGCTTAACTATTTAGCATGGAGCTAACTCAAAATTGAGTAACATTGGATTGCTTTATTTAATAAATCAACACTGCCTTTCTAGCATTAAATATATGTGATATTCGGCTTATTTAATTATAGTTCATTTCTAAAATAAAATTTGTCACAAAAAATGCAGGCTCTACCAAAAGTTTTACAACCAGCCTATCTCACAAAATTAGAACATAAGCCATAGGTCATCATTTTTAGAATTTTATAGCACATTGTCATAATAATAATAATAATAATAACAATAAATAACATATACTACATATGTGTACACACACACACACACACACAGACTACTATAGTAGTCTGTGTGTGTGTTGATCACTGTCGTGTCTTATGGTTCTTGAAATGGAGCAATATCTCCACCTGGTGGACATTTACACAGTATTACATTAATCATAATTTAAATTAATTTATTATTTTACTAAATGTATTATTAAATCATTATTAATAACAACATTTATTATTGATCACACACACACACACACACACAGTTGACAAAGCAACAATCAAGTAGTGGGTTACTATGGTTAGGAGTCCTTTGCTGGGCCCCCATTATATTCTGTCATTCCAAAGCAATTCCCCTCGGCTGCCTTTAATTACCGACAGCAGGATACAACAGAAACAGAAGGAAAGCTGCCAGGAAAGAGGAAATAAGTCAAGTGGTGATCAGAAGGTTCAACAGAGGGTTGGGAATGGGAACTACCGATCCCTGGTGAACTGGTGGATTGTGTGGCAACCAGCTACACTCCCAACTACAGTCATCATAAAATAACTGATTACATCCCAACACAAGATGGTAGCCGAGGGCAATGTGTACATCACCCGGGCTGGAGCATTGCTCAAATAAAAGAAAGAATAAAAAAGAACAACAAACAAACAAAAAAACGATTATATCAATGAGGAGACCGGTAGTTTCATGATTCAATGAGTACAATGTCTACGAGTTGACTCAGTGAAATCATTATCAATGCTTTATCCTCTCTGTTCATACTTGTTTTTTTCAGTGTGGTCTTTGCAGAGTTTCTTTGTGGTTTCTCAAGATTTCTCAAGATTAATTGATGAGAAATAATGGATCACGGAGCTGAGACTTTGTGGTGTTTGTTGGTGGAATGTTTCACAGTTAGCCCCGGAGCGACCCAATGGCCCAGAAATTCTATTTAATAAAGATTAGCTCTCTTTCTTGCAGACCTCATTCTCCTTCTTAATTAAAAGATGAAGATAAAAAATTGGTGGGCTGCAAGAACCAGAAAATATCCTCAGGACGTCTTACACAAAGCACAGCCCAGCACCCACATGAAAGGCTGGTACTAATGCATATTTAATGCCGGTTGGAAACAGTTTAGATCAGTTCCTTCGACTGAGAGCACTGGCAGAAATGAAAATACAGTGACTACAACCCTCTTCTTCAAGCTACATCAATGTCTGCAACACTGTGAAATGAAGTGCACGCGGTTTGCACGTGAGGCAGAGTTAACGCATCTGCAGGGGTGAAGTGGGGTTCATGAACTATGATTACAGAGTACTACCAGGTTTCAGTTTAAACAGAGAACAGGTTTATATGTCTCCAATTCATAGCCAACGCAGCAGTAAGGGTGGCTAAATGTCACTGTGTTCATATGACCAACAGGGGGCAGTAAATGTTCACATCACACTTTACAGTATGAAATCGGAACAATTTCTGGTTATATGTAGTTCCTTCCAAACCGTTAGTGAAGTCCGTAAGTACTGAATGCAAAAAGGAGACCAAGAGACCTATGACATCTCTGCAGGGGTTTTGGGCTTCTGTGGCTGTGATTGGAGAAAGTCTCTGTAGTGCAACTTTTGTCCGTTGCACCTGAGTGGAACCGAGAAAGACCTGATCCAAACCTGATCCTCCTGTATGAACATACACTGAAAATGATGCAAACAGAAGGAATAAAAGTTAATTCTGCTCTTCTCTGTGTGGTCTGAGCATGTATCCAATTACATCAGGTGACGGGACTAATCATTCTGCCAGACTGTCCTGCAGTATGCTTTAGCTGGGTTAAGTGTCTTACAACAGATGGAAGCTTCTACAAGTAATCAAGGTGATGGTGGACCATCAGCAGAGGTACCGTGGCAGGTGGCTCCCCTCTCTCTGAGGAACACAGGCCATAAAACACGCATGAACATCTGGCGCTGTGTGATGACTGTATTTGCATGAGGATAATGATGCAAACCGCATATGTACACACAGCTGTATTTTCTGGATCAGACCTCCACTCTTCCGGAGAGACTGAAGTGCTGTCAAGCTCCCCAAGAGAGTCAGTCGTTTCATTTCAGACGTATCAAGCGACACGTGGGAAATAAAGATGGTGAAACTCTACAAACTGATGCACCAACAACCTGCTTGTTGTTTAATTAAGACTGAGAAAGCAACCAGAGTTCAGCCTCCCTGTTCAGTGAATGCTTTGGCTGAGAGAAATGTCTGAGCGGCTCCCAAAGGCTGAAGAACTGTTGACGTTGTGATGCCACAAACATAACTGTCTCTCTACAGAATGTATCCACGCAGTCATCATACGATAATTTGACCAACGTTTGTTTGTTCTCCTACTGCTCTCAACTTCCTTACAGCAGATAGGAATTGTCCTTCAAGAAATTTGTATCAGCAACTGTCAAGATCATTGGGGTCAAACTTCAAAATATAGATCCTCCCAATTCCAACATCCACTGAACTTGGCAGAAGTGTTGGTGAGCCCCTGAAATGGTCCAACTTGCCAAAGGTCAATCTTTGGGTTCGGGTCAAAGCCACATCCATCGGTTTGTTGGCTTATTCCTCAAGGTTTTTCAGCAGATATCTACCAAACTTTAGGTGACTCAAGGACCAACCTGGAATTGTGCTTAAAGGGTTCATTTCTGGTCAAATCATTGGGATCAAGGTCAACAAATTTAATTTTGAATCCAACTGGGATCAAACTTGACATCTAGGACATATGGAGGTGGGTTCTTGAACTGGCGTGGCAAGATCAGCCAAAGGTCAAGGGTGAAGGTCAGAATCATTGGAGTCAAATGTCACATTTCTACTAGGCAATTAATTGTATCTGTAACAATGTGTTCACATGCTTACTAATGCTATACTTGCCTGAATATATATATATATATATATATATATATATATATATATATATATATATACATACATACATACATACATACACACACACACCTTCACTGAACAACAGAAGAGCAGACTCAGGAGCAGAGATGATACATTCACTTTCACTGGAGGCAGTCAGGATTATATTAAGACCCAATTCCCTCTTCAAATCACACCAACTCACTAATTATTTAAAAATAGAAACTCATTAACACAGTAAATATTATGACCTAATTTCTGAGACTGAGACTGTGAATGGTTGAAGATGTGTGGGAAGCAGCGTATTTGAATAAAAATGTGTAGAATCTGTCAAGAGAAAAAGCAAAACAACTGCTTGTATTTCAGCAGTAAATACATCACAATGTGTACAGACAAAATTCAATACAAACAAAGGAATTCATGACAGAACCAATAACAGATGGAATACTAATTCCTGCCTGCTGCACCACCACCACATGTTCCCTCAAGCTTCTTGGCCTTAATTTTGGCAAATCCTGGAATAGATCTGACTGCCGCTGTACGCTACAGTACAACTTTATTTATCTGTCCTTGTCATACCAAGGACACACACGCATGCACACACGCACGCATGCACACATAGAGACACACACACAAAACGATAAATGTGGAACTGGCTGACGAGGTCGGTGATAATTTAGTCACAAATGATAAAAAAAAAAAGTCTGCCAGTCTATCAGACACAACTTAAATGTTTGAATCTCTTGATCACCAAATCATGTGAAAAGGTTCAGTGCAGCAGCTCTACACATGCACGCACGCACGCACAACAGCGAGGTGAAGCAGAGCGCATCCGTCTTAACACTTCACTCTCTTCCGATTCTGAAGCGGGGGTCAGACGTTTGGAGCTCACTGAATGTTTTCTCAATACCAGCTTGTATTTTTTTAATTTATTAATTTTTTGGCAGTGCAGCAGTTAAGAGTTGTGCTGTGTGGTGTCGTGACAGCTCTCAAAAGGCTCATGTCTTCAAAACCCCAAATAGCTTTCATGTCATTATCAGTGAAAACTGCAGGACTTTTTTTTATGCCCCATTAGAAACATTCTTCATGTCTCCATCACTGGAGCACATGTAAAGTATTAATCATAACCGCCTTCACCTCAAACAAAGACCGTGGACAAATAAACCAAACAGTGTAGTAGTAATACAACACCACAACCCTGACTTTGAAACAGATACCAAAAGAAAAACTGGAGCCTGAAGGCATGTGGATCAGTGAGGGTGCATCATTTTGGGAAGTAACTCTGAAAACTACTGCACAATATGCAGTGAATTACAGATTCTGATACAGGAGAGGACCTAGTAAACCTTCAATTTTGAGCCATGTTGGCTTTTTCAACATGGGTCATTCTGTATGAAATCAAACTTAAGAAAAAAAAAAATCTCCCCAGTTCATGGTCTCAGATTTGCTTCATTTTCACATATTTTGGCAATTATGAGCCAAATATGAAGGGCCATAAAATACGTATCACAGACAGTGTCTTCAGGTTTTCAGTGGTTTTTCGTTGGCAGTTACCTGCTGTCCATTTTACACCAAAGATAAGTTTCCTTGGTATCTAGTTTTCCTTTTGTGGATGTTCAAGGACAGTTGTTTTTGAAACCACTTTCAACGTTCCCTGCAAAACATACCTAGGTTCTGTCAAAATAAAAGGAACATGGTTTGGAAAGTATCCTGTGATGATATCATTTTAAGACAGAAACAAGTATCATGAATGATTTATAATACAGAGAAAATTTGGATGAAAGTCCTGGGTCCTGGTGCCACTGCTGCTTGTGTTATAAAATTTCACACTGACAAAGACCCAACTGCAACCATTATGCCATTATTTTTCATGGTTTATTGCTACAGCATTGACTAGGTGATGACAGAGAATGTTATGACTTCACAGCCGATGCACAAAGAGAAAAAACATCTCATTAATAAAATGATCTGCATCAGTCAATCATAAACATGCAGATGGAACCCACATGTAAGAATGAAAATGATCAAAGCTGAAGATAGCTCAATGTGTAAACCAGCTTACAGACTAAATGATCAACAACCAATCAATAAACCAAATGAAAGAGTGAAATCTTCAGCATTATTAGAGATGTTTTAAATCCAAGAACAGAATCATCTACTTCCACTTTAAGGTGCCTTTAATCCTGTCTTTTATAAAGGCATTACTTAGACACGGGTGTCTGAGTAACATCAGTCTGATGGTCATTTGACAAAGTGCTCAAACATCCTGCTATTTCACCACTTCATCGCCCCTGAATGAAGTCCTAATGCAACCATCATGTCCGCTTCATGGTTGGCTGGAGCACGCGGTAATTGCTCTCAACCGGGAGAATTATGTATGTAATTGTTTGCTGGTTGAAAATAATTTGGTGTTGCATGTCACTCAAGTTGATTGTGGATGTGTGTGAATGTGTCGAGTGTGTGCGGGCTGTGTAGACGAGGGTCTTTGAGTGTCCAAAAGTTTGGAACCAAAATGGACCTATAGGACTCATATCGAAACCAGTGCATGCATGAATGAATTTTGAAAAATTGAAACCTGGTCCAAAAGTCAGGCTAGGTCAGATACTGGTACAGCACCACACCACAGAACCACAATGGGTCCTGGATGGCAACCACCCGGGCAGACAACTGGTCCATCAACCACTCTCAAAAGTAACTAATCTGCTAGGTGAAAGGCAGGTGTCCATTTAACCTTCTCCAATTACTAGGGCCTTCAACAATGAGGTGAATGTGTGCTGGATCACATGCAGAAAAATGTGTCGCATGGCCAAAATGTCATTCCAACAGTACTCAAGGATCCTCTAAGAAGACCGAGCACCAAAGACATCCAGTTGTCACGTTGGGACAATGAGCAGTATCCAAAGAGTAAGACAGGAAGCACCGGGACCCTCACTTGGACCTTCATTCTTCTACAGAGGCATTAGGATCACTAAACAACTCGATTCAGTGGCTTCATGACTCCATGAGCTCTTTCCAGTCATCTCAATCTCAAAGGCTGAGGTCCCAGAGACACCTAACTGCTGAGATGAGTAAATCTCTCTACAAGTTCAACACTTTCACCACAAACACGTCTGATGGCCGAGTCCTGGAAGGCAGACATTATTAAAACACAAATTAAAAATACCACTGGTAAAGATTCACAATCACCATATGTTGATCATTAATCTATACTAGTCACCTCAGACACCAACAAGAGGATTCAGATTGGATTTGTGCACCCAGTGGTTGCCAACAGTAAGGAGCAATATCTACAGCAACATTTACAGCATGAAATCTGAATGCTTCTGTCCACAAATTTTCAAATTCCTTACAAGAAGCTGCACAACACCAACGATTCATACCAACATACTAAACATTATTCTCTTTCTGTATTAGTTATTTTTTTTAACTTACTTAAAAGATGTATAATAATTAAGAGCTACGATGGGCCTTTGAGGTCTTTTGACATTGTTTCGGCATTAACACACTCACTGATTCAAAGCTGCTCAAAGCTGACAACTAGGATCTGAAGGTGTTTTACTGTAGAAGCCTCAAACATCTCTACTCCCCCTCACACACATATCCACGCAATCTGCTTTCACGTGATGTAAACTCAGCCACTGAGCTACGCAACAGCATCACTTTGATTCTGGCTTCACTTCTGCACAGTCACTGAAAGAGGCACAACATGAACATTTGTTTACAGTCTACAGATGAGACAAAAGCATTTTTCTGAAGAAGTGAGGACCTGCAGGTTTCACACGGCTGTTGCTTCGTTTACCATTACTGCCATTATTAAAAGCTTAATCTGTGACTTGGAGGGAGATTAGCATCCGAGAGCAGTTGGGCAGAAAATGACAAATTAAAAGTGAAGATTGCCATGTTAATGTATGAATAATTTACCTGTGTGTTGTCAGAGATGGTGTGTGTGTGTGTGTGTGTGTGTGTGTGTGTGTGTGTGTGTGTGTGTGTGTGTGTGTGTGTGTGTGTGTATAGCAGTCAGTCCGTGGGGAGCAGAGCTGTTATTACAGGAAGTAATCTCATGAGGAAATGGAATATTCATGAGCGGATGCATTGCCCTTAAAACAAAACTCGATGTCTCTCAAAAAGCTCCAACAGGCATCCACACAGATATGAAAGAGGACTGGCATTTAATAAAGTGGAATGTACCACATGCAGGAATATCCAGTCAATGAATATCAATGAAGAGTTTCATTTCAAAATGAGCAATACCATTTGAAAAAGAAGTCAGTGATCACAGGAAAGTAACTGCTGCTATCAAAACTAAAACATGCTCATGAATATATATATATATATATATATATATATATATAAAGAGTTCAGATGCAAAACCCAGTATCTCCAAAACCATTCATTTTTAGTTGAGGCCAACATGTACTTGGCTGTCAAGGGGACCATCAGTGTGCAAAATATAAAAGAATTTGAACAAACTGTTTTCATTTTATTGATGAAAGTCTATGCACTTTTTAATAAATTAAACCTTGCAGGTAAAGCGGTTTAATTTTAAGGCTCAGTAGCCACAACCGTCTGGATTCAGATCCAAGAACCCAACCGTCGACTTCATTCATTCATTCTGCGAGCACTCAGTGAAGAGAACAGTTGTGAAGAGTTTGATTCGACTGACCGTGCTGTTTTCTGAGACATTCTGATCATTTTCAGGATCTTCAACAAATTCCTGGACATGAATGCTAGCCTATACACAGGTACTGTGAGCGCTGTGTGGAGCACAGGCAGAATCTCTGACTTCTTTTGTGCCTTTGCATTATAGGAGATGTTTACTGACCTCAACTTTGTGGACAATGCTGTGATTTTTGTTGTTGTTACTCTTTTCCCCAGAATCAATGGATACTCCGACTGCAGCACTCGAGAACGTGTCTGGGTTTGTGAGTGTCCTGGATCAAACAAAAATCGAGGCCTTCAAAGAATTCTTGCAATCGGCGAGCCTATGTATCTGTACACGATGAAGGTGCCAAATGTGTAGATCTTCACTTGGCATCTCCACAATGATTTCATGGCTTCTCGGCCTTTAACATCAAGAAAGACCTGGGAAGAGCTTATGGAGTTACTGTGTCGCTGCCCACACCTCTGCAGGAGAATGAAGGTTCAAGTCTTGGTGCTTCCAGTCTTTCTGTATGGTTGTGAGACCTTGATGTTAATGCCTTTGGTGCTAGGTCTCCCCACAGAACCCCACAAGAACTGACTGAATGAGTTTTTGTAAATGAAGGGTTACATATGGAGACTTCGATGAAATATCGGTTTAAGACCGCTAACGTAAACAATTATTCAATTAGCAAACAAGGATGACTTTTTTTTTTTAAATCAATCATCACCTGTTCAGTGTTACGCTCAGTGTGTGCCTGTTTAAAGTCACAATGGTGTCCTAGATTTAAATTACAAGGTCTGCTAGAAAAGTATCAGACCTTTTATTTTTTGCAAAAACCTGATGGATTTGAATCACGTGTGCTTGCATAAGAAAACCTTGAACCTTCGTGCGCATGTGTGAATTTTTTCACGCCTGTCGATTGCGTCATTTCCTGGTAAGCAGCCTTTGTGTGGGACGTGTGCAGTGCGCTCGGCGGATTTTCATTTCAAGGAAAAAGACGGAACGACTGGAGCAGCGCGGCATCAAATGTTGCCAGAAACTGGGCGACAGCCAGGTGGAAACCATTCGGATGATTCAGACGGCTTTCGGTGATGATCCTATGGGCATCACACAGATTAAGGAGCGGTACAACCGGTTTAAAGACGTCCGCACAACGGTGGAGAGCGAGCCGCACTCCAGTCAGCCATCAACATGATGAAATGACCAGATCATTCCAAAGTGAACGCTGTGGTGATGTGGGACCGTCATGTCACTATCCGAGAAATTGCGGAAGAGGTGGACATCAGCACTTTTTCGGCACATTCCACTGTGACAGAAGATTTGGCCATGAAAAGAGTGGAGGTGAAATTCATGCTGCTGCTGATGGTGGCGCAAAAGCGCCTTTGTGTTGAAGTCTCACAGGACATGCTGTGACATGCCCACCTCTTCCACAATTTTTCAGATAGTCACATGACTGAAAAGTCACCGAAAGTCGTCTGAATCATCCGAATGGTTTCCACCTGGCTGTCGCCCAGTTTCTGGCAAAATTTGATGCGATGCTGCTCCAGTCGTTCCGTCTTTTTCCTTGAAATGAAAATCCGCCGAGCGCACTGCACATGTCCTCACACAAAGGCTGCTTACCAGAAAATGATGCAATCGACAGGCATGAAAAAGTTCACGCATGTGCACGAAGGCTCAAGGTTTGCTCATGCAAGCACACGTGATTCAAATCCATCAGGTTTTTGCAAAAAATAAAAAGGTCCAATACTTTTCTAATAGACCTCGTATGTACGAGGGCTGTCCATAAAGTATAGGTCCTTTTTATTTTTTTCAAAAACTATATGGATTTCATTCATGTTTTTACGTCAGACATGCTTGAACCCTCGTGCTCATGCGTGAGTTTTTCCACGCCTGTCGGTGACGTCATTCGCCTGTGAGCACTCCTTCTGGGAGGAGTCGTTCAGCCCCTCGTCGGAATTCCTTTGTCTGAGAAGTTGCTGAGAGACTGGCGCTTTGTTTGATCAAAAGTTTTTCTAAACCTGTGAGACACATCGAAGTGGACACGGTTCGAAAAATTAAGCTGGTTTTCGGTGAAAATTTTAACGGCTGATGAGAGATTTTGAGGTGATACTGTCGCTTTAAGGACTTCCCACGGAGTGAGACGTCGTGCAGCACTCCCAGGCACCGTCGTCAGCCTGTTTCAAGCTGAAAGCCTCCACATTTCAGGCTCTATTGCTCCAGGACGTTGTGAGAGAACAGAGAAGTTTCAGAAGAAGTCGGTTTCAGCATTTTATCCGGATATTCCACTGTTGGAAGTCCCTAAAGCGACAGTATCACCTCAAAATCTCTCATCAGCTGTTAAAATTTTCACCGAAAACCAGCTTAATTTTTTTAACCCTGTCCACTTCGATGTGTCTCACAGGTTTAGAAAAAATTTTGATCAAACAAAGCGCCAGTCTCTCAGCAACTTCTCAGACAAAGGAATTCCGACGAGGGGCTGGATGACTCCTCCCACAAGGAGTGCTCACAGGCGAATGACGTCACCAACAGGCGTGGAAAAACTCACGCATGCGCACGAGGGTTCAAGCATGTCTGACGTAAAAACTTATGAATGAAATCCATATAGTTTTTGAAAAAAATAAAAAGGACCTATACTTTATGGACAGCCCTCGTATGTCGCTTCAGCTATAATTAATCATATATATGTAACTATATTTAAAAAAACAAAACAGAAATAAGCAAATTTTTTAGTCAACACAAAGACGTCTCAGTCGTGGAACCTTGTGCTCATTCTCATGACTATCCGTCGGTCGCGTCACGTTCAGAACTCTCACATCTCTCTTTGTGTCTCTCTCACATAAACCAAACCAACAGCAATTACTCCTGAAATAACCTCCTTGATTGATATCTCAATTGCGCGACGCTATTCTTGTGTGTGATCTTGTCTCTCTCGTCACATCAACCATTCAATGGGTGCTCAGGAGAGAAATAAGATGACCTTTTCCCCCCATTTCTATTGGTGGATTCTCTCTACAGGCTTTTGTCTAGCCAGGTTTCTGAATTTGTAATTTCCCCTCTTTTAATTTTTGCATAAATGTGCAGGAAGAAATAAAGAGCCTACAAAGCTGTACTCGTATATGTTTTCATGGTTCTGAAAGTCACTGAGTGAAATTCAACACACATATTTGTGAATTCTTGAGCCCCTTCTCAATGGAGGTGAGACGCATCAAAGCTTAATAAAGATGAATAAGGAGACAAGGATGAATATCACTCAGTCTGAGAGCATTTGGAAAGGAATAAAAGAAAAAAAAAAAATAGAACTTCCTCCCAGGACCCACCAATTCATTTTCTTCTGCTGATTCCATTACTGTTTAATAAATGCTTCATAAATTCATAAAAGTAACAACAAATGACTCAAATATTTTTTTTATAAAAACACAAAGTATTCATAAAAACTTAAATTAAACCACGGCTTCAAAAATAAGGTAATCCAGAAGCAGCTGATTACTTGGGTTAAGAACCAGCTGACCTCTTCCAAACTCAACAATTCCAGCCAGTCTTATTTAAATAGAGACTCTAGAAACATGCTTATTTGTCAAATTCAGGATGGTCTGAATATCCAAGTTACCTATTAATGAATATCAATTCTAAATACAAATACCCCGAGTACCGGCCATTACAGCGTATCAAACCAGCAATCCAGGATCTCTCTAGAAACATGCAACTGAACAGTTTGAAGGACATCTGCTGTATTTTTGGTCTCACAAAGACCTTATCCGGGGTCAAAGTAAGGTTCTTGTCATTGCTTATTGTCCCAGTCATTTTAGTGGGAGATCTCAGCAGCATAGTGACTTTTTGCGCAGTTGTTTACCTTCATTATCACAGCTTGGGTTGATTGAAATTCTCTTGACTCCACTCAACAACTGAAGGCTTCAGTCTGATTGGGTTTCATATTTTTCTTGCATCTTCTGCACATGTCAACATACGCGAGTACAATTATGCAAGGCAGAATCAGAACCAAATGCCCGACGTTTGCCTCAGTGATGCTCCGCCCACCTCAAAATGCAGTAGTACCTTTACCATCTTCAAATTTCTTAAAAAAAAATCTTTTGAATCACGTAATGGTTTATCTTGTAAAGTCAAAAATTTTCCACCCATTTATCTGCAGGCAGCCTATAATTTTATTCAACCTATTCTGGGATCAACCCAAACTGGTTCCTCGCTGGTTATGTGATCAGACCCCATCTCATGCAGATTCCCTTCAGCATTTATTAGTATGTATTATCAGTGAGGATCCAACATCCTAATCATGATTTGTGTGTTAGTTTGTTACCAAGTAAACAAATTCACAAAAACAAAATAGGATTTCGGTGATTTATTCTTACCTGAATAAAGCGTAGAAAAAGAACCATCACAGAAAGTCGACGCCCACAAACACAATAACAAACATACAAAGAGAAAGAAAGGAAAAAACATTAGTGTTTTAACACAAACGCCTGAAGTCACTCGATCTACACGCTACTTTATTATTAAGACAATTAAACAATCGTTACCAAAGCATTAACAATTTATACTGTGCTTTAAATTACTGATGACTTTGCCTGCAGCTAATGACGCTTGAGATTGCTTAATTGATTTAAAGTAACCACAGTGACTACTCTCAAGTCAGGCGTGTCGACAGTCCGGCACAGCCAGTGCACTTTGTAAAGTTCAGCAGAAGCCCAACACATGACCAAAATCTCATACTGCACCACACATGCACATACAGCACAGGGACAGATGACACTTAAAAATGTGTCACATTTCATAAACGGCTGGAAGAGATTTGGATGAAGTGTTGAGAGCATATTTAACAAGGTGTTGCCGTTTTTTCCTTTAAGACCTGCAGATGTCACTGTGTCCACTCGGCTATGAGACACACCTCCAACGCCAGTGATCCCTTCAACAAAGTAAATGGAAATAAATTATATTCCCATTCAGTCTGGAGGTAAACCGGCTGCTGCATTTGCTCCGTTACAGCTAACAATTTCATGCTGTCAGTGTGGGTAGGCTGAAATTCAAGAAAAACCTTCCATTTAATGGGCTCGCGTCTTACAGGATCTGCCCATGGTAAGACTGATCACCGGGAGAAATATGACCTGCTGTTTGCAATAACATAACATGTTATTACTGCCTGTTCACTCAACTGTTCTCTGCTGGCATCAGCGTGCACGTCTGCACTGCACCAAATTACAACTGGAGTGCGTTCAGGCCGCGGTAGCGTGCAGTTGTGGTTTACAGAGTACTTCAATGGGAACACTAATTTTCACTTGATGTTTTTTTTTTTTAATAAAACCTTTTTTTTGGAGGGTTATTGTGAAGCTAAAACAGAATCTGACTTGGGTTCTGGCTGCTGCTGTTGCAGATCCTCTGTGATCAGACAGCGAGCAAAATGCACAACGTTACTGCTGATGACTCAGTAATACTATACAAAATCATTTTAACTCTCTGGAGTCAGCCCCTGCTATAAATTAAAAGAATAAAAATGTTAGGATGAGGGACTCATTTATCCAAATTTATGCACTTCACTGAGTGGAACTGATTAGTGTATTTTCTATGTACAATGTTGTTACCATAAATCACTTCTTAACTGCCGTATGAGGGGAATCCTACACTATTATTTTTAGCCTTGTACAAATTCAGTTAAACGTCCCCCCGTCCTGGGTGTAGACACAATAAAATTCACTCTGTCAGGATACAGTTGTGTTGCGTACAAATGCAGATCTTAGCGTGGCCATCAAATATAGGGCAAAGAAAGTAATCAGAACTGGAATTACATTTTTACCAAGATGATTTCTCAAAAGGAGCATTTACTGAAACAGTGCTGCTCTTACTTCAAACTCTGAAAATTAATAGCAGTGGTTGTTGTGCAAACTAATATGAAGCAATGTCAACCAGATTTTTCCATTCGTTTTGCTTTGTCACACATGAAATCTGATTCGGACAGACGTACAGAACGGAAAAGAACTTTGAAACAATGTATGTTGATGTTTAGGTTCTTTTTTCTTCTGAAACAAAAGCTTCATAAAACTGAGATCTAATATTTGCTTCTACATACAGTCAAAGAAAAACTTGCAGCTGCCTTCAGTTTAAAATGCTTTAAGTCAAATTATTAGATGTTCCATTAGCTTGGAGCACAGTGAAATCCATTGTGGCAAGTATAGATTTCAGTATTAGGTGGGATTTTTAATCATATTCTCACGTTGCAACCAATGGTAATAAACTGAAGTGCAAGGAACCAACGATGATGCCATTGGGTGTTTATTGGCAAACCTTTAGACTAAAGTGCTAGCATTAAAAATACATTTAAACTATTAAGGCAATCCAAAGACTTTCTGCAATTAAAGTCAACATAGGCCTAAAAATGTACATTTAAACCATTTTTGATGTATTATAACAATGTAACCTCCCTAAACTTTCTGTCAATACCATTTATGAGGAGCTTCTCCTTGTATAATCTGCACATCATGACCACATTTCCTCTGCCAACCACATGGCTCCAACCAAATTCACAATCCCATTTTCTGGAGGAACATTAGATGCATGTTACAAGCTCTATCAGGCACTGCATATCAAGTGCTGTGACACAGAACTGTGAGAACATTATACAGTCGTCCAACTCGAGCCGTTGACTGACAGAACATTTGTATGGTTTCCTTCTTACTAAAAACATGTGTGATCCCTGTCAAAGTTCTTTTTTCCCAAACAAACAGCTTAGGCTCAGTTGTAGAGGACTTACGCCATCTTTTACACTTCATTGCTTTTGCTAAATTAGCCCAACATCTGCTTTTAAATAAACTGAAAAACATGTAATGATGCAAACCGTTGCAGCTATGACACTGATTTTCAGCAGACTCTCAACTTTCCACTGACTCAGAAGCATGAATGACTGATGCTTCTTAGCAGCTACCAGACTAGAGGACTGATTCATAGCACACGTGTATAATTACTATTTTAAATTTGTATGTTACAGAAAGACACACAAACTTTCCTGAACCTCTGTTTGACAGAGCGTCTGTCCTGCTGTGTCACTAATAATCCGCTGCTTATTTTCTACTGACACCAGAGGGGGGGAAAGTAAAATAAATGCACCACGACTCTCATTCTGTCATTCTACTTAGTCTCAGATAAAGTTTAGATGGTTCTGGAACCCCTGAGGCCAAAACTGACTGACACTAAATTTTTTGTTGCAGTAACACAAAGTTTCAAGCTTTTCTCTCCATCAGGGCTCAGAGATTTAAGGCCTAAATCCTTCCCCTCTTAAAACCAGTGTGACACGTGTGCACAAAGTAACACTGTGTTATAATAATACTCCTATTCAAATGCATGCACTGCTTTGGCATCAGGTGGGGAGATGTGTCAGTTTGAGCCAATCTTCAGACAGATACTTTTGGTTTCTCCTAACAAGACAAATGCACAGTCATCTTAGTAGTTTTTGAAAAATACAAATTCAGATCCAGAGAGTATCCGGAGGCGTCTTTCTTTTCACACATGTAGCCCCCAAAGGGAGAACATCTGTTTCAGATGTGGCTTTACCCACTGTAGCTACGTGTAGTCCTGGTTTACGCTACTGGGCAGAAAATCACGTATAACTGAAACGGTAAAACATCTGTCAGAGTGAGGTACCAAAATTACTTCAACTTCGCCAGCCATGACAGATGTTTATAAAGGTCCAAATTACCTAACCTTAAAATGTTTTAATTATTCAAAGGCTATCACTGAATAAAATAAGTTGAATTTATCTAAAACGGAATAAAAATTTCAGAAGCATAGATTAACATATTATGCAAAGAGGCCTTCAAATAAATCCTAAAACTCATGTGTCACTTGTTGCAGATCCACCCGACCACCAGGGGCAGCAAACAACGATGCAACAAAGAACCACAGACATGGCTCATTCATTGGTTTTTGAAAAGAAGAAGAAAAAAAAATCTGCCAATTTTCATCAAATTTTAATATTTGCAAATGTTTAGAAACATTGTTTTTCTTGATGCATGCTGGGAGAACTATGAGTTTCTCCAATTTTTTCTGCAAACTGAACATCACTTTTCAGTCTTCTTCATGGACTTTGCAGCGTGTCAACAGAAGCCTTTTGTCAGTTGCAGAAAAGAAGAAGGGAAAAAGTGAAATTCTTTCTCCATTTACACGAACCTGCAGAGAAATGACTTTTAAAAGCATCTGAAATTACAGAGAACCACAGAGAAGTAACACAGAGGTCAAAGGCTGCAGACTTACATCACCACGTATCACAATGTGTAAAATAATGGGACTGGTGCTAAAACCAGCAGGTGAGAAACTGGTGTGAGGAGCGCAGTGCTGGGTTTAGCAGCAGCGAGCGAGCATCTTGTTCTGTCCCATTTTTCCTGCCACAAGATCACTTTGAACCCCAAGACAAAAACTCAGCAGGAAACAAGATTAATTCAACCGATTTCTTTGTCTGAATTCTGCACCCCTGACTGAATCCACGCCAGATTAATGTGGTCACACTTGTGCTTGATGTGTAAAATATTTACACAACATGAAAACTCTTCCTTCCGTGCAGAATGACATAAAAATTTAAATTGTTTCCCAAAATGCCAACAAGTCAGTGGGTAACTCCAGTTCCACCTGAACCCGCCTGTCAACATCCAGTACCACAACAGGAAATGCTGTCACAGCGTGCCCGGGTCTGTGACGGGGTGGAGCGTGCTGCCATAGTAATACTGCTGGGACACGCTGACCTTTGCCCTCCATGTATGACAGTCGATGGCAAAGCATATGGTGGCACAGGCAGAGGCACTGTTTGTGCAACAGAGGAAAATGGCAGCGGCACACGGCGTGCAGCCACAGTCCTGCCCGGGGTCATGCTGGTTGCAGGTTGCCTCCTGTGTGGTGACGCTTCAGGCTGCGCTGGCAAAGGAAGAGCCCTCTGCTCAGAGGGAGGGGCCCAGCATCAAAATGACCTTCACACCTCAAAGCCCACAGGGGGAAAATACAAAAACCACAAAACCAGCATCAGCTTCATTTAAAAGAAGAAAAACACACACACACACACACACACACACACACACACACACACACACACACACACACACACACACACACACACTGCAGGATGCTGCTGTCTTTCTTAATTTAAAATTCAGCTGAGAAACTAAAGAACTTAAAATGCAACAAAGGCAAGCTTGTTAATAAGCTGCAGGCTTCAGAGAGTTTATTTCTTTACCCAGTTCCAGAATCATCCAGACATTAATCTTACTGCATTCTGACTTTCATTTTGTTTAAAGACAGTCAAACCGAACAGGACGTCTATGAAATTATGAACACATTCAAAGAACAACAAATAAAATAAAGGCTGACATCAGGTTTACACTTCACTGACACAATTCAATTCTAAAAGCCAAAGTGGTCAGGAAACATAATTCCAACTTGGACACTGGTACTGGGAACATATTCATGGTTTTCTATGGTTGAACTATGATTGTGGGATAAACTTGTGCAGGATTTATTATTTTTTTCTTGATTGAACAGGGGACATCTATCAATTCCCCTGTGAAATACAATCTTTGACCACTGAAGACGTCACAATTGGGATTCTGTTGGAAAACATTTAGCTGGATAAAAACGTCATACAAAATGCTGTTCAGGGCACAAACACAATATCTCTCAAAACAGAGTAAACCGGATAAAATGTATATGAGATCACAACCAAAACAAAAACACCCCATTTTCCCATAGTGCAATTCTACAATAAGGCCTTTTTTGGTGTCGTCACCTTATTTCTTCCCAGATAAAAGTTGCACCTGTAATTTTCTACCACTCCAGATCAGAAGAAAGACATAATCAAAGCCTCTGTTCTTTGCTGGCTAATAGAACAGAACTGGTGTGTTTGAATATAGACTGACATCTTTAGGGATATTATGTTCATAAACCTCAGCAAAATGTAAAAATCTAAAAAGAATGTGGGGCAACACGGTGGCTTAGTGGTTAGCAGTGTTGCTCCACAGCAAGAAGGTCATGGGTTCGATTCCCACCTGTGGCCTTTCTGTGTAAAGTTTGCACGTTCTCCCCGTGTTTGCACGGGTTCTCTCCGGGTGCTCCAGCTTCCTCCCACTTCCAAAGACAGGCAGCTTGGAAACTTGAATTGGAAACTTTAAATTGTCTGTAGGTATTAGTGTGTTTGTCTGTCTATATGTGGCCCTGCGACAGACTGGCGTCCTGTCTAGCGTGAGCCGGGGTGGGCTCCAGCCCCCCGCGACCCTTATCTGGAGTAAGCGGTTGAAGATGAGTGAGTGAAAAAGAATGTGAGACTTTCTTCTCAGTTTCAGCCCTGACAACTTCTAACCTTCCCTTGTGTACTTTAACTGCCACGTACAGTAACTTTACACTGACATGTTTGAGTTTTGCACCAAGTTGACTGACTTTGACCAACCTCAAGTCAAAAAGACAAAACCAAGCACATACATGTGCATTAAGACACTTCCTGCACTCTGTGCAAACATCTAACATCCTTCATAATTTTACACGCTATACTAGCAAGTGATATGTGTGTGTGTGTGTGTGTGGGCTTTGCAGGTACACTGAAGTGTGAATGGAAGTGTGTGTTGTTGTTTGTGGAGCGTAAATGAAACACTACTGCGTGTATTTGCTTGTATGTGTGCATGTAAGCGTGCTGGCGGTCTATTAAAGAGGAACGGCGGCTGATCTTGTTACAGATTTAATACATACAGCTTTTTGTCCTTCAGGGTCTCAGCTTTGATTTTGAAATCCCAGCCACGTAAACAAACAATTACATTTATCTCAAGGTTACATCGCTGCTGCCATAACAAGAACCAAACTGGGACGTCTTTTTAAATGACCTGCAAAGCAGTTGGTAATCTGCTTTATTAATGCAGATACCAACAACATCACGGAGAGGCGACTTCCCTCATCACCTCTTTGTCTCTCAAGCAGTAGCTGGAAAATTACTTGGATTTTTCTGTGTGTGAGAGAGAAGAGTGGTGGAGGAAGACAAGGCCAATCATGTTTGGTCTGCAAGAGTAACACGGCAAAGATGAGATGCCAGCCAAAAAAACAAAAACCCTAACATGCTGTCAAACGGTATCTGAGCTGATTTGCAACCAGGTCCGGTCTGCAGCATATTTAGCTGATGCATATAAAAAAAGTATCATCTGGTAAGCAGACATAGATTTCAACACACACTATAACACTGGGATACCAGTTTGACAGCGGGATCAGCTTCTCTCAACACCGCCGGGGCCTGTCATTTTTCACCTAACACACTCCAGAAACGCTTTAAAAAAATGCAACAGAAACAATTCTCCAGTTCAGCAAAAAGAACACAGTCTGCAACATTTTCACAAGGCATTATGTAAAGAAACTAAAAGGAATCTACAATGCAAAGACGAGCTAACCATGCTGGAAGCTGTCAGTCTGGCAGAAAGACATACAGTGGGTGTCGACACGTTCTGCAACACTGGAACATATTTAGCAAGATGCAAACCAAAATCAGAGTAAATTTAGTCCATCTGTCGTCTTGTCAGTCACTGAGACTTGAAACTACACCTTGTTGTCTTTTTCACTATCCCATCATTTTGAACACTGGATCACAAATAGTTGTTTATTTCTGTGAGTCTAATGGTGTCCTTTTATTTGTTAGTATGACCAAAGCAGTGGTCACCCCACAGAGTCTGGTCTGCTGGAGGTTTTTACCTGTAAAATGAAAAATGCTGAGAGCGATTTCCTCACCATTTTCACCAACATGCTTGCCGATGTCATCAGCAACCTCACCCATGCATCGCCCCTTGAGGTGACTTATGTCATGAGTTAGTGCTGTATCTATAAATACAATTGGATCAAGACTAAATGTATAGCCAACTCATTTTTGGTGACAGTCTGTGAGCACATTTTAGAAATATGTCTACTAAAATTAAAACAAATCATTCAACATGAGTAAGTTGCCCATAAGGTTAAGGGACAGAGCGGTAATTTGGTTTTTGGCTGTCAGTCCATCTTATTTTCGCCAAACCCCGCTGCACATTTAAGCAGCTTTTGTCACCATCTAGTGGGTGATGTGAGCATTTCAGGGCTACTGGTAAATTTACTTCCTGAAACACAAACTTCATTAAAAAGGGCATTTATAAACATCAGAAAGGCATGATTTATTTTATTTTATTTATTGTTTTGGCAACTAGAGTTTTGACATCCAAGTATTAATGTATAAAAATGAAGATTTTGAAAGTTTTTCAGTTCTTGAGTTTTAACATATGAAAATTTGCCAGAAGGACGGGATTTCTCCTGATAAGCACAACTCACAGTTGTGAACATGCAGGTTTCACAGAAATATGTAATTAACAAATATGACAAATGACAAAAGTCCAGGATCATCTTCCTTCATGTGCACCTTCATATTGTATGAGAAGATTTACAGGGATCCATGAACTGGTTTCACAGGACAGATGGATGAATAGAGTGATTCCACTATATTGCCCAACTTTTTTTTTTTTTTTGGGGGGGGGGGGGTGTTTATAATAAATAGCAAAGTATAAAGGTGAACCAATGATTTTCTTTTGTCTTCATTTTAATTTTATAGCATGAAACACAACAACAATTGAATACTTTAAATTGTCTTGTACGAGGTCTGTTAGAAAAGTATCGGACCTTTTTATTTTTTGCAAAACCCTGATGGATTTGAATCATGTGTGCGTGCATGAGCAAACCTTGAACTTTCGTGCACATGCTTGAACTTTTTCACGCCTGTTGATTGCATCATTTTCTGGTAAGCAGCCTTTCTGTGGTACGTGTGCTGTGCTCTCGGCGGATTTTCATTTCAAGGAAAAAGACGGAACGGCTAGAGCAGCGCTGCATCAAATTTGGCCAGAAACTGGGCAACAGCCAGGTGGAAACCATTCGAATGATTCAGACGGCTTTCGGTGACTTTTCAGTCGTGTGACTATCCGAGAAATTGTGGAGAAATTGCAGCACTGCTCCAGTCGTTCCGTCTTTTTCCTTGAAATGAAAATCTGCCAAGCGCACTACACATGTCCTCACACAAAGGCTGCTTACCAGAAAATGATGCAATTGACAGGCGTGAAAAAGTTCACGCATGCGCACGAAGCTTCGAGGTTGGCTCATGCAAGCACACGTGATTCAAATCCGTCAGGTTTTTGCAAAAAATAAAAAGGTCCGATACTTTTCTAACAGACCTTGTATAATCACAAAAATTGTCTAGAACCAAAAGTAAGCTTGAAGAACAAAGACAGACTAAACATTTGGAGACACAAGAGTTGCACACGTCATCCAGTAATGGTAAGGTTTTGTCCCAGTCATTAAAACAAGTTATGGCTGAAAGAAAGAAAGAAGAAGAAAAAAAAATCACCAACCAATCAATCAATCAATCAACTTTTTTCTTATATAGCGCCAAATCACAACAAACAGTTGCCCCAAGGCGCTCCACATTGTAAGGCAAGGCCATACAATAATTATGAAAAACCCAACGGTCAAAACGACCCCTATGAGCAAGCACTTGGCCACAGTGGGAAGGAAAAACTCCCTTTTAACAGGAAGAAACCTCCAGCAGAACCAGGCTCAGGGAGGGGCAGTCTTCTGCTGAGACTGGTTGGGGCTGAGGGAAAAAACCAGGAAAAAGACATGCCGTGAAGGGGGGCAGAGATCGATCACTAATGATTAAATGCAGAGTGATGCATACGGAGCAAAAGAGAAAGAAACAGTGCATCATGGGAACCCCCCCCACAATCTACGTCTAAAGCAGCATAACCAAGGGATGGTCCAGGGTCACCCGATCCAGCCCTAACTATAAGCCTTAGCGAAAAGGAAAGTTTTAAGCCTAATCTTAAAAGTAGAGAGGGTATCTGTCTCCCTGATCTGAATTGGGAGCTGGTTCCACAGGAGAGGAGCCTGAAAGCTGAAGGCTCTGCCTCCCATTCTACTCTTACAAACCCTAGGAACTACAAGTAAGCCTGCAGTCTGAGAACGAAGCGCTCTAATGGGGTAATATGGTACTACGAGGTCCCTAAGATAAGATGGGACCTGATTATTCAAAACCTTATAAGTAAGAAGAAGAATTTTAAATTCTATTCTAGAATTAACAGGAAGCCAATGAAGAGAGGCCAACACGGGTGAGATATGCTCTCTCCTGCTAGTCCCCGTCAGTACTCTAGCTGCAGCATTCTGAACCAACTGAAGGCTTTTTAGGGAACTTTTAGGACAACCTGATAATAATGAATTACAATAGTCCAGCCTAGAGGAAATAAATGCATGAATTAGTTTTTTCAGCATCACTCTGAGACAAGACCTTTCTGATTTTAGAGATATTGCGTAAATGCAAAAAGGCAGTCCTACATATTTGTTTAATATGCGCTTTGAATAACATATCCTGATCAAAAATGACTCCAAGATTTCTCACAGTATTACTAGAGATCAGGGAAATGCCATCCAGAGTAACGATCTGGTTAGACACCATGCTTCTAAGATTTGTGGGGCCAAGTACAATAACTTCAGTTTTATCTGAGTTTAAAAGCAGGAAATTAGAGGTCATCCATGTCTTTATGTCTGTAAGACAATCCTGCAGTTTAGCTAATTGGTGTGTATCCTCTGGCTTCATGGATAGATAAAGCTGGGTATCATCTGCGTAACAATGAAAATTTAAGCAATACCGTCTAATAATACTGCCTAAGGGAAGCATGTATAAAGTGAATAAAATTGGTCCTAGCACAGAACCTTGTGAACTCCATAATTAACTTTAGTCTGTGAAGAAGATTCCCCATTTACATGAACAAACTGTAATCTATTAGACAAATATGATTCAAACCACCGCAGCGCAGTGCCTTTAATACCTATGACATGCTCTAATCTCTGTAATAAAATTTTATGGTCAACAGTATCAAAAGCAGCACTGAGGTCCAACAGAACAAGCACAGAGATAAGTCCACTGTCCGAAGCCATAAGAAGATCATTTGTAACCTTCACTAATGCTGTTTCTGTACTATGATGAATTCTAAAACCTGACTGAAACTCTTCAAATAGACCATTCCTCTGCAGGTGATCAGTTAGCTGTTTTACAACTACCCTCTCAAAAATCTTTGAGAGAAAAGGAAGGTTGGAGATTGGCCTATAATTAGCTAAGATAGCTGGGTCAAGTGATGGCTTTTTAAGCAATGGTTTAATTACTGCCACCTTAAAGGCCTGTGGTACATAACCAACTAACAAAGATAGATTGATCATATTTAAGATTGAAGCATTAAATACTGGTAGGACTTCCTTGAGCAGCCTGGCAGGAATGGGGTCTAATAAACATGTGATGGTTTGGATGAAGTAACTAATGAAAATAACTCAGACAGAACAATCGGAGAGAAAGAGTCTAACCAAATACCGGCATCACTGAAAGCAGCCAAAGATAACGATACATCTTTGGGATGGTTATGAGTAATTTTTTCTCTAATAGTCAAAATTTTGTTAGCAAAGAAAGTCATGAAGTCATTACTAGTTAAAGTTAATGGAATACTCAGCTCAATAGAGCTCTGACTCTTTGTCAGCCTGGCTACAGTGCTGAAAAGAAACCTGGGGTTATTCTTATTTTCTTCAATTAGTGATGAGTAGAAAGATGTCCTAGCTTTACGGAGGGCTTTCTTATAGAGCAACAAACTCTTTTTCCAGGCTAAGTGAAGATCTTCTAAATTAGTGAGACGCCATTTCCTCTCCAACTTACGGGTTATCTGCTTTAAGCTACGAGTTTGTGAGTTATACCACGGAGTCAGACACTTCTGATTTAAAGCTCTCTTTTTCAGAGGAGCTACAGCATCCAAAGTTGTCTTCAAAGAGGATGTAAAACTATTGACGAGATACTCTATAACTCCCTTACAGAGTTTAGGTAGCTACTCTGCTCTGTGTTGGTATATGACATTAGAGAACATAAAGAAGGAATCATATCCTTAAACCTAGTTACAGCGCTTTCTGAAAGACTTCTAGTGTAATGAAACTTATTCCCCACTGCAGGGTAGTCCATCAGGGTAAATGTAAATGTTATTAAAAAATGATCAGACAGAAGGGAGTTTTCAGGGAATACTGTTAAGTCTTCTATTTCCATACCATAAGTCAGAACAAGATCTAAGATATGATTAAAGTGGTGGGTGGACTCATTTACTTTTTGAGCAAAGCCGATAGAGTCTAATAATAGATTAAATGCAGTGTTGAGGCTGTCATTCTCAGCATCTGTGTGGATGTTAAAATCGCCCACTATAATTATCTTATCTGAGCTAAGCACTAAGTCAGACAAAAGGTCTGAAAATTCACAGAGAAACTCACAGTAACGACCAGGTGGACGATAGATAATAACAAATAAAACTGGTTTTTGGGACTTCCAATTTGGATGGACAAGACTAAGAGACAAGCTTTCAAATGAATTAAAGCTCTGTCTAGGTTTTTGATTAATTAATAAGCTGGAATGGAAGATTGCTGCTAATCCTCCGCCACGGCCCGTGCTACGAGCATTCTGACAGTTAGTGTGACTCGGGGGTGTTGACTCATTTAAACTAACATATTCATCCTGCTGTAACCAGGTTTCTGTTAGGCAGAATAAATCAATACGTTGATCAATTATTATATCATTTACCAACAGGGACTTAGAAGAGAGAGACCTAATGTTTAATAGACCACATTTAACTGTTTTAGTCTGTGGTGCAATTGAAGGTGCTATATTATTTTTCTTTTTGAATTTTTATGCTTAAATAGATTTTTGCTGGTTACTGGTGGTCTGGGAGCAGGCACCGTCTCTACGGGGATGGGGTAATGAGCGGATGGCAGGGGGAGAGAAGCTGCAGAGAGGTGTATAAGACCACAGCTCTGCCTCCTGGTCCCAACGCTGGACAGGTCACAGTTGGAGGATCCAAGAAAATTGGCCAGATTTCTAGAAATGAGAGCTGCTCCATCTAAAGTGGGATGGATGCCGTCTCTCTCTAACAAGACCAGGTTTTCCCCAGAAGCTTTGCCAATTATCAATGAAGCCCACCTCATTTTTGGACACCACTCAGACAGCCAGCAATTCAAGGAGAACATGCGGCTAAACATGTCACTCCCGGTCTGATTGGGGAGGGGCCCAGAGAAAACAACAGAGTCCGACATTGTTTTGCAAAGTTACACACCGATTTAATGTTAATTTTAGTGACCTCCGATTGGCGTAACCGAGTGTCATTACTGCCGACGTGAATTACAATCTTACCAAATTTACGCTTAGCCTTAGCCAGCAATTTCAAATGTCCTTCGATGTCGCCTGCTCTGGCCCCCGGAAGACAATTGACAATGGTTGCTGGTGTCGCTAACTTCACATTTCTCAAACAGAGTCGCCAATAACCAGAGTTTGATCCTCGGCGAGTGTATCGTCGAGGGGGGAAAAACGGTTAGAGATGTGAACGGGTTGACGGTGTACACGGGGCTTCTGTTTAGGGCTACGCTTCCTCCTCACAGTCACCCAGTCAGCCTGCTTTCCCGACTGCCCGGGATCTGCCAGGGGGGAACTAACGGCGGCTAAGCTACCTTGGTCCGCACCGACTACAGGGGCCTGGCTAGCTGTAGAATTTTCCACGGTGCGGAGCCGAGTCTCCAATTCGCCCAGCCTGGCCTCCAAAGCTACGAATAAGCTGCACTTATTACAAGTACCGTTACTGCTAAAGGAGGCCGAGGAATAACTAAACATTTCACACCCAGAGCAGAAAAGTACGGAAGAGACAGGAGAAGCCGCCATGCTAAATCGGCTAAGAGCTAGTAGCTACGCAACCTAGCGGATTCCTAAAAACACACAAAGTGAATAATGTGTAAATAATTTAGAGGTGATTCAGCAGAAGGAGTGCCCCAATCAAGGCACCAAACAGGCCATGAAGCAGCACAGGCAACACACGACAACAGCGAACGCACGACAACGGTGCTAAAATAAAATAAAAATCGACTAAACACGCTGTGGAGCAGCACAGATAACGCACGACAACAGTGCTAAAATAAATAAATAAATAAATAAAAAAATAATAATAAAAATAAAAATAAAACGAAAGCGTTAGCAAGCTAGTTAGCTTGCCAACGCTGATGAAAGTTAGCTGATAAAAGTGCTCCGTCGCGATGTTTCGACTGTTAGAGGTCTTCCTTAGGCGTTGGAGCACAGTAAAAAAGTAAAAAAAAAAGTAAAAAGGTAAAAAAGTAAAAAAGTCTTGAAAAAGACTGTTAGTTCAAGTCCAAAGCAGCAGGTAGCAGACTCTGTGTAAACAGTCCCAACAGAGAGCCAAAATTCTGATGCAATCTCACTCCGAAGACCAAGTCGGCCAGTGTGTCTGAAACTCCAGACTCCAACAGGTTCCAAAGGAGAAATGCCCCCTGAGATAGCTGCAAACAGTTTTCCTAATAACACATCGTCTGTCAGTGAGTTGATATTTTTATTCCATCCCTCCTGGAGAGTAAAACGACCTTTTCAGGTTGTATTATGGGCATCAGAACAAATGGTCAGCATTTTTAAGGCCGTGAACAAGTCAGCTAAGTTTGCGACTGACGGACTGGCGGGAATACCAATCCTTTTATTAAAACATTCATAGCGCGTTGAATAAGTGTGACCTAGTGAAGTGACATGAGGTCATCTTGCAGATGCAGCTTGCTGCAGAGCATGAAGGGCACATGGAAGAGCTGAATGAGTGAGTCTGGGTGCTTTGTGGGCCCGTTACTGTGATGAATCCAGTTGAGAGAAATGAAGGCCGGTGTGATGTGTCTCCTTGTGGGTGATTGCAGCCGAGGCGCGCTGTGTTCTAGATGATATGAAGAACCACAACGCTAAACCTGATAGGCACTGCAGCCGGTGAGACATGAGATTATAAGAAGTAACACCAGGAGGAGTGTGTTTTCTGACATTCTACAGAGCAGATCTTAATCATCTTCAGTGGTCATCCAGGAAGACTCCCAGGATTCCTAAAGATGTCACTGTGGACACTGATTCAGTGCTGTACAGCTCAAACGACAAAAAACTTTGAAGTCTTTGATGGAGTGAACTAAAGGCAATGCCTCTTCTCCCAAAAGTTGTGGACCCGTCACTTTGCTAACAGCCAAGAACGTGGGACGTGCTGTCAGATGGAAGCGCCTTCAGCCTTCTATGAATTGCAACAGTCTGGCAACAGTTCAGTCACAAAGTGAACACTGATCAATGATGTGTCTTGCGGGAAGGCTTGTTACTCGGCGTACTTGAGAAAGAAATAACACTTCATATAAAATCACCTTATCAAAGTGGTGAATAATCACATCGGATCACATCCTGAGGTAACAGGGCCGTAAAGGGAGGTGGTGATATGATGAATACAAACTCTCAAACTGCTGAGGCATTCATCAAGTTGTCAGAGTGTAATGGATCAACTTGGTGCTCTGCGTTGATCAAAGGCAAGATGTGTATGTCAAAGGTATGACTCTTGTAAATGTGCTGGTTGGAACACGTTCACAGACCAGTCATCTATTCTGAGGCTCGGCTCTGCAGCCTTTCACATCCAATCTACTCCCGACAGCACGGACGTGAAAAATCAAGAAGACGAGTGGGGCGGTGCTGCTGGTAGAACAGTCCACAGGACTCCTCACATGTGGCCAAAGTGCCTCTAAGCAGAATGTCTCATTGACTTTGACAGTCTGGGCGTCTCCATGAAGAAATGAAGCTTTGAATCATCTCTGAAGCACAAAGAGCTTTACGAATCCACGAGACTGACTTTATTCCACAGGAATATTTTGTTGGTGTTTGTCCAGAAACTTCATTGTTTAGGTCACAGGGACTTTTAGTGTGGAAATGCGATTTTGTTCCAATGCAAACAAGTTGTGCAAAGTGCAAAAAAATATTTTTAAACCTTCTGTCTGACGGCTAGTTTTATTACAGTTAGGTTTGTGTTTCGGATAAAAGTGGAAGTTTGGGAAAGATGTTTAAGTATTTAGTTAGTTTCACAAAAGCTTGACATTAATGCCAATAAAGACGGTTACCCTGAATATCGCAAAATAGATGTCAAAGGGTAGAAGCCTAAAGCAAAAATGTCAAAAACAACACATTTTGTAATCTTGGGCAACACATATAAGCTAATATTTAAAAAAAAATGTATTAAAATTAAAAATACGTTTTTGGGGAAAATACTTCTGTTTGAAAAGTGTAGATGCAATAATATACAGATTGTTATCTACCAACAGTGGAGTTGTGTTCACCTGTATCCTTTTGTCTGTCTGCAAAGTACAAAAAAAAGCAGCTGACGAATTAATAAAAATTTGTAGGAATATTTGACAATTTTTACAGTGATCTGGATCTATCTCATTAAAAACATTTTTTTTTCGATCACTTCAAGTTACATGACAAGAAGAGCTTTTCTTTTAATACTTGACCATTACTCCACCTTATGAGGTCACAATGATCTATAAATACCTGGTTTCCTCCATGTTATAGACGAGGTTACATTCAACGACACCCCTCCAGTTTGAAAGTTTGGTTCTACATCATCCTAAATGGCCATAATTTTTATTTTATTTGAATTATTTTAAGCTAAAATTTCATGCTATTAGAGAAAAGCCCGCTGTTGTGAAGGACACAGCACTTCATGTGGTTGTTATTGTTCGTTCAAGATGCTTTTGCTGAAACATCACACGCTTCTGGCAATGGCAATAACAGAGGCGCAGAAAAGGAGTCATTAAAACTCTATTTAGCAAAGTCCGAAATGACCGTTTCATAAATCGATAGAATCCTATTCCATTAGGAGGAAAATTAAATATAAATGTTTGATGTGACACCCCACGTGTGAATCTGTGTGCAAGATAATATCGTATTCTACACACAGACTACATCTACCCCGGGAGGAGGGGAGAGGGGAAAAAAAAAAAAAAAATCAATATTCTGGTCCAGTTCAGACAGGCTAATTGATTATCATGCATTTGTTTAAGTCTGCTTGTGTTTTTAAAATGCCTAGTTAAGCTTGATTTGATCACCAGATGACTAAATGGTCAATTTTCACATAATCTGATCAGGTGATTTGATCCAAATCCCATGCCATCAAATATATGGACCAATCCAGGAAAAAGGGTGGAGCCAGGACATCTACATATGTTAATAAAAGATATTTTTCCTTCATCTGAAAAGCTGTTTTTTTTTTTAATATACTAATAATTTCTTTTAGGTGCTCCCGTTTTGCTCGTGCTCGCCACAGTAGGTTTGGCATGGATATGTATGATAATTTAGAACAATTAACTGAGCAATCATTATTTTTCAACTGAAATTATAAGATGACAGAACTAAGTCAACTCATAACATTCCCATTTAGACCAAATAAATTAATTCCATTTTTGAGCTATTAATGACTTCAATGCTTTCCATAATGCAACAGTGAGACACAGATCCCTATCAAATAATCCTTTAATATTTTTAACTCACCAATATAACGTAATCTACAAAAGCACTGATTTAGGAGAAACACCCAAACGTGCCGTATCACATCCATTAAGTAATTAATCACATCAAAGGCAATAATATTGCTGGGATTCATACATTGTTTTGTTTTTTTTCTCCTTCATTTTGAGCTCTTTGATCTGAAGCTGGATCGAGAACAAGGAAGCACATTCCAGAGGCATCGTAAGGATTAATCATGCATTCCTTGCCGCATCCAGTCTTCCATTCCCAGGAGTGCCAGTCCCTTCACTAAATTCCTGAAGGCGTTTTCCAATGAAAATATTTTAGCTGTGCGGTAATTACAACATGCCATGCAGAAAAGTGGCCTGTTTGACATAAATATAGCTCAGTACAAAGCACACATACAGGGCTGTCATGGCAACAGAAATGTAGTCATCAATACCAATACCAATGAAAATCCTCAGTACCAATTTCAATACCAAGATACAAACTAATTTTAATAATATATACATATATTTCACTTATAATATACACACCAGCTCTATGGAGTGATACACTACAACCAAGAGAAGAAATGCATCCAAAAGAAGATGTTATGATACGCGTATTTGAGCCTAAAACATTATCAAGTCAAAACTGAATACTATTGATATTGCAGAAAAACATGTATTTGCACATTTTTAAAGTTGCCAACAAATTGATATTGACTGATTAAAGCTAACTTCAGCCCAACAACCAACATGAGTGTACAAGAAACAAAGTAATTAGAGTGCATACCTGCACCTGTGGGAGCTTGGTCTACTGGATTCATCCCAAAATGCAATTATATATTCACTACAAAAGGGCTGACCAATCCTGCTCCTGGAGCTCACCTGTCCTGCATGTTTACCACCTCTCCCTTAGGAGTGAGGAAACACCAGCCTCAACTCATCAACAAGTACACATGGAAAACATGCAGGTCAGTTGATATTGGGAAGCATCACTCAAAAAAAAAAAAAGCATTTATGAACAATTACTTGAATAACTCCTGGCACCACCACATTATATGAATCCACCCCAAAATATAACAGCATTTATTCATTACATCATGCATTATGCAGAAGTAGCTGAAAAGTAAAAACGCAATGTTTTGCCAGGCCCAACATTTTAGTGAAAATGGACACAACTAGCTCTTTGCACAAAATTTAAAGAATAAAAAAAACATTCCACATACATCTGAGCAAAGGAGATAATTCTTTAAACCAGGTGGACTAAAATTAACTGGCAATAATAACAATAATACTGAGACCATAACTAAAAATGTCTGTAGTTTAATGAACATTTTTCTTCTCTGACAAATAAGACTAAGACTTGAAGTCGTTATTTTCCCAGCATGGCGTCACCATCCAGCCAGAGAGATAATGGATGGGAATGCTCTATATTTTCTTTTTAGTGGGGAAAGACCAGAAAATAAGGCTGCAAGAAGAGACCATATGAGCTGCAGCTTCTTTTGTTGGAGCTCTGGGATTTCAAGAAGACTATGAAATTTATCTTCAGATGCAATGGTAGCTGTAGACTTCAGAAACTATCTGAGCACAAATATGGGATTCAGGTCAGGTTGAGTCTGCCGCCTGATTCACCACACTATGGAGCTGCCTTTGGTGTTCCATGGCAACCACCCAGGCAGACAGCCAGGTAACCATCCATCTTGCCGTAGCCGGTGAAACATGGCCGTCTCCTCAACTTATCCCGCTCGGGTTACAAGCAGCCATTCCTGAATCTCATCTCTGCAGTTACACATTTTCCTTGGCATCTTGATGGAAATGTTCTTTCTTCTTCACCTGAGAAGTCTTCACATTTCTTGCTCCCCACATGTTAAAAATATCATCAAAAGCTCTCACTTGCTCAGTGTGAATCCTCCAGACATCAACCAGCAGTATTCACGCTCGGTTCAATCAACATTACACCAACGCTGTACTCAGCAGCCAGAGGTTTCAAATCCATTTCATGTCCAGTGCAACTGATTCAGACATTTTTGTTGTCACATACACCACCTCCAGGCAATTTCTAGAAAAGTCCAGAGTTGCAGTGGATGTGTGAACGAGGCAACAGATTCTTCAGCCAACACTGAATGTGGAGAGCATCGACTGTCAGAACAGAACAAGAAGCAACGTGCCGGAAAGAATTATACATCAGTTTAAAGAACCAACACCACAAAAATGCTTCTTGGTGTGTCTTGTCCACAAGCAAGCAAGATTGTGCTCAGAAAGCACCCACATCTGCCAAGACCCATCGGCGTACCTACAGATGTTTGTGATATCGCTCACTATCACAGATTTAGACTGGTTTGTGAACAATATTTGAGGAAAATGGTGATATTGTGTATGTGGAAAAAGTTTTAGATCTTTGAGTTCATCTCATACAAAATGGGAGCAAAACCAAAAGTGTTGCATTTATATTTTTGTTGAGTATATATGGGACACCAGTCTGATGTAAGTTACTTCCCCAGCCAAGGCTGGTACCCGGTTACAACTGGGTGGTCTGGGTGGAAACAATATAGTTCTAGCGTCTTGTCCAAGAACACAGACAGGTAGCATGAGCAGAATTCAAACACAGATCAGCTCCTTATCCACAAAGCTACCAGTTTTACCTAATTAATTGCAGAAACTGAATATTAGTTGACTTGATTCATCACAGTCAGAGAAGACAACCACATACAGCAGTGATTACATTGACACCTTAGGATGAGAGCTGCAGAAACATGTAAAGCAAGTTTATTAGACTTTTTTAATGAGTGGTATTTTTCTTACCTAAACTGCAACATCATATAAAATGTCAAGCAACTCAAGCCGACAGATCTACAAAGACCTCTCATAACAAATAAATGATAGACCATTAACCTATAATTTGTCTCACCTCTCCGCCTCATTTTTTTAATACCAAAATCAAGCTTTTACAAGGGCATGTAATGAAATGTTCGGGTTCCGTGCCTGACCTGGCATATTTGTTGATGTCTGGGCACGTTTTCTCTTCAAGAGAAGATATCTTAAGGCAAAAGACAAGATGCAGACTGTTTTTCTGCTCCTCAACACAAATGTGGTTGGTAGACAGCTTAACCATTTACCACAGATTACCCTAAAATATCACTGGGTTTGCGCCCGCAAGAGATGGAAACAATAAGCACTAAATTACGTTCTGTGGAATTAATGACACTCAGATCTGAATGTTTCCAGACTATGGCCATCTGAAAGCCAACGTCTGTGTACAGTATCACTTCATGAGGATTATCCTAAATGTTGTTAAAATCTGCACTGCCACACAACCCAGTCATTTGATCATCAGCCCGACCAGAGTTGGCTCGTTAATCTACTTAGCAAGTTGCACAAGCATACTGGAGCAGCTTTAGACAGTTTCCCCATCCAGTGCCAAATCCTAGCACATCTACAGAACCACAGAGTCTTGTGATGAACCCGGCACAGGTGGCCATCTATCGCTGCATGTGTGCTCCAGGTGACAGGACCATCTGCTGCTCCCAGGACATTCCTTACTCATGTAGATGAAGCGGATGAGATAGATGACAAAGACTATTTATTTATTTATTGTAGTGGCAACTTACTTGCCTGTGTCTTCTGCGATGCATTCTGATTTTCTGCTAAGGTTACTGCGGAAATATAAATTTTCTCACATCTTACATTTTGTCTAGACATCCTGTACAATGAGGCAAATGGGACACAAAAAAATCCTTACACGTGCATTTCACCCACAACTCTTCCTCTATTCTCTCAGGCTAATGTCACCGTGTTCCACTTTCAGACAACACGGCAGTGACAGAGAAAGCAAACAAACACCCAGCTGTTTTATGGCACTCTTATTTTTATCACCTCCAGTCGGTTCAGTAGTGTGCGTTCCCGTAACAGTGTGGCCTTGGCAGTTAAGTGGCGGGCGAACAAGGACAAGGTCAACCAGGGTGGAAAGTCTTTTGTCGAGGCTGAAGGGGAATAAAACAACATCTGAAAGATACCTGTGTTGCCGGGCAAAGTTGTCTGGTGGTGCAAGCTGCAGGAATTCTTTAACCTCCACAATTATGACAAAAAGGTTTTGTTTTGCATATCCACGTCATACAGGTGTGAATTCATTCCTTGACGGGCTGACTGAGACAAAGCGTAATCACAATTACCAAGAAGTCATGAATAATAAGCAGGTCCACACCACAGATATCCTGGATATTCCATGGATGACTGCTAAACTCATTAAAATCATAATGCATTCACTCACACTCCCACGGGACTTTACACAACAGTGAAAAACTAAGTCTGAAGCAGCGCCGCAGGGACGCTACACTCAGGTATACAACGAAACACCAAATTTAACAAGAAAACATTGGCTTAAGTTGAAGACTGTGCAGTGATTTATTAATTTTCTAAACTCAACCTTCAGCTTTGTCCTAAATCTCTGCAGCACCTTTGGCACTAACACTGAATATTATCAGCTATAATAATTTATACATAAGAATCAGGAAGAAAGCAAATAAAGGGAGCGACACAGAAGATAAATGTTACCAGGCAACTTCTGTAAGGCAGATTTTTGTCCCAGTTGCTGTCAGAGATGAAAGAGGAGGAGGAGTGAAGAAGAGGGGAAATAGAGGCCACTGCTGGTGACGTCACTGTCCTGGTTATACTGGCGTCGTCTGCTCACGGAGACGCAACAAAATGCATAGTGACATGATAAACCAGCTTTTCAAGTCATTTTCTAAAAGATCTCCAGCCACACTAAATGGTTCAAAAACAGTTACATGTAACAGTCTGCAGTATGTCTGTTCATTAAACCGCCCAACACTGCCTAATGGTTTCACATGATTTATTAAGAAATCATGTTAGCAACACATGACTGGGTACTACTTCTATTCAAACATCCTTGTGCCCGTTTTACACCAGATGTGTGCACGTGGCGGCTGAGCTGCTTAGCCGCTGCTCCTCACAGGTACATGTACTTTAACTGGCAGCATTTCTGCTGCGTTGCCGCTACAACCAGCTTAATCTTTATACATTATTTGTTTGCCATCCGAACCAACAACTTTACCATTTTTAGATTATCTTTATAATGAGGATTTCTCAGAGCTTTGATGGGGCATTTTTTTCCAAATACTGATGATTGAAAAATTGATTTGTTCTAACTAGATAAGAGTCACGTGACTGTTCAGTTGAAAAAAGTTAAATATATAACTTCCAGTAGAAGGTGTTAATTACTTAATGTTGCTGGTATGATGTCAAAGTGACAGTGTAGATCATTTCCCCATCTGTTTTTGTTACTTGCCACCAGGGGATGGCCCATATCTCCAGAGACACAAGACACGTGTGTCGGGCAGAAAGCTTAATATGATTAACTCAATAGTGCCAATGCGGGAACTAGAATTCAACCTCCAAAAAGTCCTTGCTCTCAGCCTTCAAGCCTTGCCCACTTTGTTAAGACCACACAGATCAAATCTGCACTGCCACTCATTATAGTGTGGATGCAACCTCAGGCTGCAGTGTGACTTATTGACCAGTTCATCCTTTTCCAAGTTTCAGTGTAATTACAGGCTTGCTGGGCAATCTGTGCCATCGACCAGCTCCTTCAAACAAACAACTCCCTCCAGGCTGGGATTACGAGCCGCTACGAGCATCAAACAACCTCAGAATATGAAATGATGTGCACATGGATGCCTGAATGTATGCTCACACACACACACACACACACACACACACGGCTGTTAATAATCAGTTCATTGTGTATTTGCTTCATTCAAACAAGTCACAATCAACAATGGCGTTCCCCACAGTATTTTATTACTATTTCTGCCTTTGAAGCAGCTTTAATGACAGTAAAACACGATTATTTATACCACACAATAATTGGCTACATAAACATAATTGTGGCTGTAAAAGTAGTTCACATGTGCCAAACACAAAATACTAAATCATTTAAGAAATGTGAGCCAGATGTACGATGGATATGACGGATCGGGAGCAGGCGAGGTAAAGTTGGAACGTTGTTTTTGTTTCAGCTCCACTGTGGTGGTTTTTTTTTTTTTTTTTTTTGAAAGGACAGAATCCGTGGAGATTTATCGACAATGTAAACTGGAAAAGCATTTCTTTTTTTGAACATGTGTTCACTTTAAGTCATCACAGACAGGAGTTGGGCAGAATTCATCACCCTTGCTCAGCTTCAGATTCGGTAACCTCCCTCCGCCTTCACTCGTCTGTCATTCAAATCAATATCTGTGGTGCTTTGCAGAGACGAGAGGAGCTGAACACATTTACATGTAAAATGTCAGACAGGTCAGTTTACACCGATGTGCTCTAATCGGCACTAAGCGGGGTCTGAGATGCTGGTCTGCTCTTCCCACTGTCATCAAACCTAATGAACGGTCCTGAATGTTAAAAAAAATAGTGTTGTCTTTACGTGTTACTATGTATGATGCACATTATTGCTGTTTTCAGACAAATTAGATCTCTGTGTAAAGACGGTGGCTCACTGCTGATAATTGATGTCCGACTGTGCACTTTTTTTTGGCGCAAAAAACAACTGGATACCCAATCAGGGTGTGAAAATGCATAATTTGTGGCAATGGCAGTGTTGTTGTAGGACACTGTGACGACAATTATGAAGGTTTTGAACATGTTCAAAAAAAATTTGTAACATTGGGACACATCATGATCCACAATAGTGAATAATCATGTGTAATCTGTGCAGACAGGAGGTAATAACACCTATCTGTATGTCCCGTTTTTCTTTACCATGGCACTAACTATGTAAAACTCTTTTACATATAGCTTATGATTTGCTGAGCCACTGACTACTCAAGGACACGATGCTGCCATGTCTTATCAACATCAACAGTACCGTATCAACATAATGCAGAAATGCATTTCAGAAGAACTGCAAATCCAAGAACACACGTTACGGTGTGCACCTTTATTCGCACTGAGAAGGACAAGCAGGAGGTGTGAGGGTTGCACTCTTTCTGATATCCGATCCATTAATTTTGGCCAAGACTGATTATCACTACTAATCCAAAATATGGACCCCCAGTAGGTAATCATCATGGTGGCAATGCCTGCGTGGCGAGGAAGATGATCTCTTTGTCGATTCCTGGATGGGATGGTGGAATTCTACATCCGTGGTTGACCCAGAGACGCCTGTGTGTAAGTTTGTTTAACGTGGGATTGCATGCCGACAAACACACGGTCCTTGACAGATGCTTTGCCTGGTCCGACAGCTGGGAAATCCTAGACAATTGGGGTAACTCAGCACCCAGTGCCTACTGGGTAACAAGTTATCACCTCCTCCACCATTAAGGTCTTCTTGTTTCACCAGAGCCCGTTAGCCGTCTCATGTTCAGGGATCCTGTTGGGCCTTCATGGCTACCGTAGATGCCACAGGGCACACAAGCTCCCCGCCATATTTCATCTCAACCGGCAATCCCCTACTTGATCTGTTACCCAGGTGTCACGATGTGAACAACGGATTGGATTTTGACACCAAGTAGTTAATTTCATACCAGAAAAAGAGAGTAGACAATGAACCAATATATATATATATAAATAATAATTTCCCTTTGATGCTGAGGAGGTTAACACATCAGCAGTGCTTTAAAGTCAAAATGATCACAGGTTTACATGATTAATGCTTTATTTCAGACACTGTGAAGGATAGAGTAAACTGTAATTTTACACTTAATCCAGTAAAGGCCAGTCATCATAGTTTACAAAGGCGGTGAGGAACTGAGCTGTTAGTGTTTCCTGTTTGCGCAAATCTGACCCCTGAAAGCCAAACACTTTGAGTTGTCTGCTCCCTGATTCGCTCTCTCAGGGAGCTGAACATCTTACCTTGGCAGGGTGAGCCTGTCAGGGCACAGCAGAGTGCTCCTAATGAGCGGAGCTCAGGGCTGTTTGGCTTCTCTCGCTGTCAGCGTGCAAAATGGGAGCGAACATACATGGCAGCACAAATATGCTCCGTAAATGTTTAATACATTCAGTTTTCAGCATATGGCCCAAGCCGAGGTTTTTGGTGTCATGCCCAGAAAAAAAATGAGCATGACTCAAACATGGAAATAACTTCCCGCTCTTTGTCTTACTGTCATTGGTTAATGGCTTTTGTGAGGCCGTCCAAAGTAAATCCATCTTACAGTTTATGGTCAAAGTGTATTTTATGCCACTGAAGCTTCAAGACAAGGTCAGGCCGGGGAGCATGAGCTACTTCCAGCACACTACGGAACCGTCTTGGGTCCTGGATTGCAACCACCCAGGCAGACAATTACTCCACCCTCACCTCTTGAACATAACCATCTATCTGCCACTGTCATTTTTCTTTTGGTGCTTCTGAGATTCCCAACACTGAGGCACCTGGATGCTGGATCATGCCCAGGGAAATGTTACACATTGGTAAAATGTCATAATTGACATTCCTTCACAGAGCAAGTGATACCGCTCATCTTAGTCTCTGGAGGAACCATTTGCTTGACACAAAGTCGTCCCAGCAAAAGCCAAGGATGCTCTGATTATCACAGTACCAAAGACATCCAGTCACCGCCTTCATTCACTGGTTAGTATCAAACCACAAAAACAAGATTCTTATAAACATCCTGAAACACATGAATACCTGCAGGTATTCATGTGTTCACCCAAAATTATCATTCAACCATGGTTGAATGATAATTCTGGGTGAACAATTCTTCTGGAACATCTTCTTGATCATAGTCAATAACAAATAAGAACAGTATTGGAATTTCATATTGACTTTAGGTGCAGACAGACATGGAGGACAAACAATGACAAGTATAAATCAATCAAATATAGGAATAAATATGTAAATAAATATGTGATCTTTAGATATGTACATAAATTTCTGTATGAAAATAAGCCTTTAAACCAAGAAGAGGAACCATAAAGTAGAACAGAGTTCAAAATTTCAAAATTAAATAAAAAAATTTAAAAACAGCTGCTCAAGTTACAGCAATAACTAAGACCTTTACTACAACTTCACATTCATGTAAGTACATACATACACACACACACACACATATATATATATATATATATATATATATATATATATATATATATATGACAGAATATATAAATATTCAGTGTAAGAACGTAATCTGAAAGGATGATGTGTTACAAACTAATAACTAACTAAAGTTCATTATTACTATTACTTTTGTTACTAATCAATTCCTCATCACACAGCCAGAATATGAGAGGAAGCAAGAACATAAAACCTACCTCACTATGTCGAAGAAGTTAAATAGGAAAAAAGAAAAAGAAACAAAAACACACTTCTTCCTCACTTGAAGAGGTTTAAAATCACTTTATCACAAATTAATAAAAAAGAAGCAAATCTTTGCATTTTAACAGCTGAGTGTCCAAAATATTTACAAATAACAAAATTAACTGATTAATCACATTTTGAAGGGCACAGTATTAACTGAAACACAAAAATGTATTCATTTTACTGTTTAGTGACCCTCCTGGGCTCCCATTATGACTGTGGCTCTCATTCATCACATTTTTGAAAGAAAATAAAAAAAGAAGCCACAATCAAAGAAATAATTTCACTCCTGAATCCTGGGGTGAAAACGTCCAATGTGTCCTTATCCATCATAGGCTATTGTTGTAAAATAAATGGATTTGACGAGACTTCCCGAAGCCTTTCATTGTGCTCACCAGTGGAAACGCTCACATTATTGGGAGCTGCGATAACTGCTTCTGTCAGCACATTGTGGTGGCGACACACTAAAAAAAGAACTCAATACTAAGAAAACTGAAGGCAGAGATTTGAAGAAAAAGAAGAAGCAAACACACACAGAGTGCAATTTGTTGTATTTGTCCACGTGAAATGATCGTTCTGTTTGAAATGAGATTTCCACACCTTTAAGCAAATAGATTTTCTATTTTGCTTCAAATAGTTTTAAGAGAAGACTGAGAAATTTGTGATAGAACCACATAATAATCGGGTGGTGTTTTTCGGAGGGACACCCGTGTCTGTCTGGACCGCTGAGATGATGTCAGGACTAAAACCTTCCCTGGTGCTCAGTGTTGCACATCTGGGATGTGTTACTGCGGTTAAAACGCAGGATATTAGGACTTCATACCTCATCAATATGCCTCAGCATTTCCACGCATCCATTTAGAAACGGGTTTAATGAACAACACTGCGGCAAGAATTAACCTCACTGCTTTTTTGAAAAGACAAAGTACACATGAGTTAGCACTGGATTCAACCATAAATTATAAAATAAACTAGACAGAAAGACTGTGGAAGCACATAACCCGTACAATTACTGCACAAGGCCTGCCACACCATGATAAAATAAGATTTTTTAAAACCCAGATCCAACTGAGCAACATCAAAATGAAATGGGTTCTTCATCATGATATGATCTGTCACTCCATCAAATTTCATAGCGATCAGCTGAAAACTTTGTGAGTAATTTTGTTAAGAGACCAATTAGATGGGGACCCATCGTGCATACCTCCACCAAGGATGGACAATCTTCATGTTACTGTACTGTTAACTTCTGACTTCACATGAGGTCTGACGCGTCATCCCCAGGAGAGCAGAGCGTCGATACAGAGAACATTCTATCTACTTATCTAGTTCAGAGGACAGCCCACGGACTTTATCCACAGAGTTTGATCGAAACTCCTCATTGTGTTTTGAAGATATCACCACAGACAGACAGACATGGCCATTACAGGAGCATCTCCGCGCTTCATGATGAGACATGCCCCATCTCACTGTGCTAGAAAAAAGGTGATCCACATCCATTTTTAACACGGTCTTGAGTAGTTCACCAAAATGTGGAGATTACACCAACATAACAAGCAGTCACTTCAACGACTCTTCAAGTCTTTCAACTTACATCAAGTGAACTTGTTTGTTAATCAGACAACATCTGGTTGCTACCTGGATAGAGATTTTACTAAATAACATCCATCCTGAAGTTGTGACAGAGGACACTGTGTGCTACAAGCTTTCATTTGTGTGAAAGGGCCGAGGTCTCTACACATGACTCTTAATGTCCTATAAACAGGCGCGTCTTCTGAAAACTGGCCACTGTGTTCGAGCAGCGGGGGACAAAGGAGTTTGTGTGACAGCGGGGATCTGAAGGATGAGGTTTTCTAGCTGGGAGGGACATGACTTCAAAGCAGTCGGGATCAATGACGCTGTTTGACTATTGATCCTCTGAAGCTCCCCTGAGAGAAAAATCCATCAATGGGGCTCAGCTATGGTCTGGAGTGGGATTAAGCACTCATCTCTAATCTAAGTCCTTTTACTAATTTTAGGCTAAATCCTCTTAGTAATGAGATGTGTCGCATTCATTTAGGTGTTCCAGTAAATTCTTACACAGCCCACAATCAAAGGTGTTGGATTTTGCAGAAGCAAGCATACAAATGAAGAAACCACTTGACTGAATAAAACTGTGTTTGGACAACTCAAAGTATAAATTTAAAAAAAATTAATCAGCTATTAAATTCTTAATCCTGACACCACCTCGGTTTAAAAAAAATGAAAAGTAAAAAAAAAAAAAAAAAAAAACTGGAACCCATCAGACTATGCTAAATTCTCTCAATCAAAAATAAATAAATAAAAATACACACACACACACACACGTATATATATATATATATATATAAAATAAATACAGGAATAATAAAATTGGCTGTCTTACAATGTTATGTTAAAAGCAGCTGGCTCCATCCTCCATAATTGATGGAGGATGAGGATAGGCCACGCCATTTCTCTAAACATCATAAAAACAGTTGTACGTTCTGCTACAGTTTCAAGAACTTTTACTTTTGAAAGCGCCAATCCAAAATTTAATAGATTGCAGCCAACGGTTTCTCACAGTTTGGTGGAAATCTTTTTTCTTTTCATTCTAAAAAAAAAACAACAAACAACAACATAACATCAGTGAAGTTAAAAATGCATCAATAAAAACAAATGCTTCACTTTCACACACAAAAAAAAAAACTCCCTCCCTCCCTCTGCATGTTTAAGCAGTCAGTCCTGTGTTAATTCTCATTTCTTCTGCATGGCTGTAGAGGGCGCTGCATTGCTCGGCAATAATTTAGATGCTCCAGTTATTATAAGTTCAGAAGTACACATATGAGGTTATGCCACATCGTATTTTATCTACTGACATGTGCATAAAAATCTTGCATTTTCCCAGGACTGCTCTTAGGATATTAAAAAACAATAAATAAGAGCTAATTGGCAGCCCCTTTCTACAGATTTCTTTTTCTATTGTTGCACTTTATAGCCTATCTGTACAAAGGTTATGCAACAGAAGCTGTAAAAATGCCTGCAGGAAGCTGTCAGATTGAGGCTGCTTTTGTTTTATGGTGTAATGTTTTATTGTGCTGCTGATTCTTTTGTCTCTGGATAAGATGCATTTCCAGTTGGTGCTCCACGTGTTTGCCGGCGAAGTTTCCTCTCGATCCGACTGACCGGTCTCAATGATGCTACAATAGAAATGGGAGCTGGCGCTGCAAAATACACACAGCAGCAAGTGTGCAGAAGGCTAGCATATAGCTCTGGTGTTAGCAGCTAAGGAGACTAATAGCTGCCTCCATCTCGACTATCGATCAGACTCTGGTTCTGTGATTTCCGGGAATGCCAGCTGATTCCAGACGTTATTAGCAAAGCAGGCCTCCCACCGAATCGAGATGGAAACACCTCCCCACCCGTGGTGAGGAGGACAAAAGCAATGATGCTGTCAGGAAGGTAGAGGTTTTAGCTGAGTCCACTCAAGTCACTGAGACACAGTAGGTGTCCTCAGGCCTGCAGCCCTGTTAAACCTGTCAGAAAGACTAAAAAAAGACAAGTCACTTCAATGAGTAATTAACCAAGCAGGTTAATAAGTAGCAGTTTCTTCTGCAGCACCACCAAGTATCTCCAGGTTGAGATCTTTCTTCATGCATAATATGAGGGAACGATGAATGTTTATTTGAGACATGAGCTCATGTGAAAGATGAACGCATGAATGGTGAGAACTAGCGTTGAAGTCACATCCTGGACAAAGCAAAGAATGAAAACTAAAAACGAAAATAAGCAGCCTGTTCTTTTTAACCGGGGGCAACCATAGCTCAGGTAATAGAGTTGTCCATCAACTGACGGGTTTGGGTATCAATCCCTGGCTCGCCGTGAGTGTGTCGGCATGTTTTTGAGCAACACACTGAACCCCAGGGTGCTCAGGTCAGTACCTTACAGTGAAGCTCTTGGAATCAGTTTGTCAATGTTTGGAGAAGAAGAAAAAATTACAAATTTCATGAGAGTAAAAGGAACTACTACTGGAGGATATTATCAGAAAAATACACACTTTTACAGACCACTAATCACTGGAAAAGACTTTTTGTTTTGTAGCCCCTATATAACCTTTTGTTCATGCAACTGAATGTGCTGTGCAAACCAAACAAGAGCATCAGGTGGCTCCTAAAAACTGAAATGGGCTCTTATAACCGACTACATCCAGAACCAGCTGCTTTCCAGAGATCAGGATCAGATCGTTCACTATAGACACAGCAGGCATTCGTACGTCTGTAGCCGCGGATGTTAGCGCTGACTGCAGAGCGTCGCCACTCTTTATGTACTAATAAACACATGCGGTACAGTGATGTCACAGATAAACTGCACAGACAGCAACACGTAACTCCCTCACAGCTCCTGCAAGTGGCTAAAATCTCAAATCCAGATCATTCTGGTTCAAAACCAGATCATCTTCCTCTGAATGACAGACTAATAATGACTTCCATTTCAAGTCAGGAAACTTAACAGTACTCTCGAGGCCACTTTTCAGACAACTGCGCCTCTTTTTCCTTTCAAACTGGCTGGCAAAAGAAGTCCACATCAATAGTTTCTGGGCCGAGTGCCTCTGGTACACCACCGTTTCTTTATGGGTTTTCCAGCTGCCAGCCACTGATAACAAAAGCCACCGGCTCTCGAAGAGCCCTCTTCACGACCACAGCCAATGGCTGTCATCCACGGCGTCATCTCATCACCATAACAAAGGCTGTTTATCTGTGAGACTTTCATCACACCACAAATACTTCTGTCGTCCTCTCCATCTAAAAAAAAAAAAAAAAAAAACGCTTCAAGGTCCTCGCTAATTTAATATGTACACTCCACCACCAGCAGCATCATTTGATCTCCACTGTTTTGTCAGTTTTGACAGGTAACAGATGTGCAAATGCTGTCCTTAAGACATTCCTCAACTGCCGGCAATTAACGTTATTTTTAGTGCTTCATGACAAGTCTGCCACACCAAATGATTTGGTTTGTTACGTTTGAGCGGCAGCCTTTTTGTGTTATTTGAGGTTACAAAGCAACCACTATCAGTAATACAAAGTGTAAGGGGATCACACAAGTACACCCTTATGTGAAATATGAATGAAATTGGTCAACTAGTTCTTGAGATATTACGCTAACAATAAAAAATAAAATAAAGTTGTCTGAAGTCTAACAAGCAAACACGGATGGACGGACAGACAAGCTGATTACTATATCCACCGTATTTCATGCAGGGGGATAAAAAAAAAATCTGAAAATTTATTTTCTAATTTAGTACATTAAAGTGCAGAATGAGTGTGTCACGCACACTGACAAAGCCACCTGCTCCTAATCCATCATCAGATCCCACATCCACTAAGGATCCAGCAGGTGGCAGACATGTTTATGTGATGTTACATAGTGAAAACAGCAAAGTTGCTTTGGTACAATGTGCACCAGATGTGAAATATGTTTTTAGTGTGGTTAGTTACAAGTTGAAAGCATTTTTTATTGTGTTATATTGGGGGGTGTGAGGGGTGATTTATCTCTTCACTCACTGCATTTTAGAGGGCGCACACAGAAAATATTGGTATGTCCCACTGTACAGCACAAAATGAATCATTATGCCATGTGCCTGCGGGAAACTCAAAATGCTAACCCTGTTTCCTCAACTCAGATACAATTTCACAAAAATGCCGAACCGTGACAGGAAGAATCATCAGTCAACAGCTGCCATGGTTTTGTGTTTTGTTTTGTTTTTATCGGCATTGTTTTCTCAGGTTGACTAAACTGTTGAGTTAAAGGCAAAGCTTCGAAGTCACTCCCGTGTTGAACAGTGCAAATTCAAGCCATCTGTGACTAAAGTGAACGGTTTTGGTCTTCACACGGGCCATTGGCGGCAGATCACATGCAGACACATAAAAACAAACACAGAGCGGCACCTGCGCCTTGAAAATGACGTGCATTCACTCGAGGATGCAAAGAGCCTGCAGCTTATCGGGCAAACAACAAACTGTGAATCGCTAATGAGTTGCTTTGAGTCAGCGCCACAGTCTTTCCTTTTGGAAAACCAGTCGAGGGCAGAGAGTAAAATTTCTGATGTGTCATATAAAAACAACACCACACAACAAACTAATCAATTTTTTAATTGTTGAAAGATGGAATGTTCCATCTTTCAACAGACAACACTGAAATATGCAAATCATGTTGCATGAAGGTTAATTGATTCCTTGAACATCTTGATATTTACAACATCTGTGAAATATGGTGAAGAAATCAATTGAAAAAAGGTCAATCACTAAAAACGAAATGACACTCCCCGTGCCGTTAAATTAGCCTCATTTTCAGCGTGGTAAACTGCATTATTTTCCCAAGAGCACTTCTACTGAACTTCATTAGCGCACATTTGATACAGTCAAGATTACTCATTCAAAACGTCAAACTCATGCAGAATTCAGGGAGAGGATAAGACAGAATCCAGGATCATGCAAGTCTGGTGAATCTCATCAATGCAAGCGAATCAAAACTGAAAACTAAAGAGCAGAAGAAAAAGGTCTACTGAAATAAAATAAAAAGTGCTGGAAATCTGGAGACAATCGATCTGAAATGTGTTCAGCCTCCTGCTAAGAAGTATGTAACGGAGCTTTAAACCATTTAGGTGTCGGGTTTTGGTCTGCGTGCTGGAGATGTGTGATGAGGACGCAAACTGTGACTAACACATGCAGGTACACGCACACGTGGTGACCTTTCCAAATTTACAGGCCGTGTGTGTGTGTGTTTTTATTCCTCTCTCTCCACGTCTGCCCTGCCTGCACAGAGCCTTTGTCTTCTCTCTACTTTTCCTTCTTAAGTTTATGGAGTGGATTGAGGTGGATTTCGTCTGAGTAAACACCATTTGTTGGATCATTTCCCATTTGCCCAAAACCTTACAGTTAGATCATTTGTCAGAGGGAAATAAGAATCACAGAGACATATTCTGCCCAAGTTTTGTTTATCGTATTTAAGTGTTATCTCCTCATCTCCACCCAAGGAGCTTTCTTTAGTCTTGAATCTATGTTTGAATGTTTGCAGAACTACTCAAAAACTTTATTTGGTGGAGAAGTAGGACTTGGGTCATTGAAAAAGTGCAGATTATTTTTGATGCTATTTCGCTGGTAAAGCATCACCTGCACTTTAGCCGACAGGGCTATTCCACAGGGCAGTGTTCTACTACAATTGGGAAAACCGCAAAAATGAGATGAAATGGCTTAATCTGCCTTGCATCCTAACAGGCTGACTTATAAAGTGTAACCTGATAACCCGTCCAAAAACGAAAGAATGGAGCTGCGCCCTCCGCCAAAAACTGAAACAAACGCTGCTTCGGCTTAAAACTTTTACCCCAACTGTGCGCCATCAAACAAGTTTCAAGTCGTAGTCACTATGAATACTGCGTTTAAAGAAGTTCAAACATGACCGAAGCCATTAAGACTACGGATACTTGGAGGTCACCACGTGTGATCGATGATTTCAAGAAATGGGATCCAATTTTTGAACGGTTCAAAAATTGGATCCCAGTTTCAAATCTGATGCCGATGATGGTTGTAACTAATACATATACTGTTTGTTCAAGATGGACAAAGGTGGATCAAGAGGTTACTGTGATGCTTCAAAGCATTCAGTACTTTAACATTTCCCATAATCCCCCTGGCGGCCACAGCGCTTCCCAGAATGCACTGCGGTGCCAGCAGAGTCCCGGCGTCTCACAGAGCATGTAAACAGTGTCTAGCGAGGATGTGGATGGAGTTGATCCAGCGAGTTCACGGGCAATTATGATGACACGTTCTCCCAAGTTGAGAGGGTTATCTAGAGGAGGTGGAGCACCTGTGATGGACATCTGCCATGTCCCGATGTTGTCTTACTGTTAATACTATGAGGCGGGCGCTCTGTGGAATAGCCCTGTCAATCAGTAAAAGTGTGGAACAAAAGACTAGTTACCGGATGTGATTCCGCCGGCGGTCTCTGCACTGTGCCGTAGTTTCATCTCAATGGAACACATAATAGTACAGGTAAAATTCAGCTTCTTGTGTACTAGTACACATACTACACAGTATTTACTCTGCGACTCAGACAGAAAATGAGCACAATCATCGTGCTGCACAGTAACGGCGACATATTCCCTCCCATTACCCTTACTGGCACAGATTTTCACATGCCCATTATTGGAGTGACAAATCCAATCTGACAAAAGCTGATGTCTCCAACCAATCCGTGAGACTGATCTAATGACTACCCACAATGCACTGTGAGAACAGCTTTGCATAATCAAAGGAAAAGGGTCTGATTTGGATCCGTTCTGGCTTTTGTCTTTCTTGTCGGGAGGTCTGTTAAACAATTATTTTGTGTTCACTTTGTGTCGTGCTTTATCTCCGTGTCACTCACAGAAGCAGAGAGGCTGGCGGCGCGCTCATTAGCTTTGTTCAGCCTTCAGGCTTTAAGGGGGTTTTTACTGGACATAGGTTAACGCAGGACAGAAATTTAAAATCATTTTAAAAATCCAATCTTTTAACTACTGTCAAAGGGGCCGTGAGGCCAGCTAATTGAACATATAAGCTTTAGAATTAAAGAAATGCCTTTGTCCCCCTACACAGCACCAAGAAAGGAAAAAAAATCAGTCAAATCAAATGTGGAATAATACAAAATTTATCCACATGGTCAAAGATGCCTGGTACTGTAGTGAATTTTTTCAGAACCTCCCACAGCTATTGTGATGTCAGTGTGGAGCTAATCATTCCAAACAAATACAAAACTTGACAACCACACAGTTAAACTCGTGCCATCACAAACGGGTAGCAGACTGACAAAGACATCAGCACACAGACAGCTACATGGCATTTGGACATGCTAGCACGGAAATTCAGTGCTGAGCCTATACCTGTTGATTTTTTAATAAAATGGACAAAATTTACTTCACGCTGAAATCTCATCTTACTGTAAAATATCTTTGTAGTAAAAGTACAGCAAATGTTATTGGTGAAGTTTTTAATTTTTTTGGGGGGGGGGGGGGATTCTTTGGCAAAAATATGAGCACGAAACAGGAAGCACATGGTTGAGGGTCAAAGTTTGCACTGCATTTGATAGAAACTGAGAATTCTGAATGTTTAACTTACAAGGAAAAAAATACTTTAAATTAACATATTAAAAAAATGTTAGGTCTCCCCACTGGTTCAATCTGGCAAACTAAGTGAAAAACACTTACTGTTATAAACGTTAATATCGTTAACTCACACAGAAGCCTTGTGTGGCGTTTGTTTTACTGTCTAGCAAATATCCAGCAAAAACGTTGGTGTGATAAATACATCCAGATTTTATCTGGAGTTCTTTCCAACAGGATCTGTGTCTGTCACTAAGCAAATAAAAAAACAAGTAGGATATGGATCCTGACGTCAGATCAGCTCCCCATCAACTGTGGCACCTTTTGACCTGAATACAGACTCGTGTACAAAAAACCCAAAGTCATCTAGAGGAAGAAATAAAATGAAAACAATCTATGGTGTGGAGGATGTGTGTCTGAGTGTAAAGAGGAGAGGAACCATATCCAGAGTTGAAAAATCACTGTGTTGAAGTGATTCCACTCTTACCACCCCACAGTCCCTCAGACTCCTCACGGCAAAACGCATCCACTTACCTGCGAGAGAGGAGCGACAGGAAAATCAATGACTGCACAATCAAATGTATCACAACGAAGCGAGGGCTCCTTTTTTCCCCTGCGTCTCTCCAAGAGGTGACACCACCTTTACATCTTCACAGAAACATACGTATGCTCCAGTCTGAGATTTACACAAGTCATTTCATTATGAAACAAAACACAGCCATGTTCTTAACAACAGACTAAAAGCCCATCAAGGCGAAAAACGACAAACATCCACCTCATCACCTGGATCTTAGTGCATTTATTCTGAGCAGTAATTAGGTATTTTTCAAATGTAGAGTGATGACAGTGCAACACAACAACAGGACACAAAAGACAGGGAAGCAAAAAAGCTTCAGAAAGACCTGGATTCAGGTTTTACATCTGGATTATTAGTCTGCACCACTAAAGGCTGAACCTTTCTGTCTGCACCAAACCTAAACTACTCATTTGTACAAAAATCAACATGTTCACTATTAGTATGACTGTATCATGTTGAGTTAACCATAATATCCAGGAAACTATCATAGAAACCCACAAAGCAAACACTAATAGCAAAAATAACACAAATCTGTCCTGATGGACCTGAAGCTCCCACAAAACTGGTACTGAAAATAGAGGGTCTGTTGTGTGGGCCGCTGAAGAGGAGGTACTGCTGGCCCACCACCACAAGATGGCGCCCTGCTTGAAGTGCGGGCTTCAAGCACGAGAGGGCGTCGGAGCGACCAGGAGTGACAGCTGTCACCCATCATCCGTACCAGCTGTCACTCATCCACTACTCATCACCACCACCATAAAGGCCGGACTGCAACTCCACCTCCTCGCCGAGAAATCAGCTACCATTCAGGTAACTTCTCTGCTGAATCTTAATTGAGCATTAGTCTGATCTCTTTTGCAGCCGTTTTCCTGGGACGGATTCCTTGTCTGCTGTGTTGGCGTTTGGTGTGGACTGCGACGGCTTCGCCTCACACCCCAAACCAGATAAGTGGTTGTCTCAGGAGCTGCACGAGTGTGTGATTTGGAGGTGGAGGTTCTCCCTCCTAACTGAACACTGACTGTGGGATTACTGAGTGTGCGAACTCACACTCATCAGTACTGTTTCTGTTCTCTGCCAGCAGTACCGGGTCTGACTGCTGAAGACAGTGGCCACCTGGGGCGCAGGGCTTGGCGGCTCCGGTGTTCTTCAGATCCGTTGGTGGTGGAAGCTGTGTGGGATCCGGCTCTTCTCTCGCCAGACGTCTTCTGTCTTCGAGCCTGCCCACACGTCACCTTGTGTATAATTGACATTCCACCATATTGTTATTGTCTGTACTTCGTTGTGCGATTCACAACATTAAATTGTTACTTTCTGGCTTATCCATTGTCCGTTCATTAACGCCCCCTGTTGTGGGTCCGTGTCACGACACTTTCACAACAGGGTCGGGTTTTTGGGAATATTCCATGATTTCATCCAGAAGAAAAAGGTCAAATGTGTTTTGAACTGTACCTGTATAAAAAAATATTTTGGTTCAGCGATGGACCCAGAAAAGTATTCCAAGGAACCCATGCAAGAAGGCTGTGAGATGAACTTACATCCCAACTTACACGTGGAGTCTGTGACGATTTGGTGTCTAGCCATCATGTAGCGAAGGCAATGGGTGGTCTCTTCTTATGTGTTGAGCTGGATTTGACCCAGGAAAAAAGTAGGGTTGTGAGATTCATTTATATCACAAATATCTTGGATCTCCAAATTGTACACGGCCACACGTGTGCACACAGAGATGGACTCTTTTTAGATGTTGAGCTATATTTGACAAAGAAAACACAGACCAAGTTTGGCAGCCTCTGAAGTCCTATGAGAAGGTTGTGAGAAGAAATATCTTGGGTCTGTGGTGATTTGGTGTCAAGTAATCATGCAGAGAAGGCTGTGGACAGACTGATGCATGCAGGCACCCAGATGAGCAAAGTCCAGGTCCACCACCATGGCGTTGGGAGCGAATCATGTAGTACTTTATTGATAGATACAGCAACCTGTGGGGTGTTTCTTTTACACAAAAAGGTTGAGGTTCTCCATTACTCTTGCTATGAATATAATTATGGTCAGAATGAGGGTTTGGGTTTGATTTACTGACATCGTTTCACAAGTATTTTTGACCAGCATAAACCAACTCCTGTTTCATTACAATACAAGTGTAGAAACATACCTTTTGTGTGCACATACTGTCTGCAAGAGGTGTTGATGTCGCCAAAAATAAATGCACCCAAGTGAATCACCAAAGTGAATCTAAGACACCATAGTTTCTGGGGCCTTTGAGCTTTACTCAAGACAAAAATGAACTAAAATCCAGGCTAGACTGTTTAAAGTGCATGTCACTAGTAAATAAAATGTCAAAGGAACAGACTATTGTAAATAAATAAAGAATTATGAAAATATTGATGTATTTTGTTTTATCTTTGATGCCATGTGCCATGAGAAATTAAGTCATAAACATGGGGAATTTAGCCTGATTTCACCTGTTGTTGATAAATGCCCAGAATCATGAAGCTGTGAGGAATGTGGACTTTGATGACATCATATAGGGTAACACCCCTTGAGGCCCTCTATTGAAATGAATGGGAAAAACTGAATTTTCTACAGTGTTTTTTTTTTTGTAGACTTTGATGGTGACTATGTCAAAATGTAGTCGCATGACTAGTGATGTTTATCAGGTGGACAGATTTTCCATTCGTGGACACAGGTGGAATGACTTTCAGACAGGTAATAGTCAGTGCCTGGCGTTACATCATGACTATTAATCAAAATGGCTGTCAATTTGTTGTGCATTTTTCACATGCACTCTTGCTTATTTTATTTTTATCAGGTCTCACTCAAGTTAAACAGTTCGAAGTAGTGATTTCTAATCTGCTATATAATATTTTAAAAGATAGTGTTGACTGGAGTGAGATATGTCCTTTTAGATGTAAGTATAGTTTCAGTAGGATGTCGCCGGACAGATTGTGATGTTGAACCATCTGACAGAGAGGTGTGAAATAGCTTATGGGAGAGTTCAATACCGACAATTCCAGGATGCCGGCAAACCCACCTAAGCAACTAACCAACCAGAGGTCAGTATGATCAGAAAACAGCAACTATTGTTGCTGATAAATGGTTATCAGGGACAGAAGGTCAACATCAGAGAACGAGTTAAAAGAAAACATCACAAAGGGAAATTTCCTTTTCCTTTCTGGTGGATTTGCCTTCTTTGTGTTAATGCAGTTCTGAAGCAGGTACCACAGAAAGATATGCTACAAAAAATACATCTCACTCATCAATGAAGTACAGTGTATATAAGTAATATTCACACTTTTTTACATTTTAACTTCTTTGCACCATTTTGGTTTTTGAAAAATGCAATTGAGGCAACTCTATACTAACATTTCTGTTTTCTCTTTAAACTCAAACTAAAAACAAATTTCTCAAACTTGATATAAGTTAAAAGATCTAAACCAAAATGATGGGTCCCCATAAGTTAATAATACAAAGTGTCAGGGGATCATGTTATGCTAAATATGAATGAAATTGGTCAACCGGTTCTTGAGATATCACGCTAGCAAAAGTGGCAGTGACAGTATCTTGACTATCTTGCTGTGGCCCCAAGGTCACTGTAATCGACTGGTGTCAGGGGATCACCCAAGTACACCCTTATGCTAAATATGAATGAAATTGGTCCACTAGTTCTTGAGATATCACACTAACAACAAAAACGAACGGACAGACCGACAGATGGATGGATAAACAGACATGCTGATCACTATATCCCCCATATTTCATACCTGGGGGACAATAAATCATCACTTTTACAACCAGTTTTCTTTTGACTGCTCAGTGAGTATGTCTAACTTTGTTTACAGCTGTCATTAAGAAACACAACCACTATGGTAATGTATAGCAAATCTGTCTGGAGGAGGCTGGTTGACTGTGCAATGAAACTAGTGAGGGAAGCCACCAAGACACATGACAGCTTTAAAGAATGTAAATTATTTTCTGGCTTTAATAATTGGAGAAACCGGGAATAGCACAACGGCACACTGGGATCAACTTAGTGATTAAGGACCATGACCAAGGGGACCTTAGTGATTTTCCAGTCTGAAGGGAAACTGAACTAAGGACAATCTTAAAGGTTACAAAGGAAAAGAATATGGTTTTGAACATGTTAAAAATCCAACCACTGTTGAGACACAACACGGCACAATGACTATGTTGGAATGTCCGGGATCACAATGGACACTACCCTAAAGTACATAAGAACAAGAGTTTCCCAGATAAGAAACACTTGGTTTCAATTCAGGAAGCATATCCATGAAAGTGAGAACGGGGCTTTAGTGTGGATGTGAAGCTACAATGTTAAGGAAGTTATCAGTTTCTGAAAATCTCAGGATTAGTACAGACAGGGTCAAAGAGTGAACACCCAGTCGGGAGGAGTGTTGCGCCTCAAATCCCAGCATGAAGCCGTTTTGTTGAGTAATTTATCTCTCCATAGCTGATCAATAATTAAGCATTGGACATGCACAAATGAGAATGTAATGCAGTGTTGGTAAGATAACACCTCACTGAGAGGTACCAGGCAACACCTCTTCATTTAAAACCACTCATCACCCTATTAGCATTTGTCACTTGGTTGATTAATGTACTTGTTGACTGCCTCCCTTATGTTCACTGACTGTCACGCTCTCTTATTTTGTATATTTTCTCCATGTGGCGCATACAAGCTTAAGTAATTCTTAACATTGATACGTTGCCTCCCTGCAGTTGCCCGAAGGTGGATTTTCCATTCTCAGCAGCCGTCTCTCGTGTCTTCCTACTTGACGGCCTCTTGCCGCAATAGTGTAGCCAGTCCTAGCTGGTAGCACATCAATAGATCTCCTGCTGCCCCATGACACCTGCGGTAAGGAGCATTTCTGACACTATCCATCAGACGGCAGACAAACCGCTTGCCCCTCTGCTACTTCTCTCCTCCCCCTCAGTTTGCAATCCACATCCAGCAGACAGGGTTTAAGAGGCGCATTAATCAGTGGTCTGGTATAGAAAAGGCCAGCGTGTAATTCAGCAAGGAGATGCAGAGCTTTAAGGATGTCAACATGTTTTGCATACACTAAAAAATTCAGGTTTAGATGACTCACAACATCCTAAAATTTCACAGTGTCTCGAGTGTCCCCGATGAGGTTGTGTCCTTCGTCCGTTGGCCACTTTGGTCCAGAAACAGCCCGTTGCTATGACTTTAATGATGGCTAGCAGAAGGCGGGTACTGATAACTGCCTGATTTCTGTGTCAGATGGTTTCTTTTAGTGGTAAGTCTCTGAGGCCCCATTAAAAGCACACAGAAAGAGATGAGTAATCCAGAGCAACACCATCTATAAATACACGCATATTACCAGCTAATATTTGTAGCAGGAAAAGTATTCCACATACAGGCATTGAGATAGTGCAAACAGAAATGCTGAAGGAAGAAAAAAAACAAAACACTGGAGTTCAATTTAAGTGAAAATAATCTTCCTCTGACTTGAGCTACAGCCAGGACCTCTGTTTTCGGCAGATACCTCAGGTTTACCCAGTGCCATCTGCTACACCAATACCTTCCTACGATGGAGATGACTGAAGGCCAGTTGGCAAACAATCCAAGTACAGCAAGACTCAAGAGATGATTGGAAACAAAACTAATATAACGCTCAGAAACTCAAGCCAGCAAGGACGCAGTGAACACAAAAGCCGCTGAAAGGTGAAGACTTTTGAAGGATTTTCCGTCTTTGATATTCTATCCTGTGAATGCTGCTCGGGTTTTAAAGGTTTACTCAGCAGCACAGTGTACGACTCGCAGAGTGTTTTGTTCATGATATTTGTGGTGTTTTTTTAGTCCCATGCCCCAAACATACTTGGGTTTATGCGAGTAAAATAAGAGACTATTTGAGTCTTGTGAATGTCACTTATAAAACACTGAATTTAATTTATTTATACAGTGTCAAATCAAGGGGCTATACATGAGTAAGGTCTAGATTAGGGATCACCAACCCTGTTCCTGGAGATCACCTGTTCTACATGTTTTCCAACTGCTCCACCCACCGCTGATTAATTAATTCAGGTGTGTTCAGCCAATCAAGAGCGAGGAAACATTGAAAACATGCGGCGAGGAAGAACAAAAGCATGAATTCATTTGACAAAGAAGGATGACAGCAATGCTACTCGTAATGTCTGGAACACCAGAAAAACAAATTAATCTACGCAGGAGTGCATCTGTTCCCCAAATGAGCGGCATGTTTGTTATAAAGGGCGAATTTCTTGTTATATTAACATTAACGCCAAAGAGGCAGGATTATTACATTTTTATAAATTCAAACAAATGCTGAAAAACATTCTTTCATTTCATTCCTTTTAGTCGGGAGTGTTGCATCAGATCGCTGTGAAGCTGCAGGCAGCCACTCGACTCGCCCATCAGCTCCCAGCCTGCAAAACCCTGTCACGCTTTCTGCACAGAGGAAAAAAATGAGCAGAGAAAGGCTGAACCACTCAGTGTAGATTCAGAGAATTTACACCCGCTCTCAACAGCCTCCAGGATTTCAGAAATTATATCCTGTTTTTTTTTTTTTAAAGGAATATTATTTATTTGAACATGTTCAAATGTTAGTAGGTAGATGATCTACAACCCCTGGCAAAAATTATGGAATCACCGGCCTCGGAGGATGTTCATTCAGTTGTTTAATTTTGTAGAAAAAAAAGCAGATCACAGACATGACACAAAACTAAAGTCATTTCAAATGGCAACTTTCTGGCTTTAAGAAACACTATAAGAAATCAGGAAAAAAAAAATTGTGGCAGTCAGTAACGGTTACTTTTTTAGACCAAGCAGAGGGAAAAAAATATGTAATCACTCAATTCTGAGGAAAAAATTATGGAATCATGAAAAACAAAATAACACTCCAACACATCACTAGTATTTTGTTGCACCACCTCTGGCTTTTATAACAGCTTGCAGTCTCTGAGGCATGGACTTAATGAGTGACAAACAGTACTCTTCATCAATCTGGCTCCAACTTTCTCTGATTGCTGTTGCCAGATCAGCTTTACAGGTTGGAGCCTTGTCATGGACCATTTTCTTCAACTTCCACCAAAGATTTTCAATTGGATTAAGATCCAGACTATTTGCAGGCCATGACATTGACCCTATGTGTCTTTTTGCAAGGAATGTTTTCACAGTTTTTGCTCTATGGCAAGATGCATTATCATCTTGAAAAATGATTTCATCATCCCCAAACATCCTTTCAATTGATGGGATAAGAAAAGTGTCCAAAATATCAACGTAAACTTGTGCATTTATTGATGATGTAATGACAGCCATCTCCCCAGTGCCTTTACCTGACATGCAGCCCCATATCATCAATGATTGTGGAAATTTACATGTTCTCTTCAGGCAGTCATCTTTATAAATCTCATTGGAATGGCACCAAACAAAAGTTCCAGCATCATCATCTTGCCCAATGCAGATTCGAGATTCATCACTGAATATGACTTTCATCCAGTCATCCACAGTCCACGATTGCTTTTCCTTAGCCCATTGTAACCTTGTTTTTTCTGTTTAGGTGTTAATGATGGCTTTCATTTAGCTTTTCTGTATGTAAATCCTATTTCCTTTAGGCGGTTTCTTACAGTTCGGTCACAGACGACTCCAGATTCCTCCCATTCGTTCCTCATTTGTTTTGTTGTGCATTTTCGATTTTTGAGACATATTGCTTTAAGTTTTCTGTCTTGACGCTTTGATGTCTTCCTTGGTCTACCAGTATGTTTGCCTTTAACAACCTTCCCATGTTGTTTGTATTTGGTCCATAGTTTAGACACAGCTGACTGTGAACAACCAACATCTTTTGCAACATTGCATGATGATTTACCCTCTTTTAAGAGTTTTATAATGCTCTCCTTTGTTTCAATTGACATCTCTCGTGTTGGAGCCATGATTCATGTCAGCCCACTTGGTGCAACAGCTCTCCAAGGTGTGATCACTCCTTTTTAGATGCAGACTAACGAGCAGATCTGATTTGATGCAGGTGTTAGTTTTGGGGATGAAAATTTACAGGGTGATTCCATAATTTATTCCTCAGAATTGAGTGATTCCATATTTTTTTCCCTCTGCTTGGTCTAAAAAAGTAACCGTTACTGACTGCCACAATTATTTTTCCTGATTTCTTATAGTGTTTCTTAAAGCCAGAAAGTTGCCATTTGAAATGACTTTAGTTTTGTGTCATGTCTGTGATCTGCTTTTTTCTACAAAATTAAACAACTGAATGAACATCCTCCAAGGCCGGTGATTCCATAATTATTGCCAGGGGTTGTACATCGTGTTCAGACACAGAGAGAATAAAACATCTGAAATCTGATGCTGAAAATCTGTGCAGGGTGGGATAAAAATTGATCAGGAATCAAAGAATCAGATCAATAAGCAGAATTGATTACTGCATTGATCAATGTAATCTCCTGTGTAGCTGCAACGCATCCCGAAGCCAGTAATCATTTCAAGCACAAGAAGTTACTTCACCAACTTCTGACTCACACTGTGTTCCAATTTTTGACGTTATGTAGTTTGTTTAACTCCTGACATAATACAACACAATGAAGTCAAGGTAATAAATCATTGTAAAGGAAATCAATTTAGAGAGCATAATTTTCAATCAAACATTACTGGAGGAGCGGCAGTGGGCCACATGGGCGTCTGTATCATACACAAACAACAACGGCTTCAGTCCCCAGAGGAGACGCTTATAAAGACAGCCGGTTAGGTCATCAATAATTAAAACTGATGTAATTCCCATTAGCCAAAGGAGTAGGCCCATAAATAGATAATGTGCTCCTCATATCCCTAACCCTTCTTCTTATGTCTCACGGTTCCTCTCCTCCTCTCATCTTTCAGCTATATCCCTCTTTTCCCTCTGGAAGCCTCCTTCACTTCAGAGGACAGTGTGGAGGCAGCGGGATCCGACAGATACCGTCTCACTGATTATAACGGTCTCATTGGGGAGGTTGGACTGGATGAGGAAGGAGAGCAAGGGCAATGAAGGGGGAGATCTAGAGGGAATGGAGGCCACAATTTATGACCCGGCATCAAGGGACTGGTTAGCTGGAGAGGGAGGTGCTTCTGTGTCGCCTGACGATAGTAAAAAAACAGGCAGCTCTCACTTATTAAACAAGACCAAAAAATAGTTCCTATACATAGAGAGCTTACATACAATGAAAACAAGTCTTCAAGTGCAGGAAGGTCAAGAAGCTGCACGAGGAGAAAGATTTACCCCCTTGGCCATCCAGGAACCAAAAACCGAGATGAGTTTCTCTGTTTCTGCCTGATGAATAACAGGCAGGATGTAGAGTCGGAGGCTGAAATTGAAACAGCCGTCTACTGACGTCCCCCCATCAGTCACCAGACGCCCCTCATTAATCCAGCCTCAGCCATCCCCCTTTCATCCAACTCTTCTATCCATCCATCCTTCCTCCCGCTGGCGTGTCTCCTGTGTTGAAAGAGCAGAAAGCGTCGTGCTATGAGAGCGCTGGCCCAGCAGCCACCATCCATCCATCTCCTGGATGACACGGGGCCTAATGTGCTGGTTCAGGCAGACTGGCCTTGGGCAACAACGACTGAAGAGGGCCAGAGGAGGTTTATGGGGAACACACACACACACACACACACAAAAAGTCTCAGGCAAAAAATGTGATCACTGCCATGGGCAACACAAGCAAATCGCAATGACAGCTACTACAAATTTCAAAGGCATGTTTTCTCCAAGAAAGACCAAAAGTACTCAAGCAGCCAAAATGAAGCTCAGGACATGGATACGTCATGTGCTCATCTGCACCATGCAATCTGTCACATTAAGGAGTCAAATCTGTTGGACATACTTTCCTGTTAATAACACACTAAAATAATCTCATTTTCTTCCTCCAACACACCAAAGCCAAAAGCAAACAAACAGGTTAAATCAAATTTTATCAGGATGCTAATCTCCTGTAATTTCATACTGTGGGTGCTACTTTCAAACAGCCATGTGTGGCGTTGCTGTGGTGCTGCAGCGGTGCGCAGACTCTGCTGTGGTGAATAACACCGCGTTTAATTTGTATGACCTACATAGTCAACAGCAGGAGCGCACCAGTCCAAGCTGGGTTCAACAGCAGCCTTCTGATCCCCTCAATCAGAAACGACTCCACACTAGTTGTCAAGTGATGCTTACGTATTGACAACACAGCGTGGACATCAATCAAGAGGACACGTGTCCAAAGTGGAGATCAGGTCAGAGATTATCAAAATGTAATAACGGGCAAATGGAAGCGTTTAATCACAGCAACAACCAATTCATGCAGCGGGCTGATCACAGCCAAATGGATACAAGACATTCCAGCTGGTGACTGATAAAGCAGACAGTTGAAGTTGGTGGGTGGTGATGGTCTCAAAGGTTGTGCTTATGTGACCAGAGGATCCTCGGTTCAATTCCCCATCAGACAGGAAAATCACTTATTTCACGGCCCTTCATCCACATTTGAATCCTGGTATGCGGTGGCGCCTCTCTCTTGGCAGCACACTGACAGCAGTGTGAGTATATGTTTGAATGGGTGAATGTTGCCCATTATTGCAAAGCATCTTGAGAATGTGTATCAGATGAAAAAGCGCCATAGAAATGCAGGCCGTTTACCATTTAGCTTAGCTTTGTTAGCTTAATACTAACAGAAGTGGTTTCCTCCCTGCTCCATGTGGTGTGTTACAACATCTAAGGCACACTAGACAAAATACTGTCACACTTTCATAAGGATTCAGTTATCACTAAAACAACATATAATGCAATATTTAAATATAACGCAATGCTAAAATACCCTCAGCCATGTGAGTGCATCAACAGGAAACAGAACATGACCTTTTGACCTCTTAAAATAGGCCAAGGTTAGCCATCTTTGAACTTGTCCAAGGTCTGTGTCTCAAGAATGTTCCCTGTGAATTTGAAGACACTGGCGATAATAGGGCTAGAGTTATGCTGAGCACAGACGGACAGACAAACAGACAGATGCAAGGCCTTTGCAATACCCGATGGCCATATTTTGGCCTCGGGTAAAAAGTAATTCCAATCTTTTAGACAATTAATGGCATCATTTACATCCTTAGCCCAACTTGTCAATACCTTTCCAACATATTGAACTCGTCTCAGTGTGTGTGTGTGTTGCTGAATGCACACAAGAGAAGGGAAGTTTCCATTTCTTGTCTTCCATCATATGCAAGGCTTTTTCACTATTAATCCACAACCTGAATCACGTCCAAGCTCAGCTCCTTCAGTCCTCCTGCTCCTCCGCTTTCACCACCAGAAGCTGGATCCTACTCTGAGGCCAAAATGTCTCCTGCTGGAAGGAAGCTGGCAACTCTCTAAACAACACAGAAGGTCATTCATCATCTCTCAAAGGAGCGAGCACTCCATCAATCTGTCTGTCACCAGCCCTACAGAACAACGCGCCTCTGCCTGCCGCTGTACGTTCCACGCCAGATCTCAACACTTCAAGGATTTAGCTCGCAGCGCACGGCTACACTCCATATACTGCAAAGGAGCTTTGAAAGATGAACAGTAACTACTCACTGTGTGCAAAAGTTTGGGTAAACTGCAGAAAAGGCATCATCAAATCAACAACAACAACAATAATGAAGGCTTCCACATACAACATACAATACAAATGGTCAAATCTGTGATTTTAATCTCAAAGTGAAAAATCTCAACTATACATTAATTTAATTGAAAACCTAAATCAACTAATTAAGATGAAATGGACTGATACTCTAAAGAAAATTTAATGGAGGGGATATACTTACAGCAGAATTGCTGGTATGTACTTTTCTCCTCCTTTTCTGTCCTAGATGACGGTTTGCAAAGATACTGAAGATTAAGAGTTCAATGAACCAAGCAAGATGCCTCTGAATTGGCCATCCATGGGGTATTGGGTCTGTGACATTTACGTGTATCAGCAGTTTGCAAGATCAGCATCCTCTTCAGACTGGGGGTCTAATGGATGGTTTCTCAGTCCCGCACACACCCTGTGGCTCAGCGTGAGGAGGTACAGCAGAAGTCTGGTTAAAAGATAAACGGCAGCAGCGGATTTCGACCCGTGTGCTGTCGGCGATGCTTCAACTTCGACGGAACTCTCCCGCTTATTTGACAGATGCTGACAGTGACAGATGGCTACTTTCAACATGATACCATGACAGATCGGATTGGCTCTGTGCTGTATAAAACATTAACAATGAAAAAATGAAATTAAATCAGGCGTCAGATCAGAAATACTGTCAAAGTACAGAGCAACAATGGTTGGTAATGTGATTGCTCGTCAATCGAGACTTTGAAAAAGTCATTATAAGTTAAAAAGGTAGACCTTAAAGGAATGATCAACATTTTACATTAATTCATATAAACAACCCAGAATACAAAAATGTGGTTGCACATAGCTGCACAATTTAATGAAAAAATTATATTACGATTCATCTGGGAAATGCTTTGATTGTGGTATGGAAAAAGCATAACTTTGTAATTCTGTTTATCAAAGCTTAATGAAAAACAGCATCGCAAAGTTTTAACAATTTAAAAGTATGAAACAAATGGGTGGTATTGCTACAGAACATATCAACTTTTATCTTTCAGATATTTTTGTTCCTGAATTTTGGAACAGGGTGGTATTCCTGTGCTGTTGAGTTTGAAGGGGTCAAATTAAAGCATTTTGAGGGTCCTAAAACAATCTGCGTTGGGCCTAAATTCTGTTTAAAGCAGAACTGTGGGACGTCAGAGACGGTTAAAGAGCAACCTCAAACACATCGATGTGTAAAAGGAAGATTAAAGCTGATTTTGCAAAATAGGTCCCATTTAATTCTTATTTGATCAGGAGCTTAATTTGGACTGTTTCACTTTCAAATCTGCTTTTTGAAAGTTAAATCCTAAATGACATTTTGAGTTAAAACTGTCATTCAATTTAACTAAACAAACTGCTGCTGGATGTTAATTCTGCTGCTCCAGAATGCGGCACTTTTTTTTTTATCCGTTTACCAAACAGGGGCAGTGCAGCACAATCGGCACCACAACCTCATTTTCAGCTGTAGCTTCAAACCAGCAATCAGATCAATCACAGCTTTGCATTGGAATGGCAGAGAAGAGTCACATCCCCATCTTAAACTTTCATCTTTCACATTCATATTCTCTCACATGAAACATCTGAAGGACTGTCACTGACAGTCACGCCCTCCAGCGACAGGTGATTTGCGCGAGGACTTGATTCAAGCCTGTGATCCTTTTTTACAGCACCTTGGCAGACTCATGAGACTTTTACGTTTTCACAGGTTTATCACATGATGGCACTGTGAGAGTGCAGCAGACATGTCAGAGGTACTAATTAAGATATAAAGCTTGGATGTGCACACAGTCCATGCAAAACTAGGAGGATGTTCTTGATGCCAAATGGTTTCACACCATTTGGACCCTGCTACCAGCGGCTCCTGTCAAAGGTTCTTTTATTTCTCCATGATTAGCTAAGTTAATAGCCCGTTAAAATGGTGCACCATCAAAGCATTTTATTCCCCATCCGCTCCGGCCTTTCATTCTTTGAGGATATAAAAGGGGGCTAATCCAATGGGATACTCCCAACAATAATAATAATAAAAAAAAAAAACCCTCACTAGCAGTGGCTGGTAGAATGACCCATTTTAATTGTGCGTGCACTAATCCATCCCACAGCAGAAAGTGCTGTGGTTATACCCAACACTCTTCCTCTGTGGCTCAGTGGTGCATTGTGTGGGTGTGAGGTCTAGAGGATCAGCAATATTGTTTTTTGTGGGACTCGGAAGGGTTTAAAGAGATGTTTTGCACTGCAGGGGATGGACTATATTTAATCCTGTATCTGGGGAAAAAAAAAAGACATTTGAAGAAGATACATGGATGTGATCATTTACATCTGAAACTGACAGATTTGAAAGGGAATTTTTTTTTTTTTTTTTTTTTTTAAGTAGATTGCGATTTTTAGTTCCGTGGCATTTTTGGTTAACACCGACATCCTCGTTGCAGCAATCCTGAGGTTCTGTCAGCGGATTCGCCATTAGCCGGTGCAGCTTCCCGTGAACGTTTATCTTTCTCATCCACCTAATCCAAGTTCTGTGAGAGGATGAGGTTGAATTTTATGGTTCTGGCTTTTGCAGCTGGACACCATTAGTGTTTCTATCTGGGTTTTTTGACCTCATAGAAAATTTAGGTTTTACATTTAACCCCACAGTGTGATCCGCCAACCTTTCAGTTAATGTTGCTCCGTATCTTGAGCCACAGTTACATCATGAACAAACAGCACTTGTGGACAGTGAAGACTGAATAATTTTCATTGTTTGAAATGCACCGTGTGCATCTTCCCACACGTTTCCTGACCTTCCCCCACTGGATCAGTTTTCTTTCTGGCCTTAAAGTCATGCATTATTGCTAAATCACTCGACCACTGGAGTAATTTGCAGTTTAGGAGTGAGCAAAAAAAAAAAAAAAAAGCCTGATTGGGGGGAAATCCAGATGATGATGTGGATCAAGGAGATTTTACATTGAAACTGAATGAAATTTGGTCTGAAATTTTGCATCAAAATTAAAAGCATAACCATGGCAACGGGAATGTGCTGAAGCGGCAGAGGGTGCTCACCGTGGGTTTTGAAAAACTGACATTTTGCAAACCTATTGTACAAATAATTCTGATTTCATAAGAAGAGATATTTTTTTAAGCTCGATAGTAGGACAGTGGGTAAACCAGTTCGGATTCACTTCAGTCAAAATGCAGTAAGAACCTATATGCAGGCATATTATATAGAAGATACTGTTCTAGCACACTGGAATAGGCCTCAAATATGCAGGATGACCGAGGCCTTTTGCTTTTTGAGAAATACGACAGCCTTTACACACTGCTACAGGTAGGTGATGACATTTGGCACCTCACATTTCTCTTTCGAAAGGTCACGAGTAGATTCTGTCCAATGGATCAAAGTTCACACCAGTACCAGAAAGGTCAGATGGCATGGCAGGTTGGCTCCTGGGCTCTTCCATCAGAGAGCATCACTGAGGGGTGCAGGTGGTTAAAATGTGTAAAATCCTCATCATCATTCAGTTCAACCAAACGTTCATTATTAGTTCTCACTGCTGAACGTTATTAGTCATGACTTTAATTCTTTTGATATCCATTTTCATTAAGCTTGTTTTGGACTATCAGTTCAGTTTTTAAACAAAAAAAAATCTTATTTCATACTCACCTGAACAAATCCCTTAAAAACTACACCTTATCGGGCATATCTTCAAGTTTTATAACAGTGCTTTGACCTTACATTTGAAGCTAGTTCGCGAGCAGAGCTTAGCCACCCTTCAGCCGGTCTCCGTGGTCAAGATAAGAGGTAAAGTGATGTCCAGGTTGCTGTTACCAGCCTGATAAGTGCCGCTGGAAGCCTGATGTCTGCACCTGGATCACTGTCCTCACACCCTCGACTAATACGACTGTGTGACGTGACAGACAGAAGCACCGGTAACACGCACAAGACTTAAAAGCAAAGAATGAAGAATGAACTGCCTGTAGTCCGTCATGAATGATCAGCGTTGGCCATGTTAGTGCTGAGCTTTTCAGATGCGTGAGCTCTTAGCTCACCACTGCATTTTTACAGCTTAAAAAACACTAACACTATGAATTACAGCTCAAAAAAAATAAAGCAACCTTCAGTCTGATAACATGCAACTGCTAAAATGATAACAAAAAAATTGTATGAGTAAAATTTCCATTGTATACTGTATAATTCCATAGTAATGGAATTCCCTTAACAGCTGTCTTAACCACAAAAAAATGTATTTAAAATCACAATATTAGCAAAAATTAACAGATACATAAATTTACACTTACTTTTTTCCTTAAAATTTTTCTACCCTCTTAAATATTTATTTATACTTAAACAAACCTCATCAAACTCCCCAAAGTAAATGGATCAAAACCGCCAGTGGGTGATTGTAGAAATCTCTCTTTAAACTTTCTAACCTGCTGTTCTGAGGAGACTGAAAGCAGTTTTCAGGTAGAAGTGACATCACAGCTGAGACGTATCGCTCCGAGCAGCAGCCTGATCTCCACTGGCTGGCTGTCACAAAGATTTGTTCAGCAGTGAACGTTGTATTTATAGTCAGGCCTTCCTGAACCTTCTGAGATGTCTGTCAACAACAGGCAAACGCCACATTAAAGTCAAATACTTTCTGTTTGACAAAAGAAGACAGCGGCCGGGATGTGACACAGAAACAACACAATTATTTACCTTTTCCTTCAATCTTACTGCAAAAGGTGGGCTGCACTCGCTACAAGGTATTTTTAGAGTTCTTTTATCAAACCTGTGCGATTAAAATAAATTGGGGGAAAAAAAGGAGCTGGAGCCAATCGTTACAAAAACCATTATTTCCCAACAGCAGCTGTCCAGCGGTAAACCAGCACACAGAACAATAATTGGATGAATCTCTTTGGAAGAAGGAAATCGGTTCATTGAGATTTAACAGCAGGTTCTCCGGCTGAGGTTTGCAACTGCACCCACCAGTCAGAGCGATTAAATGAACAAGTTTGTGTTTAATTTAAATATTTTAAATATTAGGGCCGCAGTACACAAACAGTACAAAAATCACACAAGCAGATGGCGTGTGGAGCCATTCTGCCCCCCGACTGAGATCTGTGATCAGACCCCCTGTAAGCCAAACTAGCATCTTGCATCTATTACAGATGCGTGGTAGTCAATGAAAGTGTTAGAATACCTAAATTAACAAACTAGTTAACAGGTCAGATGAATTACCTCTCTCTTTAAAGATGCTGGACCTAAATTACTTCCACTGGTGTGGGAGGAATTGTTGAGGAAATACATCTCTCCAAGTGGTAGTACTTCAGTCTCGTCTTAGTCCGGTCTTGTCCTTGAATATAGTCATTCTATACAGAATCAGGGATGAATATCAAAGCCTTTAACACCAAAGGTTACCGGCTTGCAACAGTCCAGATCAAACTCTGAGCTGCGTTAAACTCATTTTACAGAACTGATGTCTCCACTAAACATGAAACATTACAGGCACAGATTTATAATCTTATTTATCTGAACAGCATCTGCTTATATTTGTTATATCACATTTAATATAGAATAAGAAACTACGATACGTCTGATTTTAATGTTTAAAAAATGAAGCATTAGTGGACTTCAGCAACAAGCAACGTGATACTTGGAAGCTGAACTTGGATTGTCTTTAATTTTATGTTATGGTCATTTTGCATGAAAAAAAATGCTCCCGTGGCCCAAAATATGAAGTTGACGAATGCTCACCTGGATCTACTGAATGTTTCAGAGCTGACGATGCAGGAGTTTTTGTGGTGTTACTGATGGAAATTTAGTGGCCCCACTGACCGACTCCATTAATCGTATGCTTGTCCTGCTAATTGCAGCGAATACATCATAATAACTAAAAAGTCTTCCCACTTTTCACCTCGAGAAAACCATTTATATCAGTAGGAAACAGCATCATTAATTTTAGGAAGTCTTACAAACACAGTGAATCAATAGTTGTGTTGATGACAGCGTGTTAGCTGTAGCTGACTGGTTGTGTAGGTCAAATGAATTAGTCTTTAAACCTGTGTTTCTACAAAATATCAAGTGTCCTCCTTGCTGGCATGTGTGTGGTTAAAGGCAAACTTTGAAACATTTTTTTCAGGAGTCCCTGTTTAACAGCTGTAGCAGCGACACACAGAGCAACCAGGAGTTCAGATACAGAGGTCCACAACGTATGGCATGAGCTTTACTCTACTGAGGAGCATGAGTTTCTCCACACATACACACACACACACACATACACACACACACACACACACACATAAAACTCGAGTCCTTTTGGGATGTTTAACATGAAACCTCAAACATATTTAACTGTAAATGGTAGATTTAAACCAACTCTGTAAAATATAACTCCCACAAAGGTTATTTTTAACAATGCAAGACGGAGCATTTTGGCTCGTGCCAGAGGCCTGGACTATAATAATCGGCCTTCTAGTTTGTACTTGGGCCTTAAATAAACGTCTGTCTGTGCTTGTTTCATAGAGATCAGTCAGTCCTATCCCGGCCCTGAGGCCGGTTGGTGTCCGTGCTTATCCCCAGATTCTGTGAAGCAGATGAGAGTCTATGAGTCAGACACAGGTAACCTCCCAAGTCAAGACCAGTAGCTATTTACAGCTAGATGGACTGAGATGATGCAGGTGAAGCATCTTCAAGAATACAAACAGGTAGAGGGGTTGGAAATCAAACCCAGGTCTACAAACTGGTAGCCCAGCTTCTTATCCCACTGAGCCATCTGTTTCATAGCTACAGCATAATTAAAAGTTGAGTTTGTTTTTTTCTTTTCTTTTCTCCTCTGGTGTACAATGTTTTATAAGAAGGCTTCAGCTTCACCACTGCAGTTAACTATGATTTAAATTCACAGTGGCTGACTGGTGGTGAAATTAAACCACAAAACACATCAATCCCCACCATCCCCACCGCCGCCTTCCACCTCTCCCTCTGTGCCTCGGCATCTGTTGCAGTCTCAGAGGCAGATGTTCCAATGAGGAGAGGCAGCAGGCGGGTAGACACCCCACCACCACCACCATCACCACCTTCAACGGGCTATGGTGGAACCGCCTCCACCTCTCCCCACAGCAGCCTTTTTTGTGTGAGCTTCAGGGATCATGAGGAGGCATAACTGGAGGTATGGAGCAGACTGCTTAATCATGACGCACTGATAACTAAGTGTGGTAAATGTGTGGACTGGGGGATAGCGTTTACTGTGGTAGCTTTTAGGAAAACCACCCAAATGAACTCGTAATTGGACTGCAATGTTGCAATATTAGGCATTTATAATGCAGGCCGAACGCGCTCTCTGGCACCGCTGGACAGGCGCCAGGTTGCCGCTAAGCACTGAACGTCACATATTTTACCTCAGTGGATTTTGGTGACAGAGCGCTGGCTCAGGGCCATATCTGACTGCTGTTAGAGAATCATGATGAATTTCTGAGGCATCATTAATCTTGGTCAGGTATGTGTGAGGTAGGCAGCGTATGTCCTCTTTCAGACCTCAGTCCCCCTGGAGCCAGGTGGTGCCCAGACAGAGCAAGGTCAGTCGAGAAGGTCAGCGAGCACCATGATTTCTCCCATAAGTGACAGCACGCACATAGGGAGACACAAACAAATACAACAGCTTCTAATCTGAATCACTTTGAGTTATCACTTGACCATAAAACAAAATCTACACAGCATCTGTAAAGACTTCTACTTACACACTAAGTTGATTCAACTTTTCCAAATATAATTATTTTCTAAAATCAGTAGTCATACAGCATCTGCTCATTTCAAAAGATGGTATCAGTACCCATGAGAGTGCACACTTTAAACAAACCCCAAAAATGACCCTTTTTCAATACTTTCCAGGAAGCTAATGTCTGTCACCAAGAGCTCAATCTTCAACGCAGCACAAAATATTGCACAGTGCAACACAAGTGTCAATATTTAACACACCACACTTAAGGTTTTCATGTCCACACGTCCCTTAAATCTCAAGTCCATGTGCATTCACCTGTGCGTCCATGACTGTTTTAGCTTTAAAATGAGCTGTGGTCAGACCTGGTGGTGGTGTGTTTGCAATGTGCATACATCCCAGTTGTAAACACAAGAAAACCAAATAGAAAGCAACCATTAAGCAAAAACAAAGTAAACACTCATGGAAAAATACTGCTTCACCTCAGGGAGCTTTGGTGGACACATTGGTGCAGAAATGTTAACTCACCAGAGAACCTTGGTTTATTTGGCACACTTTACCAGAAACACATCCATGACATCCCTACTCAGGAAACAGATGTTCTAGGTGCATGTTAGCACCTGCCTTAGATTTAGACCTGCATGCTAGCGTGCAGGGGAAGATCCTGCCTATATGGATTTCTCCGGGCATAAGCCAGCATGCAGGTGGTTCAGTGTTGAGGACCATAGTGGTTGGAGAAGGTCAAGGACACGCCCGGAATTCACTTGGATTGTTACAGTCAAGAATTGGGGATGGACCCATTGTGTTTCTGGATGGTTAGCATCCAGGAAATAAGGCAGTCCCATGATGCATGGATGTAGTGATGCGTGGGCCCAGGACATGCTCGGGTGTTCCAAGACATTTTTATTACTGGTTAAGTAGTCCTTGGTCTGATAAGTTTGAGAAACACACACACATCTTCAACCACTTACTCCAATTAAGGGTCACAGGGGTGGCTGGAGCCTATCCCAGCAGTCATAGGGCGTAAGTTGGCTTCACCCTGGACCGGACACCTGTCTGTTGCAGGGCCATTTGAGGAACATGGTTTTATTAAATTGTAAAATTATCGTGATGTCTGTCTGCAGCCTGCGCTCAGTGGCTTGTCTTAATCCCAAAGAACTCCAAAGAGAAATGTGACAACATGACTGACAGGCTTAGCTGTTTGTTATTGATCACAGTGAGAGATAAAGCAAGGGGAAAAAAATGCAACTCTCACTGAAGCTAAAGTTGTGCCGCTGTAGCGATGCTGAATTCAAAGTCGGATGTGTCATTATGAAAAGCTCTTTTAATCCTCAGTCTGGAGCACAGCTGCAGGCACATGTCAGCATGAACACCCACACCGATACCGATACACGAATACATTCGTAGATACTCCTGAATCTTGCCTCATCACCAGCCTTAAAAGCATCAGTTGTGTTCTTCTTTGGTTAGCTGATGAGGGCGGTAAATCACCGCAACGCTTTTCTCTGTGTATTTCAGAACATTGACAATTCTCTTTGTTATCAGCCAAGCTCTTTCCCAAGCCCTGGAGCAGAGCTGTAATCCTATAATGAACTCTACATCACCTCCAAAACAGCCAACGGGAACAGTGCGATGCTGAGGGAAAGGCAAAGGAAGCATGCCAAAACTGTCCACTCAGCCAATCACAGGATTTTTGTGCAGAACGTCTTCTGGGATTGGAAGTGCCTTTTGGGTAGCTGATGGTTCAAAATAAACCATCGGCTACAGCGAGGACAACGATATGTGCCATAAATGTTCATCTTCATGAATGTATTTCCAAAAAAAAGACCGACATTCAGCCTTAGTTTAAGCATCATTATGGTTCTTTAATACAGATGTTAGAAATATAATAACATAGATGGACTAAAAAGGATATGTTTGATGTAGAGTTTATCATGTGACAGAGTAGTGCGATGCCAGTCCAGCTGACAGAACTAGCTCACTCACATTTAATTTATTCATTGTTTAAGTGAAGCATTTGGTAATATACATCCTGTCCAGTGGCCCTTAGATCAATTAAAGACCAATGTTCTCAACCCTAAAGCAAAACAAATTTTCCTTTAAATTTCCTTAAAGGTGCTCTACATGATTCTGTGTCACAAGAAGTCACACTGGCACCAGCTTCTCATGGCCAAAATGCCAGCTTCCTTCTTCAGCCACTTTTTCCTGACCCGCCCTCTTCCTCTGCATCGATGAGAAGTAACAGCAGTTGGAGCCCTTTTGGACATCGAAATGCTGTCCATCTGGAAAATGTTAATTCTCCTCAGAGTTCATTTCGTCAGAGGCAATTTTAGTTTCTTGGGGGAAGGAATTTCTGAAAAGCCGCCATCTTGAATTATGTGGCGTGTTCACTCAAAACTTTCTCTATATAAATGTGGGGAGGGGCAACAGACACCCCAAACATTGTCTGGAGTTATGACAAAACGGCTATAATTCATGATACTCGACCTGTCACAGACAATAAAAACAACAAGAGCGCTCTGAGAGCACAATATCCCCTGCTGACAAATGCTATGGTACAAGTGCTTGCTACATTCTGAGAACATGTCAAGGATTTGTACTAGGGATGTCCCGATCAGGTTTTTTTGGCCCCGATCCGATTCCGAGTCATCTGATTTGACTGAGTCCCGATCCGATACTTTAAGAAACTGAATGAACAATGAACAAATGCTAAATATATAATAATTTCATTTTAATCACCTTATTTTATTATTTATCACTTAAACAGTGCACTTCTCCTTGAGGTAGCTTGAACAATCAAGTAATAATCTACCAGACTTAAAAAATGTACAAATTTCCATGTTATTTTATTTGTCTGAAAATAAATGTCCAAGGTTCCTTATGTTAAAGAAATTATCTAATCTAAAATAACAGGTGGTTTTAATTTATAGATGAAAGGTTTTTAAAGAACCATTTATTGATTTAGCTATTTTAATTACAAGTGTTCTAAACTTTTTTAAACAGTAATCAGAAATTTTGAGGTAACAAACAACAACAACAAAAAACATTTCCAAGGATTTTTCTTCAGACACGTGGTTTCTGCACTGATCTGTGGTTCAAATCCTCGCCTGACTGGAAAATCACTAAGGGCCCTTTGGCAAGGTCTTTAATCCCCTAATGCTCCCAGTGTGTAGTGAGCGCCTTCTATGGCAGCACCCTGACATCGGGGTGAATGTGAGGCATAATTGTAAAGCGCTTTGAGCGTCTGATGCAGATGGAAAAGCGCTTTATAAATGCAGTCCATTTACCATTTGTAGAGATCAGTGGTTTCTGCCACTAGTCTTCCGTGTTTTGGCCCCTCGTTCCTATTGGACAGCATGAAGCTACGTCACAGCTCAGAGCGTCGAAAGTTCAAAAGTCAACTTGAAAAGTAAAAGGAAAAAAAAAAAAAAACTTACATTTGCGTCCTGACAGTCCTCAGTGTCCCTCTGATGCTTTATCAGTGTTCAACAAGTTCAAAGCAGTGCAGTGAACGTGAATGAAGACGGAAGCTCTTTAAGACGCGCTCCTAAATGTGATGAGTGCGCACGTCGCTCGTGCGCACACCATCTCTCGCTCCGTTTTGCAGACAAATGATCACAGGACAATTTGGGTTGAACTTTGACCACGTCAGCCTGCTGACAAGTGGCAATGCGCGCTCCAGTCAGAAGCGTCACGTCAAAAGCCGAGCTAACCGACAACCAAACGGACAGAAATCACTATGACATAATCCCCCTTCGGAGCTCTGGCCAGCAGGGGATAAAAAAAACTAAACATATAAATGATGCCCAGTTACACTAGGGAACTTTACATTTTGAAAGAAGCTTCTCTGTTCAAGGCATAACGGTGACACCCTCAGTGCTCTATACTTTTCCTTCTTAAACTGGACTCTCAGTGAGAGGAATTACAGCTCCGTGTCACACAAACATCTGCTGTGTGAGTTGATGAGCAGACACACCACCACAACAAAACACCAAATATGCAAACTACTGGAATGCCAACAGTTACCCTGAAGGTGCACAAGAACACACATGACTGACTGACATGACAAATACAGAGACAGAAGACTTCAGCTGCAGCACAGCAACTACAATTATGAATTTGGACTATGATTGCAGTTTGAATGCTTTATTTTATTACTGTCTTTTCCTTCATTCATTTTCTCTTGTCCATCTGGCGACATCCATTTTGGTGGATTAGCTTCATTAGCGAACATTCACATTAGCTCAGAGTACGTAGACTGTTATCACATTCATCCAGTTGTAACTGAAGCAAGACTAATTTATTCAAATGTGTCAAACTCCAACATATGGGAACAGGTTTGAATCACACAGGGTTCATTTAACAACAATAAGCCCATTTTCCTGTTAAAACTTTCTTTTTGGTTGACATAAAAAACTGACTAAAACTGGAGTTGTGCACTTTTTAACAGTGATACAGGTACTGTCGTAGTGTTCTAAACACCTTTGCTTTGCTTGGACTTGATAAAATGAGTCTTTTTCTGCAGAATATCAGAAGCTAGAGCTTTGATCAAGGCCGATAAGACATTTTCTGACTGATCTTCATTGTTTTAATAAAGTTAAATTTGTAACTGCTTTAGGCAAATTCAAAGTGCTGTACAAATTAGAAGCCATAAAATGTTAAAACCATAAAACTGTGTGGGCTGTGGTTCACTGATATTCTGTAAATGTAATGCAAGTGGGCTAGGAGAGGTCATTAAAAATATTTAAATAAAAATGTGTTTCATCAATTTTGCAAAAATAAAGGTTTAACATGATGCAAAAGTAATGGCATTTAAATTGTGTGTTATTCTTCAATTACCTGATGTAGCTATGACATATTTATGGAAATACATCATCTTAGCCTCATGTGTCAATCAAAACTGTGGTATAGGGTCAGGTGAGCCTTAGAAGATTTTCAAAGTGGGCAGTGGTGCTCTTAAGTTTGGGAATGGCTTCCATAAAAATTATGCACAAGATGGAAAAGTGAACTTAAAAAAAAAAAATTCTGCTTGATGTGCTCTGGAACATGCGCTAACACTTAACCGATGATTCGCTGGTCGATTCTTCATCCGCACAAATAAATAAGGATAAAGAGTGAACTTAAGGTTGGTAAGGTTAGCCCTTACTTGTGTGAAGCGCCTTGAGGCAACTTTGTTGTGATTTGTCGCTATATAAATGGAAATTAAATTTGTATATAAATATACGAGGTCTGTTAGAAAAGTATCAGACCTTTTTAATTTTTTTCAAAAACCTGATGGATTTGAATCACGTGTTCTTGCATGAGCTAACCTTGAACCTTTGTGCGCATGCGTGATTTTTTTTCACGCCTGTCGACTGCGTCATTTGCTGGTAAGCAGCCTTTGTGTGAGGATGGGTGTAGTCTCTAGTCGGATTTTCTTTGCAAGGAAAATGGCGGAACAACTGGAGCAGCACGACTGCATCAAATTTTGGCAGAAACTGGGCGACAGCCAGGTGGAAACCATTCGGATTATTCAGACGGCTTTCGGTGACGATCCTCTGGGCATCACACAGATTAAGGAGCGGTACAACCGGTTTAAAGACGCCCGCACAATGGTGGAGAGCGAGCCGCGCTCCGGTCGGCCATCAACATGCTGAAATGACCAGATCATTTCCAAAGTGAACGCTGTGGTGATGTGGGACCGTTGTGTGACTATCCGAGAAATTGTGGAAGAAGTGGACATCAGCACTTTTTCGGCACATTCCACTGTGACAGAAGATTTGGCCATGAACAGAGCTGCAGTGAAATTCATGCCGATGGCTTCAGCACGAAGCTGCTGACGGAGCAAAAGCGCCACCGCGTTGAAGTCTCACAGGACATGCTGGACTCCGAAAAATGATGCCCACCTCTTCCACCATTCGGAAGATTCAGACAGCTTTCGGTGGCTTTTCAGTTGTGTGACTATCCGAGAAATTGTGGAAGTGGTGGGTATGTCACAGCATGTCCTGTGAGACGTCAACGCGGTGGCGCTTTTGCTCCGTCAGCAGCTTCAGTTTTTCCTTGAAATGAAAAAACGCCGAACACACGACACACACCTCACACAAAGGCTGCTTACCAGGAAACGACAATCGACAGGCGTGAAAAAATTCACGCATGCACATGAAGGTTCAAGGTTGGCTCATACAAGCACACCATCAGGTTTTTGAAAAAAATAAAAAGGTCGGATACTTTAACACACCTCGTATGTCACATTGGCTTTATTCACATGTAAAAGCACTTTAGTAGCTGATGATTTGCTTGTGTGAGCATAAAATAATTGTCAGTTGCAGCTCTACCACCTTGTATTTAAAACACATTATTAATGACTGAAGTTAAGATCGAAGACAATTAAAATCTTGCTATCTAAAAAGAGAACACGTTGGGATTAAATTCACCAAAATGGTCTGAGCCACGGCCATGAACTGTGTAATTTCTGTAAATACACTTCAATAAACATCAATAATTCCAACAAAAATAGTAGCGTCTGATTACAGAAGTGATTTAAAGGAGGTATTGTCCCGTACTATTATTGACCTTCTGCTGGTTTTATTTGATTGGATGAAAGCATACTCGGCTCTTAACATGCAAGCTCCTCTCGCTTAGACATAAACCCGAAGCTCAATTTATTTTTTTTACAGTTGGCTTGGTAACAGCTGTTCATACATGGCTGCAATTAAACCTGCATCTGGAGGATGCAAAGAAAATGCAAACTGTGCCATTTTATTTATTTTTAACTGCTATCTGTTCTCAAGAATTTGTTTAGTGGTGATATGTTGTAAATCAGAATATATGGTTTCCTTCACTTGTAAAGTCGGTCCAAGTTGTACATAAACAATGTCACATTCGTGGGTATTTTCCCCTGCATAGACGGAAGCCAGGAAACCAGATCCCTGAGGAACACTCACCGGTAGAAGAGTCAACATCATCAACATGACAGTTTCAGGGGTGGCTCTGTTTTCAGGCTGTTTGTCACCTCAGAGTACTGACCACACTGTTATCTGACACATGACAAAAGACGCTGCAGAGATAACTGGCTTTGTCAGGATGTGAAGACTAACTGACAGGTGTGAAGAATTTATCCCCCAGTAAAAAGACAAAAGAGAGATTTAAAAAAAAAAAAAGACAAAATCTGTTTTCTTATGTGTGCCTTAGTCAGAAAATACTCCAGCACTAGACCAGGACAGCTGGATGAGAGAATGTCTGTACACACTAGAATGCAGGAAACGTTGGTGCCTGATGGTAACATTCAAGATGGTCTAATTCCCATTTGGTCTACTTTGAGACATATGGTCTACTATAGTGTTTACCAGTCCTGGATTGCATGCTTTACAATTGTTGCTTAGAATTAAAGCTACAGCTCAACACTCACCCTCAAAGAAAGATGTAAGTCAACAACTTGTTTGATATAGCACAGTATGTGCTTTTCCAAAGGATGGTTAAAGACAGAAGTTGTTCATGAATGAGTCAACTGTTGCAACCAGACATAAATTCAACTGTATCAATTTGTTGTAATTTTATCACCAGCATTATATTTTAATGCAGGATATAAATAAGAGCTGGTACAATCACCCAATGTTACCACATACAGGCCTAGTCTATCTTATGCACCACATCTATGCTGTAGAAGAACGATCTGGATCGATTGGGATCACCATGTTAGCAATGCAGATGGCTATCGTGTGAAAGGTATCGTGTGAGAATCAATCATGCCAGCAGCATTTGCGCTTTGGAGATTCCACTGGGATAAGTCGGCCAAGTCGCACAGGCTGGGATCTGATTCTCCAGAGATTTGCTTGTCACAATATTGATTTAGAAATAATTGCCCAGACTGCTTAGTGATTCCTCATGCGTTCTCCAGCACTACCTCTCTCCTGCCACTAAAGAACAGCAGCCCATGTTTCGCCTCTGAAAAGATGCGCCAAACATGATCTGTGAGATAATTCTTTTCAAATACAGCTGGAACATTCACCCCTTAAGCTAAAGCTAAATTGTAAGTACCACCAAAGCTACTAGGTTCACCTACAAACTATGACTGAGGGCCACAAGACCGTCAACATCTACAAGAGCTGCTCTGTGTCATTAAAATCAGAAGGAATATCAGTTTCTGAGCTGAGAAGCAAAAGGTGGATAAAAGGAGTCAGGAAAAGAAACACTGATGATGCATTTGTACCACCGTGGTTCATCTTGCAACGTCTGCTGTGCTGAGAGATTTAGCTAAATAGCCCAAGCAGCCCATCCAGTTTAACTGCTCAGCTGCGCTAAATGATTGTGAGACATGCTGACTTAAATGCCGTAATCTCTCTATACGATATAAACCATCCCTATCATCCTGCTGTCACAGACTAATTATGGCTCCATGCAACAGAGAAGACAGCAGCTGAGCACACTCTCGGCAGCAGCCGTCCAGCCCATTCTGGATGCTTTCCACTGTGTTATGGACTAAATTAAAGATGGAACACATGATGAGCCTTCAAAAACAGCTCGGCGCTGGACATGAGTACGGGACGAGGAACACTGTGAGATATTTGCCAGGCATCACGTATTTTTGAGATTTAAACAGAAAATAGGAAGCATGTACACCTATTGGAACAGAGCTTAACCAACAGAACATTTACTGTATAATATGTACACTCAACAAAAATATAAACGCAACACTTTTGGTGTTGCTCCCATTTTGTATGAGATGAACTCAAAGATCTAAAACTTTTTCCACATACACAATATCACCATTTCACTCAAATATTGTTCACAAACCAGTCTAAATCTGTGATAGTGAGCACTTCTCCTTTGCTGAGATAATCCATCCCACCTCACAGGTGTGCCATATAAAGATGCTGATTAGACACCATGATTAGTGCACAGGTGTGCCTTAGACTGCCCACAATAAAAGGCCACTCTGAAAGGTGCAGTTTTATCACAGCACAATGCCACAGATGTCGCAAGATTTGAGGGAGCGTGCAATTGGCATGCTGACAGCAGGAATGTCAACCAGAGCTGTTGCTCGTGTATTGAATGTTCATTTCTCTACCATAAGCCTTCTCAAAAGGCGTTTCAGAGAATTTGGCAGTACATCCAACCAGCCTCACAACCGCAGACCACGTGTAACCACACCAGCCCAGGACCTCCACATCCAGCATGTTCACCTCCAAGATCATCTGAGACCAGCCACTCGGACAGCTGCTGAAACAATTGGTTTGCATAACCAAAGAATTTCTGCACAAACTGTCAGAAACCGTCTCAGGGAAGCTCATCTGCATGCTCGTCGTCCTCATCGGGGTCTCGACCTGACTCCAGTTCGTCGTCGTAACCGACTTGAGTGGGCAAATGCTCACATTCGCTGGCGTTTGGCACGTTGGAGAGGTGTTCTCTTCACGGATGAATCCCGGTTCACACTGTCCAGGGCAGATGGCAGAAAGCGTGTGTAGCATCGTGTGGGTGAGCGGTTTTCTGATGTCAATGTTGTGGATCGAGTGGCCCATGGTGGCGGTGGGGTTATGGTATGGGCAGGCATCTGTTATGGACGAAGAACACAGGTGCATTTTATTAATGGCATTTTGAATGCACAGAGATACCGTGACAAGATCCTGAGGCCCATTGTTGTGCCATACATCCAAGAACATCACCTCATGTTGCAGCAGGATAATGCACGGCCCCATGTTGCAAGGATCTGTACACAATTCTTGGAAGCTGAAAATGTCCCAGTTCTTGCATGGCCAGCATACTCACCAGACATGTCACCCATTGAGCATGTTTGGGATGCTCTGGACCGGCGTATACGACAGCGTGTACCAGTTCCTGCCAATATCCAGTAACTTCGCACAGCCATTGAAGAGGAGTGGACCAACATTCCACAGGCCACAATTGACAACCTGATCAACTCTATGCGAAGGAGATGTGTTGCACTGCATGAGGCAAATGGTGGTCACACCAGATACTGACTGGTATCCCCCCCAAAAAAACAAAACTGCACCTTTCAGAGTGGCCTTTTATTGTGGGCAGTCTAAGGCACACCTGTGCACTAATCATGGTGTCTAATCAGCATCTTGGTATGGCACACCTGTGAGGTGGGATGGATTATCTCAGCAAAGGAGAAGTGCTTACTATCACAGATTTAGACTGGTTTGTGAACAATATTTGAGGGAAATGGTGATATTGTGTATGTGGAAAAAGTTTTACATCTTTGAGTTCATCTCATAGAAAATGGGAGCAAAACCAAAAGTGTTGCATTTATATTTTTGTTGAGTGTAATATCAATTTGTCATTTTAAGGAACCTCTCTGAACTGAAGCCAATTTGGCAATATATTTAAATCAGTCCTTTGTAAGGATGAGGATACAAATCCTGTTTTTGGTGCTTTGTGGCACATGGTTCACTCAGTGAATTTCACTTTGGTACAGCCCTTAATCTTCAAAAACATTAAATAAAACTGTGAAATGGACCATGTGGTCAAGAAAATACAAGCTCAAAAATCCACATCCTGCAAAAAAAGGTTTAAAGTTGAACTTCAGAGTCACAGATGTAAGACAGACATTTATGCATTCGATCAATAATACCACAAGTCTTACACTCAACAAAAATATAAACGCAACACTTTTGGTTTTGCTCCCTGCTGCAACATGAGGTGATGTTCTTGGATGTATGGCACAACAATGGGCCTCAGGATCTCATCACGGTATCTCTGTGCATTCAAAATGCCATCAATAAAATGCACCTGTGTTCTTCGTCCATAACAGACGCCTGCCCATACCATAACCCCACCGCCACCATGGGCCACTCGATCCACAACATTGACATCAGAAAACCGCTCACCCACACGACGCCACACACACTGTCTGCCATCTGCCCTGGACAGTGTGAACCGGGATTCATCCGTGAAGAGAATACCTCTCCAACGTGCCAAACAACAGCGAATGTGAGCATTTGCCCACTTAAGTCGGTTACGACGACGAACTGGAGTCAGGTCGAGACCCAGATGAGGACGACGAGCATGCAGATGAGCTTCCCTGAGACAGTTTCTGACAGTTTGTGCAGAAATTCTTTGGTTATGCAAACCAATTGTTTCAGCAGCTGTCCGAGTGGCTGGTCTCAGACGATCTTGGAGGTGAACATGCTGGATGTGGAAGTCCTGGGCTGGTGTGGTTACACGTGGTCTGCGGTTGTGAGGTTGGTTGGATGTACTGCCAATTTCTCTGAAACGCCTTTTGAGAAGGCTTATGGTAGAGAAATGAACATTCAATACACGAGCAACAGCTCTGGTTGACATTCCTGCTGTCAGCATGCCAATTGCACGCTCCCTCAAATCTTGCGACATCTGTGGCATTGTGCTGTGTGATAAAACTGCACCTTTCAGAGTGGCCTTTTATTGTGGGCAGTCTAAGGCACACCTGTGCACTAATCATGGTGTCTAATCAGCATCTTGATATGGCACACCTGTGAGGTGGGATGGATTATCTCAGCAAAGGAGAAGTGCTCACTATCACAGATTTAGACTGGTTTGTGAACAATATTTGAGGGAAATGGTGATATTGTGTATGTGGAAAAAGTTTTCGATCTTTGAGTTCATCTCATACAAAATGGGAGCAAAACCAAAAGTGTTGCATTTATATTTTTGTTGAGTGTAGATGACTCCAAAAATGTCACCTTTACTCTTTGGTACTAGGTCTCCCTGGTGGATTCCTGGGTGCCACTGGAAGGACGTTCTGTCAAATGAACGGTTACTTAAGGGGGCTTTGATGAGGAGTATCACTTGCATTTTGGTCACGTGGCACGTGTCTTTTTGCATGACCCAGCACACAGGTGCTACAGTGTTAAGGATCCTAGCAACTAGAAAATGCCAAGGAGACAACCACATTTCACCTGGTTGCAGTAGACATATGGCACCTTTGGAGAAGTGAGGATAGATCGATTGCCTGTCTGAGTGGTTGCCAGTCAGGACTGAGGGCAGTTCTCCCAGAAATGACCTGACCAGACGGCACATTCTCTGCCCTGTGCATTCATCATCTGCTTATCTTAATCAGTGAGTAAGAACCAAAGAAGTTATCTAAAATGGTAGAAATGGTTCTGACCCAGCAGGGCACTGCTGTGCGACCTCAATACAAGAGATAAGAGAAAGGAATTCTCAAAACGATAAAGCTGAAACTGTCTTTGAACTCAGTGCTACGACCAAAGATCACGCAGCAACTCTGCATTCATCAAGTCGACAGAAGAGGCAAATGATATGTGGTGGGTTGATATTTACATACTTCGTACCCAAGATGTTTTGAGAAGTACTCACATAATCCTTCTCTTGAAAACATACACTCAGTCGGTGGTACCACTCAAGGTGGAAGCGAGCATGAGTGTTAGTTCAACCATAAGATGTACAAAATAGCGGCATCTCAGCCGCATTTCACTCAGTGTAGCAACGCTCAAATTACAAAGATTTAAGTCAGACCGTCGAAGTCTGTCCTCTTGATGTGACTCCTCTGCTCACCTCCTCCTCCATAAACACCTTTTACAGGCACCGCGAGCATGTATTTGCATTAATGCTCCTTAGAAGCATTAATCCTCTTGCTTGAATCACTGGTGGTTGGCTCTCACTGCGGTATTGTATCACTTCCTGTTCCGGAGCACAGTGGTGTTTTGCTGTATCTGTTAGCTGTTTAATCTGCGCAGTTAGATTGATCTCGTTAACTAGATAACGATTTGTTTCACAGTGTAATCTTCACGTGCCTTAACTAAAGCACTCCCTCTGCTGAATCACCTCTAAATTATTTACACATTATTCACTTTGCGTGTTTTTAGGAATCCGCTAGCTTAGCGCAGCTACTAGCTCTTAGCCGGTTTAGCATGGCGGCTTCTCCTGTCTCTCCCGCACTTTTCTGCTCTGGGTGTGAAATGTTTAGTTATTCCTCGGCCTCCTTTAGCAGTAATGGTACTTGTAATAAGTGTAGCTTATTCGTAGCTTTGGAGGCCAGGCTGGGCGAATTGGAGACTCGGCTCCGCACCTTGGAAAATCCTACAGCTAGCCAGGCCCCTGTAGTCGGTGCGGACCAAGGTAGCTTAGCCGCCGTTAGTTCCCTCCCGGCAGATCCCGAGCAGCCGGGAAAGCAGGCCGACTGGGTGACTGTGAGGAGGAAGCGTAGTTCTAAACAGAAGCCCCGTGTACACCGCCAACCCGTTCACATCTCTAACTGTTTTTCCCCACTCGGCGACACACCCGCTGAGGATCAAACTCGGCATCCAGACGGCATCCATCCCACTTTGGATGGAGCAGCTCTCATTTCTAGAAATCTGGCCAATTTTCTTAAATCCTCCAAACTGTGACTATCCAGGGTTGGGACCAGGAAGCAGAGTTGTAGTCTTACACACCTCTCTGCAGCTTCTCTCCCCCTGCCATCCCCTCATTACCCCATCCCCATAGAGACGGTGCCTGCTCCCAGACCACCAACAACCAGTAAAAATCTCTTTAAGCATAAAAATTCAAAAAGAAAAAATAATATAGCACCTTCAACTGCACCACAGACTAAAACAGTTAAATGTGGTCTATTAAACATTAGATCTCTCTCTTCTAAGTCCCTGTTAGTAAATGATATAATAATGGATCAACATATTGATTTATTCTGCCTTACAGAAACCTGGTTACAGCAGGATGAATATGTTAGTTTAAATGAGTAAACACCCCCGAGTCACACTAACTGCCAGAATGCTCGTAGCACGGGCCGAGGCGGAGGATTAGCAGCAATCTTCCACTCCAGCTTATTAATTAATCAAAAACCCAGACAGAGCTTTAATTCATTTGAAAGCTTGTCTCTTAGTCTTGTCCATCCAAATTGGAAGTCCCAAAAAACAGTTTTATTTGTAGTTATCCATCGTCCTCCTGGTCGTTACTGTGAGTTTCTCTGTGAATTTTCAGACCTTTTGTCTGACTTAGTGCTTAGCTCAGATAAGATAATTATAGTGGGCGATTTTAACAGCCACACAGATGCTGAGAATGACAGCCTCAACACTGCATTTAATCTACTGTTAGACTCGATTGGCTTTGATCAAAATGTAAATGAGTCCACCCACCAATTTAATCATACCTTATATCTTGTTCTGACTTATGGTATGGAAATTGAAGACTTAACAGTATTCCCTGAAAACCCCCTTCTGTCTGATCATTTCTTAATAACATTTACATTTACACTGATGGACTACCCAGCAGTGGGGAATAAGTTTCATTACAGTAGAAGTCTTTCAGAAAGCGCTGTAACTAGGTTTAAGGATATGATTCCTTCTTTATGTTCTCCAATGCCATATACCAACACAGGGCAGAGTAGCTACGTAAACTCTGTGAGTGAGATAGATTATCTCGTCAATAGTTTTATATCCTCATTGAGGACAACTTTGGATGCTGTAGCTCCTCTGAAAAAGAGAGCCTTAAATCCGAAGTGCTTGACTCCGTGGTATAACTCACAAACTCGCAGCTTAAAGCAGATAACCCGTAAATTGGAGAGGAAATGGCGTCTCACTAATTTAGAAGATCTTCACTTAGCCTGGAAAAAGAGTCTGTTGCTCTATAAAAAAAAGCCCTCCGTAAAACTAGGACATCTTACTACTCATCACTAATTGAAGAAAATAAGAACAGCCCCAGGTTTCTTTTCAGCACTGTAGCCAGGCTGACAAAAAGTCAGAGCTCTATTGAGCCGAGTATTCCATTAACTTTAACTAGTAATGACTTCATGACTTTCTTTGCTAATAAAATTTTAACTATTAGAGAAAAAATTACTCATAACCATCCCAAAGACATATCGTTCTCTTTGGCTGCTTTCAGTGATGCCGGTATTTGGTTAGACTCTTTCTCTCCGATTGTTCTGTCTGAGTTATTTTCATTTGTTACTTCCTCCAAACCATCAACATGTCTATTAGACCCCATTCCTACCAGGCTGCTCAAGGAAGCCCTACCATTAATTAATGCTTTGATCTTAAATATGATCAATCTGTCTTTATTAGTTGGCTATGTACCACAGGCTTTTAAGGTGGCAGTAATTAAACCATTACTTAAAAAGCCATCACTTGACCCAGCTATCTTAGCTAATTATAGGCCAATCTCCAACCTTCCTTTTCTCTCAAAAATTCTTGAAAGGGTAGTTGTAAAACAGCTAACTGATCATCTGCAGAGGAATGGTCTATTTGAAGAGTTTCAGTCAGGGTTTAGAATTCATCATAGTACAGAAACAGCATTAGTGAAGGTTACAAATTATCTTCTTATGGCCTCAGATAGTGGACTCATCTCTGTGCTTGTTCTGTTAGACCTCAGTGTTGCTTTTGATACTGTTGACCATAAAATTTTATTACAGAGATTAGAGCTTGCCATAGGTATTAAAGGCACTGCGCTGCGGTGGTTTGAATCATATTTATCTAATAGATTACAATTTGTTCATGTAAATGGGGAATCTTCTTCACAGACTAAGGTTAATTATGGAGTTCCACAAGGTTCTGTGCTAGGACCAATTTTATTCACTTTATACATGCTTCCCTTAGGCAGTATTATTAGACAGCATTGCTTAAATTTTCATTGTTATGCAGATGATACTCAGCTTTATCTATCCATGAAGCCAGAGGACACACACCAATTAGCTAAACTGCAGGATTGTCTTACAGACATAAAGACATGGATGACCTCTAATTTCCTGCTTTTAGACTCAGATAAAACTGAAGTTATTGTACTTGGCCCCACAAATCTTAGAAACATGGTGTCTAACCAGATCCTTACTCTGGATGGCATTACCCTGACCTCTAGTAATACTGTGAGAAATCTTGGAGTCATTTTTGATCAGGATATGTCATTCAATGCGCATATTAAACAAATATGTAGGACTGCTTTTTTGCATTTGCGCAATATCTCTAAAATTAGAAAGGTCTTGTCTCAGAGTGATGCTGAAAAACTAATTCATGCATTTATTTCCTCTAGGCTGGACTATTGTAATTCATTATTATCAGGTTGTCCTAAAGGTTCCCTGAAAAGCCTTCAGTTAATTCAAAATGCTGCAGCTAGAGTACTGACAGGGACTAGAAGGAGAGAGCATATCTCACCCATATTGGCCTCCTGTTAATTCTAGAATAGAATTTTAAATTCTTCTTCTTACTTATAAGGTTTTGAATAATCAGGTCCCATCTTATCTTAGGGACCTCATAGTACCATATCACCCCAATAGAGTGCTTTGCTCTCAGACTGCAGGCTTACTTGTAGTTCCTAGGGTTTGTAAGAGTAGAATGGGAGGCAGAGCCTTCAGCTTTCAGGCTCCTCTCCTCTGGAACCAGCTCCCAATTCGGATCAGGGAGACAGACACCCTCTCTACTTTTAAGATTAGGCTTAAAACTTTCAGATAGATACAGATAATCATGTGCAGGGAGAGCATGGAAAATTAAACTTACAGAGCAGGGGTGCATGCCTGTGCCTTATGGGATATAGAGGATTCAGGTGGGCTGAGATGGAGAAGGAGGTGTTGGTGGATGACTGCAGCCCCAGTGTATGATCTGCCACAATTTTCCTGGCCAGAAAACCTCTCACTTCTGAGTCCGCAATATAAATAGCAGTGTGCAGTGACAGGTTTAATCTTTGTCACACCAAAACACAACCATGACTAATTAAGAGCCTAAATACACCCTCTCTGATCCACGTGCATTAACTTACACTTAGATTACACATCATGTAAATAGCACAGGTGGAGTTGGACATTCCCCTTTTGCACTTCATAGATTGGCCGTGAAATCTGGTGAATCCTCTGAAATTTGGCAACTAGTTTCCAATAATAAAAAAAAAAAAACTGCACCAATAACTCAAGTGTAGGCCCAAATTTGTGTGAAGGCCATTATTTCTCTAACACGTATAAAGGTGAGAGTCCTTTTTGAATAATGTAAAGCGTCTCCAGTTTGTCAGCTGGTGTTGTTAAACTGATGCTTTGCAAAACAGAAAATAGTTTTCTGATCTGTGACAATTTAAGAGCTTCTAAGGATACATTTAAGACTACTTAAATGAGCTTTAGGGCCTTACTTTAAAAATAATTATTTTTAAAACTGTGCATTCACAGACACTCCAACTTTATCCATTTCTTGTTTTTTTGGCACAAGTTTGTCATTTCAGTGGGAAATTCAGGCAACCTGCCAAGATAGGTCAAATAGAAAACATGTGCGCTGGAGCTACTCTTGCCTCCAAACAGATCAGGATGTAAATATCATATTAGTTTTTATTTTGATCAGGCTTCCCTCCAATAGGTCTACAGCTGGTTTTCCTCAAACAAAAGGAAAAAGATTCACAACAATAAAGTGCTGACTGTCTCCGCCTGCCATATAGCCAGTCCCGTCCCACTTATCCATTAAGGCGCAAACACAAAATAATGCACAGTCAACATCACATTGAAACAGTTTAGACAATGGAACACACTGAAGGTCAATATTTGGCCACCACACAAAGGGACTTTTGATAAAGTGTCACATGGAAGAGACATCTGTAACCTCTTCAGCGACTGTTGAACTTGGTTTGATTTTGATGCAAAACCATAAAACTTTATTTATCTAAAGGCTGAGTATTATTTCTTTAGAAACGAGAGAATTTAAGGACGAGATTACTGATGGTTACTATAAATATTTGGTCTTATTTATAAGCCAACTACCACCAGCATTCTGTGCTGAAAGGAAACAATGATTATGTTGCACATGTTTAATATGTATACAAAACCCGAGGACTGGTGGGAGTTTGCCAGAGCCTCCTGTTTCCATCGAGGTCTGACTGCATGACATTTATCTGCCAGCTTGCATTGCCAGAATGCTCAGTGATACGTTTCTGCATCATACTACGCAACAAACTGAAGATTTCCCTGCGGATTTCAGCAACAATTTGATCTCAGTCGAGCTGAAGATTACCCGTCCCTTTAAGATAAGAGGATGAATAAAATAAAAAGTGAAAAGCCATTTCCAATGCAAGATTTCCTGCAATAAAATGTTATAAAACTCTAATCGGAGCCATGAATCGATAATAGACAGCCTCAGGAATGCAACACTTTTGCAAAGTTCCAAAGTGGAATAAATGTCACTTTAACCTTTCTGCTTCTTCAAAAGTTATACGCTGATTGAACTAAGCTGTTCTTGTCACCGATGCATGACCGGGGTCTCTGCTGCACCCATCTTGTCGGCTTTCAGTGAGTCCCTGCGCCTTCTTTCAAAGAGGTAGCCGAAAGATAAGTTAAAAATGACAAACATTTTCACTATGCAGCTATTGTTATAATCAGGGGTGCACATAACTGGTACTCACTGTGCTCATGTGCTAAACATCACTGACTATGTTTACATGCAGCCAATAACCCTTTCATAACCGGAATGTTAGCAATAACCCGGTTGGCCATGTAAACACCCGCAAAAACCCGAATATGCTCATATTCCGGTTTTTAAAAACCTGAATAAGACCCATGGGTTACTCGTTTTCTAACCTGAATATCAGGTCATTTAAACGCGCATCGGGATATCCCCATAGAAAGGAACATTATTTTGTGTTCTGCGCATGTCCTATCCGCAAGGAATCTTGGTCTTCTGAGTACGGCAACTACTTGTATGCGCCGCGCGCAACCCACCGGACACCACAGAAGCAGATATAAACAGCGCGTTGTGTACTGCGTCCTTATCGGGCGGGCCGGTCGCGGCACCGGTCGGCATATCCCCGCGATTGCTCTCACTGCCTCCGATGCGCTTACCATGTCTGCGAGCTTGGTAAATGCCACAGCGGGCCACTCACACCGCCCCCCCCCCCCCCTCTGCTGTGCGGAGCTGTGCCAAATCTGGCAACAGGTCCAGAGACTACGGTCACTGTTTTGATGCGGACGCAGTCCGCAGGAGAGAAAAGTGAGAAAAATGTTAATGCCTGTTTGAGAAAAGTGTGTAGTGAGGGGTTTTACACAAAGCAGGATTTGCACGAACGCCAGACCAAATCAAGCACCAGTGGAAGACGTGCGTCGCTGTTCAGATGGGGATATTCCAAATGATACCAATGACCATGTATACAGGAGTAACTCTGTCTTCTTAAGCATGCAAACGGGTTATTCCTAATGATTCAGAAACCGGAATATTGACCTTAACCTGAATATTAACAGCATGTAAACGTAGTCACTGATGCACAACAGAGAGAAACACTTTTCCTACAATCTATCATTGCTTTACTCTTATGAAGTGCTTCCTTCGTGTTTTCTGCTATGCATCATTTATTTTTAGCATGCACAAGCACCATGAGTACCAGTTATGTGCACGCCTGGTTATAATGCCATAAACAACCTCACTGTGGAAAGCTTTCAAAGTCGCTGATGCATCTATGAAGTCCGTTTGTTGTCATTCACTCATCACAAAGCCATCAATATGAAGCTTCAGTTCAACACTTTTATCCTTACTGAAGGAAAATAATAATGTCGGTCTGAGTGGTTTTGACACAAACTGAGTATTCAGTCATAAACGTGACAGGGGTCCACCGCAGCGCCGGTGGACAAACATCACAGTCGAGTGAGATCCAGAAACCTGACGTGGGGTTTGGCTGAAAAACAGCCACTTGAAGGCTCGTCACAACCTGAACTCCCACAGCACCGCATGTATTTACAAAATAGTGTCAGGTTCAAGTGGAGGCTGTCAGCGGTGTGAACGGGTTCACAAACGAGGTCAGAAGTGGATTTAAGCAGCACTATGTAAACGATCTTTCCTATAGGATTTCAATCAGCACTAATCTGCGCGCGTCGCTCTCACCCTGTCCAGTTACAGTGTCACCAGGTTCAACTCTGATGAAAGACCAGGCAGTGCACACACTCACGCACCCATATGCATGCAGTAAGACAGAGACGCTACTGTGTCAGGAAATAAAGACTAACTTATCAAAAAAATGTGATTTTCTCTGTTCCAGAATGGCTACAGTTGAACAAAAACATATCAAAGAGAGGCAGTTAACATTGCGTATTGTGAAATGTTCAAAGTTTGCTAATTACAGTCCAAATTTTAATGGTTTTCAGAGCAAATTAAACCCAATAATCAGTAGGTTTTAAGAGAATAAGCTCATGTTATCCACGCCATTTCTTACACACATAAAAAGAGTTCTACTCCTTTTTTTCAGATCCCTTTCATATTTTAACATCAAATACAAACCAGGTTGTCAACTATTTCTAAGAAACAGTTCAGAAATCAGTTAGCCCAAACACAGTCATCATGTTTTACTGTGAGCATTAAAAAATTCCAAGAAAGAAATGTCCTTTTCACCAAACTCCATCCAAACTGCTTGCATTAATGTGCAAAGTTGTAATTTTTAAAAACTACTTTCCATTTCCTGGCTTTGCCTGAAAATTTAAAGATTTTCTCCATCAAAAACATGTTTGTATCATATCTGATGGTTGTAACATTTTTAGCAAACACTGACTTGTGTCACGATGGTACTTTTCTCACTGTCCTTTCCTGAAGACGGACGCTCTCTTTGACTTTGTCATAAGCGCTGACGAGTTTGAGTCGCTGCACCATAAATTTGATGTAGCCAATAACCATCGTGATCGTAAAACGTAGGTGTCTGTAGTTCTTTTTTTTTCCCCTCTGACCCTCACTGCATTTAACAGCTGAAGCCAAACTCATCCTGCCTCTCAGGGTGTCTGTATTTACAGAGTGAAGATCAACAGAGTGGAGGCGGGGTCACATCAGACGCCAAGCCAACATCCACCCTCCAACAGAGAAGTCACCCATGTGTGAAACTCTGGTTCTGCTGATGTTCTCAATCAACCAGAAACGACAAAGAAACAACACTGAAAAAGCCTGAAAAAATCTTTAAAGAAAGTCTTTTACCTTTATGTCAAAATGGTTTCCCATCATGAGGTGCACCCAAAAGAGAGAAAATATATATAAATAAGATTAATACATCAGTTTTATGTCAAATATAAGAAATATTGAGCAGTTCTGAAGGTTAAAACTGAGAATTAAAGTAGTTTCCATAATGATTTTTTTGTTTGTGAGACCTCAAACTCACAATATCTGAAACACAAAAAGAATAAATAAATAAATGAAATAATTTGAGTATTATTAGTCACTGTTCAGTGAATTATACTCAACTTGAATGGGAAGTGCAAAATTTCCAAATTCGTTTTATTCTCACGCCAATTCGCTCAATGGCCACTCCCACATTTACTGTATACAATCAATTTCCATCATTAGTTAATAATTTGATGTGTTGTACAACTAAATGCACAAAATAATATGGATGCTCAAAATTCCATCAAGGAATTTGGTCCAGCTGTCTGCCAATAAAACCGCAGCACTGGAATATGGTCCAAATGTTTCTCATATCAATGAATCAATCATCAATCATTCCAAAAGGACACCAGTCACAGAAATTGATAAACAGCAGTTTGTGATGGCATTATGAAAAGTAAGTTAATCTATGGTTCGTGATACCATCACAAAAATGGGGTGCTTTTCGTGACGGAGGCACAAAATGCAGGGTGACGGGGGGGGGGGGGGGGGGGGGGGGGGGGGGGGGATTTGAGGAAGGGAGAGGATTATAACACAAGCGAACACAAGCGTAAAGCAGTAAAAACACTCTTGTGTCACTCCCACTCGCCTCACACTGGACAGCGGTGAATTAATGGTGACACTTCCAGCGTGTGCTTAATTGAGGGGAGCTTGGCATACTTTTGTCACCGAGCACAGCAACCTTTTCCAACTCCATGGAGACCAGAATGAATGATTCCACTCGACCTTTAACCTTCTCTGTACTGCATGCGTGATGCAGCTAGGAGCACATTAGCAGCTGGGAGCCTGGGGGGCATGCCAGACTTGGCTGAGTCAGGATATTCCTGAATGACATGCATGAGACCGACTCTACAGGATTGAATGAATGAGGGGCTTCTCCTATAGCGTATACCCCCAGGGGCGTGGTATTTCACCAAAAAGCATGAGATGCCTTGGATTTATACAACATACTCTTTCAATATATAACTGCATGTGCCAAAATTTTCTAATGCACTGCAAGATGCAAAGTAAATGAAAAATTTCAACTTGCACCACAGGGTCTAAGTCACCTACTGCCTGTCAATAAATAACACCCAGAAAGCCTTAATCGAGCTACAAGACCTGAATTCTGTCAGTGTGATTACTCCAGCAGGTACGTCAGCGACGTCTGGCACTAAGCTTTTTTGTCCACAGGATTAGAGGAGACCGAGCCACCAAAAACCCTCAGCGGTGCTCCGACATGTTGCCGTGGTAACCTATTACAAAAAAAAAAAAAAAACACCCTTCCATAGCTTGGAAAGGATGAAGTATGCCAGGTTTGACATCTCATAATAGGCTGGCTGTAAATGGAGCGCACTGGCAGGGGAGGGGCTCATGGGGACTGTCAACATAAATACCAATGCTCCTTTTCAAAATGTGGAGAATACCAAATACAGAAGTCCTCGAAGACCTTTTCAGAATCAAATATATTATAGCCCCTGTTGATCGGTTACAGAAAATACTCCCGATTCGTGGCTAATTTTTCACCTGGTACCAATGACTGCATGATCCATGTGATCCACATGGTGCACAAACCTGTCATAGGTTTATACACAGTAACCAAAACAAAAAACAGCCAGGTCATGGCTGGTTTGTGGAGCTCGTTTCTGATGGTGCCTGACAGACGATGGTATCAAGAGTCTTCACTGCGCAGTTTCTGCAGGTGCTTCCAAGCGTGAAACAACAAAACAGACATTTCCTCAAACTGCTTCGCACACATATTTACAATCCAACTGCATCTGTTTCAGGTTGATTCTGAAATAATCTGCATGCATACGTCTTCTCTGAATAGTGACATTTGCGTGAAGTCCTTTTTTGCCATCCAACTACTTTTTTTCCGCCTCTCCTGTTTTGCTCAAGCTCGCCACAGTGGATTTAATGTTCAGTGCCACATTCTCTAACATTTGACATTCGTGCACAGAGCATTTAGCCGGCACTGGTTGCGGATGTGACCACAAACTGGCTCGTGCAGATAAAGGGTGACAGCACTCTGATTCTCGTGTCAGACGTCGCACTCACGACTCATCCAGTGATGACATTCTCTGACCAATCAGTGGCCGGCAGCCTGTTGTCATCACATTTTAGTATCAGCTCGGCTCGCTTGTAACCTCACCTGAGCAGATAGCAAAAAAAGCACCAGGGACCAAGTACTATCCCAAATGGAAAAGCAAAATAACCGAGTAGAGCAAGCTGAGTAGTGCTAGAACTGTGTAATGGAAAAGGGCCTTAAATGAACTTGGTAATTTGCTCTCTCTGGGTAATCCTCATCTGTAAATTCATTCCTTCTAATCTTGGACCTTTCTCATCTATTAACTGTAATTTCGGGTGTTTTCACACCTGCAGATTTCAGTCCGGCTAATATGAACTCTGATTAATTTTTCCCCTTGGTGCGACTTCTTTGGACAGGCATGAACATAACAATTGCACTCAGCTGCAGATCTTCACAACCGCACCCAGAACCTTGAGAGGAGGTGGTCTCAGTCTGGTCCCAAATCAACTCTGGAGCTGTTAGTTTGTGGTAAGAACAAAAACCAAACCAACACATCAAACAATGGAACCAAATTTGAATAACACACGTTATATATTTTATTTTGTTATAAAATTACACCACAAAGTGGGTCGCGGGTTGGCATGGAGCACAAACCAGCATGGATGATTTTTCTTTTTGCATGAATACAACTCTGCACAGCATGAAAAACCCTTTCACGCTTACAGAGAAGGGTGAAAGGGTTTTCATGCTCTTTATTTTAACAATGCCTCTCCAACACAATTTATTTCAGGCAGATTGCCGAGCAACAGAAGGACGCTCCTTCTTTTCTAATTTCAGGTTTAGGTATTTCTCCAGGTAGCAGTACATGACCTTTCACCAAACAAACAGTTAGTCATAAACAGGATTATCTGACCACATGCTTCAATACTATCACACTTTGCTCAAAAGTAACTTAACTGCAAGTTCTTAGTTTTGAAACCCAAGAAGGGCAACAGACTGAAGCTGCACAGAACCACAATACCTCGAGGCGTCATTGGGGTCAAGGCATAAAAATGACTACAGCCACTACAGACTGTCTGAATGTGTTCACACCAACTCAGCAGAGTGGTTATAAAACACTGTCACATCAGAGACGTCTGAGGTCAAAACTCTATTACATAACTGGAAGACTTGGACAGCATGCAAGTGCACCAACAACACCAAGAGGGAACAACGCCCAAAGAAAAACATTTTAAAAATATATTAATGATCTACATCTGAACAGACACCAAAATTCAATGGCTTCTTTGTCTGGAAAGCACTGAACATTAAACCAAACCAACTTTCGATTTAATAGAGAATTTAATAGCTAAATCTGAGAAATTCATCAAACTATAATCATAATAATTAATAAAAAAAAAAATTTAATAATAGTATCTTACATATGAAGGCCATAGGACATGATGTGCACACACACGATCCACGTTCAGATCAAGAACAAACAATGGGTTGTTCGCCTTGATGAATGTAATAGCTCCATTTAGTGTCACGGACACGAGATGAAATGTTTTTGAGTAACCTAGTGAACGAGCAAATCAACAAAGCAGCAGAGAAAAATACTGCTGAGAACTTTTTTTGCTTGGTGGAGATGATAAAAGCTTTCTCCAAACTCTACTTCAATGGCCTTCTAATTAGGAAAAGTGCGCTCATCAACAACACTTGACCTTCATGTTGTAATTGCACAGGCTAACTACAGACAGAAACACACAAAGGTTGGATTTCTGAAAAACTTGGTGAAAAAAATGTACCATCTTCTCACCGTTTCATAATGTGAGATGGTAGTACCACTTTTATTCACCAGAGGGCGAACTGCATTTGTTGCAGACCTAATCTGACTGTTACCTGATGTCACCTGTTTCAAGTTGACAAAATGACCTGCACCATTATGATTTAAATAAGAAGTGTGAAACTATTTTTAGTTTTACAGACTATGAGATGTGGCACGTTACATGACCAAATTGTTTGACAGCGAGTACTTGAAATAGTATCTGATTTACTTACCAAATATAATTATTATAAAATAAATAAATAAAAAATAAACCTAATGTAAAAATGTGATCTGTTGCTCTTGTAAACATGCCTTTGGACATACAGTCTGTAAAAGTGTATTTTTCAATTTTTTTTTCTTTGGTCTACTGTTACAAAAAGCAGACAAAAATACACACACACACACACACACAAAATACCATATTTTCTTTTTGATCTGAGTAAAAAAAATGAGATGAGATATTTTGAAAATTCTTTCACCAAACATTAGCAGAATGATGGGAGATTATGTCTTTCAAATCTGATAGAAATTAAAACATTTTTGGTGGTCTGTCCCTAATAGTTGATAATATGTTCTATCCAGGCTCCTCTTTGATGAATAACTGCAGCAACACGAACGTTGAAATTTTCGATGACTCGTCCAATCATGTCAGCTGGTATGTGCCTGATTTCCCTTCTTATGTTGACATGATTGGACGAGTCATCGAAAATTTCAACGTTCGTGTTGCTGCAGTTATTCATCAAAGAGGAGCCTGGATAGAACATTATCAACTATTAAGGACAGACCACCAAAATGTTTCAATTTCTATCAGATTTGAAAGACATAATCTCCCATCATTCTGCTAATGTTTGGTGAAAGAATTTTCAAAATATCTCATCTGAGTAAAAAAAAAAAAGAGCTCAAAAAGAAAACAGGGCGTTTTTTTGGACCACCCTGTATATGCAGTAATGTTCAAAAGTTTTTGGGCAGCCCAGAGTTATAATAAAAGCAGTGTTTGATGCCCATCCCTGCCTCACCCCCATTTTATTAGCATGCAATTTTTAATGCTTTTATGATGCATTAACTGTACCTAAACCTTTTGCACAGTACTGTATATTAATAAACACACATACAAACCCAGAGCAACACAGTTACAACCATATTTACACAAATGTCCTGCTTTACTGTCCTCCACATCATTTCTACACAAAGCTAAATCCAAAATCTTCATTCCAAGCAGGTTGTAAAATATGAATAGCCACTTTACATAACAATTGACTTAAACCCGGCTGTGGGATTCCCGCATAAGAATGAAAACGGTCTCTGCACGCACACACTAAACCTCATCTTCTGCCGCCGCATTGTCATCGACTTCCCATACACGCCTAAGTAGGGCTGCCACCGGACCCAGCCAGGGCCTTTTGTCATCTCCAGAAAGGTATTAGTGAGGTTATCTCGTCATCGGAGTCTGTTGCTTTGTTTGCTCTGGCTCATGATCCTGAGGGAGAATGCTGTCAGCTTATATTTCAGGGCATCAGCAGCAAATTTAGGAATCTAGCTTCAACCCGTCCGAGTTGACACTGTTTACATTAAGGGTAGGTGGGTTGCAGATGAGGAGGGGTATGTGAGCCTGCTGTAAATGGAAGGGAAAGGGATCAGAGCTGCAGGGGCTGCTGGGAGAAGAAACATCACCCTGCAGCTATTGTTATACAGTGACAGTATTTTCTCATCTTTGCTGTTAAAGAAAAAAAAATTCTCCAAGCCACGGACAAGGCTGAATGACCATAACAAAGAGTTGTATCACAAAAGTCTGAGAAAGATGATTTCCCACAGTGCCTCTGTCCAGAAAATCGCTTTCTTTGTCATATAGAGAAGTGTGCAGAAGAAAGTTTCCGAAATCTTTAACTACAAGGACAGTCATTAAAGTCGCTGCGTACCTTATCAGACATCCAGCAGATATCGTCCGGCAGAGCGGCCGTAGGTCTACTGTTTACGACCGCCGGCACTCACCGAAAAGATCATGTTACACGAGGACAGTGACATTCCTGATCTGGTGTTCAACCCCAAGAGAACTGTGCAGACAAACCACCATGCAAGAAAACAAAAGCACCTGTCTGACTAACGCTACGACACGATCACTGCACGAGAACAGTGCAGCTGACAGATTCTCTTGGGCGCACCACCAGTGGATGATCAACTCTTCAACAGTGTAACGAGCCGACTGCCAATCAGGACTCAAAAGCAGGTCTGTAGGATCGTGGATCAAGTCCCGTTTTCCTCTCTCTCTGCTTGCGTGACAGGTCTGCCGGTTTATTTGTTTTTGCGCTCGTCTTGTCTTCACTGAACGTAAGAGAGAATGAGGTGAAACTGGGTGAGGCTGATTGATGGAGCAAAGAAAATTCCTGGTGCGTGACCCTGCCGCTCCGGCTGGATGGCAGACTGTCAGTTCATCGTTTGGCTTTTCCGTTTGTGTCACAGGCAAATGACATCAGCTCTAACCTGCACAGCTCCACAAAGAAGAGGTGGTTTACCGGATTAACAACACTTCCCCTCCAACCGCAGGCTGTGACCATCAGAACTGAGGCTCAAGGCATCCAGGCAGATATTTTATAGGGCGGAAAAGCACAATTCAAAACCACATACAAACAAAATGATGGCAGTTTTGGCGTTTCAGATTTCTATCAGACTATAAAACAATCATGTTGCACAAATGTACACCTTGGGCAAGTAAAAAGATGATACATCCACGGATGGGGATAATTACTAGTTTAACTTTAATATATATAAAGTGGACAGATCACTAAGCTAACAGAAGGCTAATGTACTGACTTACAAACATTCATTCTCACTTTTATACCTACAAGCACTTCAGAGTCCACACTGGACAATTTTACCACCAAAAGGATTCCGTAGTGAACTTATTTCTTCTCTCTGTCTTTCTCATTCAGGACCAACCAATGTGGGGCCTGTGGGCCATGTGTGGTCCACACACATGCTTTGTTTTGGCCAACGAGAGAAATTACCAAATTCTCTGCAAATTAATAAATCTGGCAAATTTAACAGTAGTAGCAACACGTGCAAGAACATTTATTACTTAATGTGGGCACTGAGCATGAAAATGAGAACTACTTTACTCGAAAACCAGTAATGACATTCGTGCAAGACTGGGCCTAGCGTGTTAGAAGTCACTTATCTGACTAGTTAGATGAAATGGTGCATTTCAGCAAAAGTGCTTCTCTATTACTTATAATAAGCTCAGCATTTAGATGGAGTAGACAAGAGAGGTTTTCAGATTTTTTTCACACTTTCAGGAAAACCCAGTATTTATTAGCTTGCTGTGTCATCTGAATCTTAAAACTAAACTGAGGTCAGAATATTCCAAGATCCTTGGATGCCGGTGCCAGGCCCTGAAGTCCAACCTCATCATTTAAAAAATGCAGCAGAATGAGAGAAGACATTCCACTCTATTCCAGATTAATCTGACAGACTTTTCTTCAGAAAGGAATCTCCGGGGATATTAGAATAAACAGAGGCTGGTTTGGCACAGAACTGACTGAAAGATCTGCTGACATTAAGACTGTGTTTCTGCGGTTCAGCCACAGCCGATGAAGCTGAACCATTAATACGGGGTGACCTCAGCGCGCTGTGTGAGCAGCCAAAAACACAAAACTGTCCATTATCACGGACAGCTGTACCTGGAGGGTAACTAGTTGCAGAACTTGAATTTTGTGCAGATGCAAAGCAGATAGTGGTGGAAGCAACACAGTAATGCAGTTCAGATCACTTTTTCCCCCTTTTGCACATATTTTCAGACTCAGACTCACTTTTATTTTCACTCAACCCTTACAGGCAGAACTTGGTGTAGTTAACTGGGACAATTTTTTTTAAACCTAACCTATTGTATAAACTTTTGCAATATAAACTTTATAAACTTCAAGTAAAAGTTCATATGATGCAAATAATTAGGGGATCTCATCACTCACTGTATTTTAGTACAGTTTCTTTTAGTTTTGGCACCTAAAAACAAACCTGAGCACCCACTTAAGATGGGATTCAAAAGAAGGATTCTGGAATTTTGCAGCCACGGTAAGCAATTAATGACTAATGAATAGAACAATTAACTAACATGCACTAAGGTTAAGAAGCATCAATTACTGCGTTGAACTCTCGCCTTGTAAACTGAGCGTGTCCAGACTGATCCACTAATGATGAGTTTGACTGCCTGGCTGTCGTCCATTCAGCCATAATTACTCCGATCAGTTTAAGCTCGCCTCATATAAACCTAATAAACAGCGTCGAACGCACAGACCTACAGGAGAGTCAACAGTCTGCAGGGACATTTTATGACAGACTGTGGGATTACTGTTAACACAAGGATCTGACGCCATCATAAAAAGTAAATAATGGGAACTGCAGACACACTCGTTCCCGTTTGTGTTGTTAAACATGCCTCACCTGAAAACAAGTACATATATGTTACAAAGTCAACTGTGTACATTCTGGAGGTTGGATTTTTGACAGTGACCCCTTTAATCATTATCTTGTCTGTGTAAGAGATTACCCTGGATGATTTTCATTTTCTGACCTGTTCCTTCCAAGTCCAAATCTGGATGAAAAACTTTATGAATGAAGTTTATGACTAACAATACTGTAGCTGGTGAAATAAATCCTTATCAAGATTTAAACCAGAGCACATGAGGCACAAAAGTCTAGTGACTCACACAACAGAATCACAGTCCGTGTGTGTTATGCCTTCATGCATAAATAACTTTATAGCCAAGTACATCTATAAGAAAAATATTCACATACTCACATGTGGACCTCAGCGTAACTGGTTTGCTCCACGATGTTTTATATAAAATCATTGGTGCTTGGTTACACTAAATACCAGGCAGGTTTCTCCAGAGGTTTGCTTCTTGTTACATCACAAACTCTTCCCCCAAGAGGATTTTTGGACAGGATGATTGCACAGTTTTGATTTTGGTGTCAAATTATCTTCAACATACAAAACAACAGATTGGCCACTTGTCTGCATGGGTGGTTGCCATCCAGTATCCAAGGTGGTTGCAGTTTGTGGTGTATGTTGTAACGTGTGACACCAGTACACGCTCCCAGACCCAAGTTGAAAGTTGAACTAGTAATTTCTCAGCATGTGCTGTCACAGATGGGCTTGTCTGCATTTCCTACTGTCAGTTTCCAAAAGTGCAGCTGCTATTTGCCTCGATGTGAAACTTTATATTTCATACTTTGTGCCAAAACCAACACGGCAGACATAAAACTTCCCACACAAATTAACACGTGTGTTGGAATTCTCAGGAAGTCATAAAGGTTTTGTAAATGCTTAAAATATTAGAGGTGACAAACCACAGCAAACAAAAGAGGCTTATGGTGCATTTATATAAGAACATGTGTAACAAATTCCCTGTTCATATGTGCAAGGGTGTTTGCGTAGGCGTCCTAAAAGAATGTAGTAATTGCCTGGTAATTAGGGTTCAGAGTCAGGTATGTAGAGCTGCAGGGAGGCCAGAGAGACAGACACTTGCTGGTTCTGGTATGGCTTAATTTGCTACCAGGCGCAGCCACTACAAAAACACTCAGGTACAAACACAGACACCGGTGTGGTCTCCATGATCAAAGCTGTCAGCGACGCCCTGCCCTCATGCCTTGGAAATGGACCAATTAGGGATTGGGAAGGCGGGGGGGTGTTGGATGTGCTGCGTTCTAACTGGCAGCAGGTTCAGACAAGGTAATTATACACATTCTCGCTGTCTGTCTAACACTCATACTAAATGTTATAATGCCACACTCATCTCTCTGCACTCTTGTGTTATATTCCACTTCACAATAATGCAAAAGATTATACGGACCGACACGAGTCCGACACTATAACTACATGAAGGACAATCACGTTCTTCTGTAAGAAATCATGCTCACACTTATCTCCTCAACAGCGCTGTCCTAAAAGCTGCACATCATCTTGAAATGTTCCCTTCTGGGATTATTCACAAAGTAAATCCAGTTGCATCCATGCAAGGTGCAAAACAGTTTGGGGTTCAGTATCTTTCACAAGAGCATTTGAAAACACAGAGTGAGCAGGGATTGAACCACTGGCCCACATTCATTTTTACCCCCAAATTAAATGCATATCTTTAGGATTGAAGACTGTTAATTAAACTATTGGTGAGACTTTTTAGACTTTAAGACTGATTTTTGATTTCATCTTCAGATTCAAGGAGGAGCCAGCGTCTGATAAAATATGCCTCAATGAGCAGGGTTGTTGTGTCCAATGAATTCAGAGTTTGCAGAAGCAGCATTTAACCTCTGAAAACATGCATTGACCAGTATGCTGCAGACTGCATTTAATCTGGCAAAGCGCTGTCAGTGCGCGGTCACATGACTGCCTCTGCGGCATCCGTTAATAAGGCCCCTTTACTTTGTGACCTTTTCTGCTCGCAGTGATGGTGAGTAAGGACTAATTGGCCCTTTTGGACTCCGGATCACACAAGATCACCACAGGAAACCCACACAGAGCAGTCCCAGAGATAAGTAACAGCGTGCGCACGCACACACATGCACACAGCAGCAGCAACAGAAAGCGACAGTGTGTGACTGTGTTCTTCAAACACTAATTGTTACTTTAAGATAAATTTTAATGACTGCTCCTAAGGAGGGATGGTCAGATTTGTGCCTTGAATAACTAACAGCCGACAGGTTTTTTTTGTTCCAGCAAACTCAGATGGGTGTCAAGTGAAAAAACCCATCAATGAGTCCAACTGGAACAAAAACCTGTAGCCTGTTGTCTCTTCGTGGCAGTGTTAGAGTCCATCCTTGCACCGGAGTAAACACAGGGTGTAAGAAATGTGTACAGACACAAATATGCATGTCTTCATTTGTGTGGTGTGTGACACAGACAGATGCTCGGGCCTGCTCTCTTGTCATTCTCCATCCTGCTGGGACACGAGATATATTAATTGTCTTCCAGCTACTGCTCAGACAGAGTCTGTGTTATCATGATTACCTCCATCACCCCACACACAAGGAGCAACAGTTACAGAACAGCCTCCAACTGAACATCTTTATTTAAAAAAAAAAGTGGCATCAAGAAGTGGCAATAAATATTTGGTAAAACGTTGTCCTTGGTTCAGAGGATGTATTACATTTTGGTGGTGATCCAGATCTGCATCATTTTCAACTTTTCTCATGTGATGTCATAAAGAACTGTTGGTGGAAGTGGTGACGGCTGATGGTGATTATCCTGTCATCTACTGCTGCTGATGGGGACACAAAGCCTCAACACTTCATCAAGCCTCCCAGCCAACTGCTTCAACAAAAGCTTCATTACTTGAAACCTCATTTATGGTAAATGAACTGCATTGTTACAGTCCTTTACAGTGATGCCTCACATTCAGGCACACACACCCATGTCAGCGTCCAGCCATACAAAGCAAACAACCGCTCACCAGGAGCAATGTGGGCATTAAGGACCTTGCCAAAGGACACTTATTGATTCCCTGGCCAGATGGAGATTTGAACAGAGGACCTTCTGGTCTCAAGCTCACTGTTTTAACAGTCAGATTGTCACAACAACCAACCATGTGACACTTACAGCTAACAATATTACAATCATTGACTAACTACTTAGCCAGTTAGTTTAGCTAGACTGTTTAGACAGACAGCAGAACAGTAATGTTTTTTTACATTGCAAAGTTGATTATTAATTTCTCCCTCTTTTTTTATATACACCCTGAAATTTTTCAGTTTGCATTCCAGAAACACAAATTTTCCTCTTTTGTCTTTGAGCAAATCAAGCAAACCTTTGATCAAATCAACAGACAGACAGTAGTAAACATGTTTACTTTAGTCATGAAAAGGACAGGCAGACTTCAGTATTGATACGGCAGCCTACAGTCATCCCTAATGCAGATACTATGTGGTCACGTAGACGGTCTGTCTGGAAGCTGCTGAAACCTTGGACCAGAATAGCTCCGATAATGTAACTGTCAAGAATGTGTGTCATCAGGACCTGTTCCCGAGTACACTGTGGAAAACTAAATGGCAGCAGCGACTCCCTAGCTGGCCTGCTTTATTTAAAGCCGTCACCATGACTACAGAGTTAAGTGGTACACATATGCCGTCGCTCACATATGTTATTTAAATAACATATACAGCACAATATGCACAATCAGCAGTGGCCTCGGTGGCCACCAGTCCCAGGCTTTGGAAAAGAAAGTGACCAACTGATTTCAAGTTAAATGTAATTTTCAAATCTCACATATCTTGAGAAAGACACATGAGGAAGAAGATGTTTCTGCTTCAGCTGTATTCAAAACCAAATCCTTTCCACAGGGTTGTGTGGAGGTATGAAGATGTTAGCGTTTTAGAATGTGACCACTTCTAAACAATCGCGAAACAACTGTTTATTTCTCTGATTTAACACATTTCTATATGGAACAGGACAGTGCATACATCACTTGAACAATGGCCTTGTTCTGTTTCTTTGGCAACTAACTTAAAATCATTTCTGTAGGGTTATGTGAAGGTGTGACCATGTTACTTGAGTTTTAGAATGCAACCGTCTTATTTCTTATCTCTCGAGTTGATTTCAAGTGAGTGAAGGAAACTACTGAGATGTTCCATGTTAGACTTATTGCTTTTTCACCTTTGCTATATAGATTTATTCATCCCATCAAGGATTCAAAGTGACTTTCTGGTCAAACTCACCTCTCTAACCTTTAGGCCAACACTTTGCAACTGAAGGTCAAAAAATATAAAATTTGTTGGTTTGCCAATTTACATTTGGTCCCTTAAAAATGGGGGAATCAGGAATACACAGTGGTAATACTCAAACACCGTTCTTATGATTTGGATATGAACACCCAGAAATGAAAGCTGAATGTCTGCACCAAATATTTATCCACCCAAAAAGGCCTGGAAGATGTGACAGGAGAGAATCTTCTTTCAGTGTTGATATTACTGAGGCCTTAAGATACATGTTGAGGAGTGGAGAAAGAACTCAATGGAGTTACACACAGCTGTAAATTTGAGTTCTACAAAATGTCACCTTCTGAAGTCCACGTCTGGAGAATAAGAAGAGCTCAAAAGTCAGTTCATCATGTTAGAGACGACACGGCGAGAGCGCGCTTGCCTCACCCCTTTCCTCAAACGAGAGGAACAGCTGCAAATACAACTTAAATGCTGCTTTCCCACATTTACTAATGCTCCCTGGAGATGGATGGTCAACCCTTTGTGATAGAGATAAAAAAAATCCCCTGAAAGATTTAAAAACAACCCACTATGTGGAAATGTCTAGTCGTGAAAAAGCAGAAAAAGTAAATGCTTCACATACACAAAAGAAAGGATGTGCAATTTCTCCTGGTAATATAAAATTTTAGGAAAAAAAACTGACTGTACCTACAAGGTCATGCACACAATGAAAACCAGAACTGGTGCACAAAAGCAATGGGGGTAAAAGGTCTTTGCGATGGCAATCAGCACTGCCAGATGTTCCTCGAAGATCTAAATGCAATTCGTGCTTACAAAACATGGTTTTAAGACGCCATAAAGTTGGTTACCTCTAAAAAGAACCTGTATATATGTGACTTTCTCCATCTGACTGGAATGTGATCCATCCTCGCCACTCCATACGGCCCTCCTTTTGTGCTATGTAAACAGCCACTCACTTTGCTAATTGACTTTCTGCGCCCCTCTCAGGACAATAGACCTTGTCCTTGACTTCTTTATGACTTCCCCTTCATAAGCCCTTGGTTGATTATGCCTTTAAGGTGCCTTTAATAAAGGCTATGCAAACAGAGCTTTCAGCGGAAAGTATGAGGGCTCTCTGCCTCCGTAGGGCAAAATGCCAGCCCTATAGCGACAGGCAAGGAGGAAGATATTGGCTAAAAACAGGCTAAATAAAAAGCTTATGAAAAGCTTTTACTGGAGGAGTCTGCTGAAGCAATGAATGACCTTTGTTTTTGGGGGGGGGAAAAAATGCAATAATGGCTTTAGATGTGTTTATTTTTGCTTCTGCAGAGGAGGTTGTGTTTTCTTGCACATCCATTTGTTGGTTTGTCAGCAGGAATACTAAATAACTAATGTACCAATTCGCACAAAACCTGATGATGATGTTGAGTCAGACATAGAAGACGCTTCACTAATGGGTCACATCCACACCAAGGGACAGAGCCAGTTATTCTAAAATATGTTATTTTAGGAAAGATCATATTTATACAATATAAACATGTTGAAACAAAAAGATCTTTCCTGGAAAACACCACATGAACAGGAATAATTAGGATAATAGCTGGTCTGGAATAGGTACTGTTACATTTTTAAAAAGCGATCGAGTGAGGAAATTTTAACACTTTATGACAATGGGTGAGCTATTTCGGGCAAAATAATACACCTAAAGGCTTAGTACTCCTGAAAATATGATAAAGGAGTTATTTGATTTGTACCAACTGAAATCTCAGAGAAATTAGTTGGCTTCAAGTTTAGTTAACTGTGTTAATTAGTACACAGCTAGCTACTGTATACAAAATTATAAATCGCAAAAATTCTGCCCTACTGAAGAATAACATGTTCGGATTAAAAACACCCCCCCCCACACACACACACACAAAGAAAAGATAGTCTAACAGTCAGTTGTAAGGCAACGGAACTATTATCTACTCACCATGTTAGTTGGCCAGCTAAATCACTACAATGACAACTCGTATATTGCACGACTATGTGTTTAACCCTCTGGGGCCGGCGCCACCGTATACGATGGCTAAGACCAAGCTTTACTAAATTATAAATACCTTTTTAGTGATATGAGATGCTTTTTTTTTTGCTGAAAAGTTAACTCCGCGGACTTTCGAGCCAGCCATCGGCCATCTTTGTACTCCTCATATACTCAACAAAAATATAAACGCAACACTTTTGGTTTTGCTCCCATTTTGTATGAGATGAACTCAAAGATCTAAAACTTTTTCCACATACACAATATCACCATTTCCCTCAAATATTGTTCACAAACCAGTCTAAATCTGTGATAGTGAGCACTTCTCCTTTGCTGAGATAATCCATCCCACCTCACAGGTGTGCCATACCAAGATGCTGATTAGACACCATGATTAGTGCACAGGTGTGCCTTAGACTGCCCACAATAAAAGGCCACTCTGAAAGGTGCAGTTTTGTTTTATTGGGGGGGGGGGGGGGGGGATACCAGTCAGTATCTGGTGTGACCACCATTTGCCTCATGCAGTGCAACACATCTCCTTCGCATAGAGTTGATCAGGTTGTCAATTGTGGCCTGTGGAATGTTGGTCCACTCCTCTTCAATGGCTGTGCGAAGTTGCTGGATATTGGCAGGAACTGGTACACGCTGTCGTATACGCCGGTCCAGAGAATCCCAAACATGCTCAATGGGTGACATGTCCGGTGAGTATGCCGGCCATGCAAGAACTGGGACATTTTCAGCTTCCAAGAATTGTGTACAGATCCTTGCAACATGTGGCCGTGCATTATCCTGCTGCAACATGAGGTGATGTTCTTGGATGTATGGCACAACAATGGGCCTCAGGATCTCATCACGGTATCTCTGTGCATTCAAAATGCCATCAATAAAATGCACCTGTGTTCTTCGTCCATAACAGACGCCTGCCCATACCATAACCCCACCGCCACCATGGGCCACTCGATCCACAACATTGACATCAGAAAACCGCTCACCCACACGACGCCACACACACTGTCTGCCATCTGCCCTGGACAGTGTGAACCGGGATTCATCTGTGAAGAGAACACCTCTCCAACGTGCCAAAGGCCAGCGAATGTGAGCATTTGCCCACTCAAGTCGGTTACGACGACGAACTGGAGTCAGGTCGAGACCCCGATGAGGACGACGAGCATGCAGTTGAGCTTCCCTGAGACAGTTTCTGACAGTTTGTGCAGAAATTCTTTGGTTATGCAAACCAATTGTTTCAGCAGCTGTCCGAGTGACTGGTCTCAGACGATCTTGGAAGTGAACATGCTGGATGTGGAGGTCCTGGTCCGGTGTGGTTACACGTAGTCTGCGGTTGTGAGGCTGGTTGGATGCACTGCCAAATTCTCTGAAACGCCTTTGGAGACAGCTTATGGTAGAGAAATGAACATTCAATACACGAGCAACAGCTCTGGTTGACATTCCTGCTGTCAGCATGCCAACTGCACGCTCCCTCAAATCTTGCGACATCTGTGGCATTGTGCTGTGTGATAAAACTGCACCTTTCAGAGTGGCCTTTTATTGTGGGCAGTCTAAGGCACACCTGTGCACTAATCATGGTGTCTAATCAGCATCTTGATATGGCACACCTGTGAGGTGTGATGGATTATCTCAGCAAAGGAGAAGTACTCACTGTCACAGATTTAGACTGGTTTGTGAACAATATTTGAGGGAAATGGTGATATTGTGTATGTGGAAAAAGTTTTAGATCTTTGAGTTCATCTCATACAAAATGGGAGCAAAACCAAAAGTGTTGCGTTTATATTTTTGTTGAGTTTAGAAGCTGTGTGATGACGTGCACAATGTGAGTGTCCAATCAGAATTGGTTCACCGTCACATGGTTTTCCAAAATCCAATCGTAGGGCAGATTTATCTCACGTGAAAAGCCAAAGATCGTTTTCAGGAGTGATATGTTACTAGTTGGCCCATTTGAATAGCCCCCTGGGTGTGCCAATGAGTACATACTATTAGTACATAGTGCGCCCTGCGCCATTATGCACAGCGATCAGTGAAAGCAGGAGCAGACGGAGAGCCTCTGATGACAATCTCATGTGCTCAAACAAAGAGCGTGTAACTATCAGGATTGCTCCACTAGTTTGCATGTGAATGTTACTGGATAACTCTGTTGCTTTCTCTGCATAAAGCACTGTTTACCATATCAATGGACAACAAAATGCATAGACCATTTTGTATATATTGTTCAAAATGTGCATTTGTGTTTATTGTTTGAACCTTTTTGTTGTACAGTCTTTTACACAAGACCTCAAATTACCTTTATAAAGTGTCAAAACAGTTGTTTATTATAGTTTGCTGTGTGTTTTGAATAAATGTGTGGAAAATGATTTTTCGCTTTATTTTTTTCCTGCCTATTTTTTATTGTAAACCTTTATTACACTTATAAAACACAACAAAAACATCAGGCTTCTACCTCATTACAAATGAGCATCAGCTAACAAACTTCACAAGCAGGAGGAGAAACATAATTCATGCTATGTAGTCAAACATACAACAGAACAGGAAACTAAAACCAGAATAAAGAAGGGGCACGGTTTGTGGCTGAGGATGACACCAAAGCGTTTTGTCTGTTCTGCAAATTAGTGATGGCCAATCTTCACATGCAGGTACTGCCACAGTTATAGACCATGTTTGTTTTTCTATTATCTGTTTCGTCTTTGCAAAACCTTATAATTGTTAGAATGGAATATAAGCAGTAGGTCACCCCGTTGAGTCTGGTCTGCTTTAGGTTTCTTCCTCAATACCATCAGAGGGAGTTTTTCCCTTACCATTGTCACTTGTGTGCTTGCTCTACTGGTTGGTAAAGTTAGACCTTACTTGTGTGAAGTGCCTTGAGGCAGCTTGTTGTGATTTGGTGCTGTATAAATGAAATAAATGGAAAAAAAATTGAAATTGTGTCCTTCCAGAATGCATATCTGTGAAAGTGAGAATGGGGTTCTCTCTTCTTCTACATCTGGAATGGCATCACGGTCTAAAACCTTGGGCCAAATCAATATGAGGATCAGAGACATTAACTGTTGTGGCAACAGTGAACAGACAAACTCTTTGAAATGAACAACTTTTGTTCAGATACAGACTGGATAACATTTTGGCTCATAATCTGCCATATTTATTTTCATGTGCAAAACTTGCACATGTCATTAGAATCAGTATTCTTCAAACAGGAAAATTAAACTGTTAAACAGGAATATGCACATCCTGAAAAAGAGCCAAAACACAGCTATTTATCCACAGATGCAACCAAACAAAAATCCTCTCCAGCTGAACTCTGACCCCCCCCCCCCCCCCCCCACTGCTTTTCTTCTAAACACAAAAGTGTTGTTTGATCAGCTGTTCTGTGGGATCAGAGGAAAGATTAACTTCTCTCATTCTTACAAACATCCACAAAGCCCATGCCCATCAAAAACAATGTGCCCACCTGTTTACCAGCCGTTCTGTCACTGCTTGACACCCAGATCCTAATCCCCCACCCATCAGCACAATGCTGGACACTTGCCTCAACTGTCCATTTCAATGGACGGAAATTGGGAATGCAAAACAGAGCACGACTGAAAGGACATGCGGCTCCCATCAGCCTACATAAAAACAATGGAGAATCTCCCAGTGTTTAGCCTGGACTTCCTCTCGCCACACAGCCCCAACAATGAGGCGCTATTATGACTGTGCCATTTTAAGCAGCCATCTCAGGATGAGAACACATCTTCACATCACTGCAAACGATGCTGGGAAAAGCTGAATAGATATTTAGGAAAAATATCAGGAAAAACAGAACATGCAAGCTAATCAGACACCATATGTATACTGGTTCCAAACCCCCCCCCCCCCCAAAAAATAATCATCTTTGGCAGTTTGTGAAGATAACAGGCAGCCGAACAACTGCACTGCACACAACAGTCAAACAGAAAGCAACATCTTCTGCACTCACAGCTCCCCAATGAGTGATCCAGAAATGTGCAACCCGTAGCACAAGTGTTTGTTTGCATCATAACAACTGTCTAATATAAGGGGGCTCTGTGGTACTGAAAAGGATGATGGCTATTTATTAGCCACAGCAGAGCTCTTTCACCAAACTATTTAATAATGACTTGTCTCACATGAAGACCAACTACACACAAACAGAAAAAAGCCTAGGTGTTCATCACTAGGTTTGGTGGCCAGGTAGAGGGATGGAAGTGAAATAAAGTGACTCGATAAATTAATGACAGCGTCTGTTTTTTTTTTTTTTGCATTATCTGTGAGAGATGGACTCATTTATCAATTTATTAACACAGTCCTTTTACTGGGTACATAAAATGTAATTTTGCAATGACATTAACATTACTGCATGATTATATCATTTAGTGGATTATCTCGTTGGCCCAACTGTCAGATTTGGAAGACATTTGGAAATGGAACACATGGGTAGGTTCATGATTTTAAAAGTGGATTAGTCCTTCACTGAAATGTTTGAAGCCTGAATGCACTCTGTGTCCCCACAACCAGACACAATTAAGACCCGTCTACAGAAACGTCACACCATAGTTTGTGATGTAATGGAGTTCGTGGTCATGATACTCAATGAACACCCCATGGGAACGACACCATGTCTCTTGTAATTGCCCCGAGCCTCTGGTCTCGGTCGGGAGTTATGACTCGCCTCAAAGGCACAAAGAGGAATGACATCTACAAACCAATCACAGTGCAGTTCGACAAACCTGCATCAGATGGTCACAGTTCCATCTGTAACACTCCTCTAGGAGAGAAAGGCACTGGGCCAGAACCAATCCAAAGCGAGTGAGCAGGAACACGAGAGCGAGACCTTGACCCGGTCGTTCCCCTCCACAGCTTCAATGCCTCAAAGCTTTGGCTTTTAGCAAATACAGCCTTCAAAGGAAAGCGAGTTCAACTCCCTGGAACCAACGCATTGTTTCAGTCCTGGCTGGACAGATAATCTCGAACAAATCCTAAATCTCTGTGGGATTAACAGTTAGACAAAGTGGCAAAACACGCACAGTCACTGCCAGTTAGAGAGTCTCATTTGATATCAAGAAAAATAGATACATTCACAAACCCAGGAGGAACCGGAACTGAAATTTTATGAAGGTATGTTTAAAATAAAACTGTTGTGGACACTTCTGGCTTTCTGTTGCAGCAGAGACAGTACAGAGTGAAAGGCTGTTCACAGATTCTCTTGGATGTGCAACACAATCAAACATTTTTAATGTAAAAGCTGCTGGAGCGGGATTTAGTCTGAAAGCCATCGTGTGACTGTAAGGTGCTTTTGTGTATAAATGAACAGTGCTTAGAGAACATTTGCAAAACTTCTTTTAAATACAGACTTGAACATTAACTTCAACCCGCTTTGCCGGGCATCAGGTTACAGGTTTTTCATGTCTGAAATAGATATTATCACATGTGACAAAGGAAGATAAAGGAGAGCAACTCAAAAGAACAACTGTCAACATCTTAGCCAGTTAAATTATTAATTAGACTATTCAGCTGCTCTTATTGGCGTATGTTATCTGTATTCGCCAGCATAGACAGTGTGTGGCGCTGTAAAAGACTCAAAAAAGACTGGGAACCTTTATCTTAAGTAACAGGTGACAAAAATATTTCCAGAACGAAGCACCATGAACAAACTCCCTATGCTAAATCTTGGAAAAGTATAATGTCTTCTACTTCAACCAAAACAGCACACGACATCTGTTTGCTTGGTAGAAATAATGCAGACAACGGTTGGGAATAACACAAACATCCCTCAATCAAAGACGGACTAACAGAAGACAAGGCAGCTAACGTGACTGTGAGTGAGGTTTTGCTCGGAGTGCCAGAAACATCTTTATTTTTCACTTGTGAAGCAGTGGGAATACATAACAAAAATACAGCATAAAAAAAAAAAAAAAAAAAAAAAAAATCATGCTGCTTTAATGAGCAATTAGCAAAGGCAACAACACATTTGCAGACTTTCTTCATCTAATTCTGGGTGACTTTCAGAGAAGGGTTGTCCTACAGCGCTATAGATAGTTGTGGAATTCACATACAGCTGCTGTTTACGCTCATCGTGGATAAACCGTCTGCAGACGCAGGGAATAAATCTGTGCCGACCAGATTTAACAATTCTCAAGCAAATATTGTCACCCAGAAAAACACACACACACACATACTCCTGATTTAAGGTAGCTGAAAGAAGACAAACTCAGAACCAGCGATTACACAGAAGGCATGTCCTGCTGTTAAGAATAAAGCAAATACACTGATTTATTATATGGCTGCGATGCTACGTGCCCTCTGATTGGCTGATTTCCGGTCCGATATTTTCCTATATCCCATGACAATCAGCCTGAAATGCATATCCCATTCGTTACAAACCAGAAAGCTAAAAGCATGATTAGAAAAGCCAAGTCGGACATGAACATACTCAGTAAATAGCTAAACAGCATCAGAAAAAACACACATTGAAAGTTTGCAAGCTAACGCCTGAACCATCTGTTAGCAAATTCTTCATGGAAGTGAAGCAAACAGTATGAGCACAAAACCATCAGCAGCTTTCATATTTGGGCGACACTGTAGGTTGGTGTGTTTATATATATATAATAATAATAAATGATTTATTTACCTCCCTTGTTTGGCCTATACAAAATTATCAGACTTCACTAACGCTCTGTCCATACTTACACCTCTGTCTGATATTCTCCCGTACAGATCTCGCACCCGGTTAATAATCCTTTATTATCTAACGACCATAAACAGTAAAGACCAGCGAGCAGTCTTAGAGTCACACTCAACGGAACATTGAGCATACAAATCTCAATAAGACAATAACATTTATTTTCAGGCATTTTAAAATGTAATTAGCTTTATATAAAGAAAGTGAGTATATGACTTAAGAAACATGTATTAAAATGGCCTAACAGAGAAATACTAAGAGGAGTTCCAACAACCAGGGATTTGGTAGAAAGAAGAAAAAATGGAAAAAAGATGCTTTAATGATGGATGGAGTGTCACCTCTCTGTCTCCATGTCTCTATCTCAAAATGATGAAATATGATATTTCACAGTGAAACCAATAATACTCTGCACAAAGACTTTAATCTGGAATTACATCACATTATTAATCACATGAAAAATTACAACAGACTGCAGCTTACCGAGCACGTTGATAAGATTATGTTAAATATGAGGACTGTTGAGGTAAGGCACAACTTTTTTATTTTAAAAAGTATTTAACTTCCAGTTCAGACACACGCATAACTGCACAACAGCAGTGTTTGCATAATAGCGAGTTCTTACTTCATTCAAAGCACTGACATGTTGCATCAGTCAAAATAGCTCAGAATTACGCGCACGAAGAACAGTGAAGAACAGCGATGACCAAACTGGTGCTACGCCGAGTGAAGGGAGCGATGATGTCACATGAAAGTCCCCGAAACAGCCAGTCATTCTGTGCAGCCTTCAACTGTTAATGCACATGATTCACACGCTTTAGAAGAGTCGCCGTTAGGCAAGTGAAGGCCTGCGCACGCTTACAGCAACGCTGCACTTCAAATTCACTTTTAGCGCGGGTGATAAGAATTATGGGTAATCATCAACCAGTATAGAGGCTGCCCTGCACGTTCAACTTCTCGTGTTCATGCTGCACAGGGAAGAAAGCTGACTGGTTGAATTTACCGCTGCAGCCGGGTGACAGGTTAGAAACACAGGAAAATAATGGAGAAGAAGGAGGAGTTTGATGTCGACACAAACGTGAAGTAAATCAGGTAAATTTCAGCTGAAAGGGAAACCAGGCACTCAAATAGCCTCTCGGCTACAGGACGCTCTATCAATAGTCCATTGCCCATTCATCATAACAGGCAGCCAGAGCTGGAACACTTGTGGGTCTGAGTCACCGTCCAGAATGCTGAGGCAAATCCTCAGACAGGTGAGGCCAGATCAGATTAATAATCATTAGTGTAAATCTTTCCTCCTGCAGGAAAGCACCGACAGGATGAGAGCTCCTCAGGATCTCTCCTCTGCTTATTGATCTGCAGCAACGCGGTTTCCATCGGTCACCGCGACAGCCACCACTCACGCTTCTGCAGAGCGCAGCAGGACTAGGAACGCTCAGGTATCACAACGGCACGCTTGGCTGGCGTTTGGCACGTTGGAGAGGCGTTCTCTTCACGGATGATGCGAAGGAGATGTGTTGCACTGCATGAGGCAAATGGTGGTCACACCAGATATTGACTGGTATCCCCCCCCACTAAAACAAAACTGCACCTTTCAGAGTGGCCTTTTATTGTGGGCAGTCTAAGGCACACCTGTGCACTAATCATGGTGTCTAATCAGCATCCTGATATGGCACACCTGTGAGGTGGGATGGATTATCTCAGCAAAGGAGAAGTGCTCACTATCACAGATTTAGACTGGTTTGTGAACAATATTTGAGGGAAATGGTGATATTGTGTATGTGGAAAAAGTTTTAGATCTTTGAGTTCATCTCATACAAAATGGGAGTAAAACCAAAAGTGTTGCGTTTATATTTTTGTTGAGTATATTTTCATGTCAACTTAGTGTGCTTACACTGAAGCCTACAATTTGGATTTTTTTGGGACAACTGAAGAAGTGCTCTAGAGTTCCATTTTTTTGGACCCATTTTGCTTTCTATTTTTGTAAATGCCAGAGGTAAAAAAAAAAAAAAAGTACACCTCTATGCTGACGACAGTGTTATTTATTACCTACACCATAGCACAGGTAGTACATGAGCTTCAGCCTTCACTTTAGTCATTACGAACTGCTCTGCGGAGTTTAAAATTGGGATTTTATGCTCAGAAAACAAAGGTTATGATTTTCTCAAACAGATGTTTGATGACTTCAGCATTTCCACATCTGGTGGTAAATCCACTGACAGGGTGCAACAGTACAAGTAGATACTTGACTACATGACAAGCATTTATTTAAAACACATATTAATCTATTTAGCATGGTCAATGTGAAGACTGGTTTATTTTAGAAATGAAAAGAAGAAAAAAAAAAACTTTTCTGCCTGAGATTATTCATTCATTCATTTTCTGTTGCTTGTCCAGGTCCGGGTTAGGGACACAGTAGACCAGGCAGATCATCCCACACTTCGCTACCCTCAACAAGGTCCTCAAACTCTTCCTGAGGCCTTTCCAAGCCAGCTGGGATATATAATCCCTCCAGTGTGTCCTGGGTCTTCACCGGGGCCTCAAACAGTTGGACGTGCCTGGAAGACCTCGCAAGAGAGACGACCAGGTGGCATCTTCATCAGATGCCTGAAGCACTTCCTTTCAATGTGAAGAAGCAGCGGTTCTACTCCAAGTCCTTCCTGGATAGTGAAACTTCTAAATCTGTCCCAGACCGTAAGGTCAGATACCCAACAGAGTAATCTCATTTCCACTGCTTGTATTGGCGACCTTGTTCTTTTGGTCATTGATTATGTATTACATATGCGTGCCACACTCTCCATGAATCCGACCCTTGATTTATTCTACCGTCTATTGTCTATGCGAAGTCTCACTCATATTTATGATTTGGTGGAATCAGCACTCGTGTCTTGTCATTTATCTCAAAGTCTCAAAGCCAACGTAAATTCTGCTTATAACAGGACAGACTGCAAAACACGATGTTCCCTGCCCTAACCCACTTTTCTGAGGTGAGTCAGTTAGCCAGTTTTTCTCAACAATAACTCAATAACAATAAATGATATCATCTTCTACGTCTGCAATTTAAACAGTCAAATAGTGAGGACAAACGGATTAAAATTTAGTGTCATTTGATGCACCAGAATAATGAAAAAACAACTCTGTTTAGGCTATGTTAGGCAATGATTGAAAGGGGATGACACCAAAACTTTTCATATGTAGAGAAAAGTACTCATGGCAAACTTTAAAATGCACTGTTTTGAAACATTGCAAGTACCTGTGTTTTGAATGCTGTTCCAGTCACCATGAGAAGGAAGACAAAACTTACTGTGCTGCCATCTGCTGTACAGTTCACAAATGATGAATTTCACATTTAAAGGTTACAGTCAGTGCAGGGTCTGGATGTGCAGCCGCGCGCTACTACATAAGTTGCCCAACATAAAAACAATCATATTTAACTGCAACACATAGAAAAATGTAAAATACACAATATGACCCATTAAATGGAGATAGGAATTAAGAATGTTTACATAGGAAGAAGTGAACAGTCTGAAGCTAAAAACACTCCAGACACCGAGTTGACTGATCCTAAAAGACCTTCTCAGCTCTTTTTTAAAAAAGAACCATTTCTGTGCCTGTTGTTTGAAATGGAAAGGAGCTTGTGCTTGCCACGCCCCCTAATCCTTCCTGGCAAAAGTACATCTAGAACATCTTCTGCACCCACAAACTGTGTGGGTGTGTCACAGACAGTATCAAGTGAACACAGAACTCCGATATGCTTAGGGTGTATCTACGTTGTTCCTGCAGACACACTCACACAGACCTGCAGGACTTTGAAGATGTTTATCATTAAACATGTGAATGTAAAATGTAGCTAAAAGCAGACTGTTCATGCACAGATCCCGCAGCCTTCCAGGTTCCTCTTACCTTATTGGAATAGGGATGCCTGGCCAGGTTGATGCCATCTGTGATCAGTTTATCTCTGATCATGATCTTCAGCTTGAGTTTGGGATAAATCACCAGCTCCCTCCGGTGACCCAGCGTCAGGTTCCTCTGTGCGCCCACGTACCCGCTGTTGCGCCCGACCCGGTCAGTGTTGTGCTCGGTCCAGGACTTGGACGCCCGCAGTCTGGACTCGTACTGCTCCACCATGTGACTGGTGTAGATGTCAGAAGCGGGTGGCATGGGCTCCAGGGTGAAGTACAGCCCGCTGGCCGTCTCTCTGGCTTCCTCCTTCAGCCGTCTGACCGCCTCGTGGATCCTCTGCCGGTGATGGGGAAGGTAGACCCCGATGGCATCCAGGTCCGGGTCCCCGATCTGTTTGCACACCTCCAGGTCGTCGTATCCATTATCCACGAAAGACTCGACATAGTGGGCGAGCTGGAGAGTTTTGAGCCACTCGTACACGATGACAGGTCCGTTACTTGTCATTTTGCAGGGAGAACTGAACAAGATGCTCACTTTACTATTCGGCGTTTAAGTCTCATTATAAACTTAGAGATAACTGATTTGTTTTTCTACCGCAAAAGTGCACACGGCTGAGCCACGAATCTCCATCGCAAAAAAGACCAAAACAAACATACCTGTCAGAATTTACAAAAAGCCTTCTTCAGCTCTCCAAACCCCCAAATCGTCATTTTAAATCACCAGCAGTCTTTCATCGTTCGCATTTTGCAGCGATATTTGCGCTCCGTCCATAAAAAGAGAAAAGAATTTAAAAGAATTTTGCTCAAAGTCGCGCGACAGCCTCTGCAACGCGCACGCGCGCCTTCATCAAAGACTTCAGCGGCGGCAAACGGCACCGGGCTGCAAAAAATAAATACTAACAATAATGATAAAGTAAGAAAACGGCTTAAAAAGAAAAATCAGAAGAAAATCAGTTTGTCAGTCGGGGCTGGTTCAGCTTTGGGAGCCGGTACATCAGCAGTGTGGAGCCAAAAGCAAACACGCTCAGTGCTGCTGCTCCACGTCCACGCCCCCCAAACCTCACCGTGCACGTTCCAAAAAATAAAAATAAATACATAAAAAAAAAAAAAACACTCTCTCAGCTCGGCTCGTGCCGCACAGCGGGTCACCAGAATAGTCCAAAGTTGGTCCGAAAATCAAGCGCATTTGTTGAAAGCTGTCGTTCTGAGTTCACGTGGATGGTTTCTCTCTCTCTCTTTCTCTCTCTGACACGCGCTCACTCACTCACCGTCTCATCATCATCACACACGATGCGCCCTCTACGTGCTGACAGCGGTACTGAAGTCTCCTCAAAAACTAAACATCTATAAATCTATAACGTTTTTTACAGAGGACTATCAATAATTATATTTGGCGTTTCCAAATGCATTTAACTGAAGAACAGTACACTTAGAAAGGACCAGGTCAGGAGTGAACCTGGGAAGCCTCCATACTGCTCAGCTGTACAAATACAAAAGGAATTATGACAACCGCAGTTGTCCTGATTTGTCAGTGACTGCATGATTCTGGAATCAAAACGAGGCTCTAAACCTGATGTTTCAGCTGCCTAGCAACTTTGCAAAATACTTCTGAAATGCCTCAAAGTTAAATTTTTCTGCAACACATAAAACTTATGTAAATTTGAATATGTCTTATTCCGCATTACAGATTTGCAGACTTCCAGAAGTCTTGCTTTGCAGCAGAAATTCCTATATGGTCCAAGTACAATTTCAGAATATTTCTGATTCATATACTGTACAGATACAGATACTTGTATATGGGTACGTTCGAAGCAATGAATCAGAAATCAATTTAATGTCAAAGATAAGCTTACATCCATACACGGTCTTCTGAATCAATTTTAATGTGGATAAAGTTTAAATAATAAATTATATTATAATATACCAACTGCTCGATTTGTAACTATAAATCTGTGGCGACACTACTTCTGCATCTTCAAATGCTTTGAAAACTTCAGCGATCAGTGCGACTGGTCACTTTGCCTGTGAGATAAAAACATCAACATGTCCAACAGTGGTAGACATTATAACGGATAAATGCAACCGTTGGAGCTTTATGTTGAGTTCATAATCTGTTAATGTTACCAGATCAGAACGGGGGAGTTACTCTACCTGTGCTAACAGGCTAAAAACAGCTGGTTTCTTCTATGCCGCACTTTTTGCTACCGTCTGTGGTGCTGCCCCCCAGTGGTGAACAAAAGGAAAGTAGAGGTCATGCCAACATACTACAACATAGTCATAAGAGAAAAGGAAAGATGGGGACCTTGACTATATCGGCGTTACATGGGCTCTATGATGATGTGGTTAAAAAATATACATACGTCCACAATGGTATGAGATTTCTGGAATGTTTTGTTGGTGCAGAAAAATAATAAAGCTCCAGTGCCCATTAATTCTCAGAACAATCTTCCCATTGCATTACATTCTAACTTCATGTCATTGCAAAGGAAGTGGAGTCCTGCTGCGTGGAACCGCTCCTGCACTGGGCGACGTTGTGAAAGAGTAGAAGTTCCAGAGAAACCAAACAGAAGGGGAACTGCGAGTATAACCTGTCTGCTCTGTCCAAATTGATGCCAAGCCGGCTGCTGCTGCTGCTGATGCATGCTTTATCAAATCTGAGCTGACAGCTTGTTAGGGGCCAGTTTGATACGATCTGAGCTCGAGCTGGAAGTGATTTGCCTCAGCTCATTACGACATGCAGCAGGGCCGGAAAACCAACACACCCGTCACGGAGGACGAGGAAAACCTATCAAACATCCTCCTGTTGGAAGGTGACATCAGGGATTTATCAAAATCAAACACCAGGACGTGTGTTTCGGGTTACAGACATTACAGGAGGATCAGACTCATGTCAGATGCCATTTCCGCTGCTGCTGTAATTATTGTTGTGTACTCTTTCACCGTTCTTCGCCCGACCTTTTGTTTCCCAGTTCCAGCTGCAGAGTGTTGACTTTCATTCCAGCCCCTCACCTGATCCTGTTCCGCAAGCCAAGCCTGTCCCTTATTCCCAGAGTAACCACCTGTGTTTGGTCCAGCTCCCAGCTTAGATGCCAGATGGCTGATTTGCCCTGCAGTCACAGTGATCCATCCTTCATCTGTCTAATATCTGCCACTGCCCTTTTACTGACATGTCTGACATCTACATGTGCACAGTCTGCATGCACACCTATTTCTTTTTTTATGTATTTTTGGTTGTAGAAAAATGTCCAGTGACCAGTCGGAGCCATTTAACTGTGATTGTAATTCGTTTTTGTTTTTTTTAAATAATTAAAACTAATAATAAAAAACGTTTATAAGACGTCCCAACAATATATTGTGTATATTTTAATAAAAAATTGTATGGAATATGAAATGAACACAGTGAGAACTAACTATGTATTAGTCATTTTCATTTTTGGATTAGAAAGGAGCTGCACGGAGACATCAAAGAAATTCTTTTGACATATTTCAATAATTTCATGAACAATAATTGTAGTGAAGGACACAAACCTTCAGTCAGTGATTTTCTTTGTCACAGTGCAATTCTGTGGTCACAGAAGTACAATGACTGCAAAATCTGGCCATATTTTAGCTTGCTTTAGCTCATAAAGCTTATTTTAGCTTAGTTTGAGGGATAAGCTAGTGGTTGGGCTTGAGACCAGAGGCTCTTCGGTTCAAATCCCAGCCAGACCGGAAAAACATTAAGGACCCTTGGAGAATGTCCTTAATCTCCTGGTTGCTCCCGGTGTGTAGTGAGCACCTTGCATGGCAGCACCCTGACATCCGTGTGCGAGTGTGAATGGGTGAATGTGAGGCATCATTGTAAAGCGTTTTGAGCTCCTGATTCAGATGGAAAAGTGCTGTATAAATGCAGTCCACATATACCATTAAAAATTTGCTTTGACTGTAAATCCATGACCATAGAATTGCCGCACAGTCAACAATATTCCTTTAGTGCATTCATGTGTAATCAGAATACTTGGCTGTTAGGCTGCAGAAGGTTTGAGGCTTGGCCGTATTGGGGGAAAAACTTTTACTATCACTGTGTGTGTGTGTAATGTTGGTGTGACGCGTGACTAACAGGCACAAACCTTAACCTTCTTGCTTGCCAACCTGTATGTTTAAAATTATTCTGAGAAATAATGAACAAAAAGGCTGGTACAATAATAAGATGTCATATTTCACTTGGTGTTGACAGCAGACAGACCACAGACGAACGTAACAACCCCTCTGACTACCAGAAGCTTAAAAAGTCGCTGTTATTACTTCTGACATTCACTCTGCACGTGGAGCTTTTACACAGATTTTCTCATCTGCAGGATTACAACTCACAAAGCTCTGCTCTCCCAATTGTTCTCAGGACCGACACATCATTAGACATGTTACAGGAGAAGGGGATTATGGGAGCAGAGTGACAGATGGAAGAAGGAGACGGGTGTGTTTTCACTGGCAGGACCAGGATTGCTGTTTTCTGCCTGCTGCACCAACTCCATTAATAACACCTCAAATACCAGAAATCTCATTTGAAATTCATAGCCGTGGGCATTAGCGGCGGTAAATATGAATATGTGGCCAGTCAGAGCAGAGCTGCACAATGATGTCAGTAGTTGGTCTAATTAGCTGCAAATCCATTTTGTGTGTGTGTGAATATAAACTCTTTGCAAGAGTGCTGAAAAGTGGAGAATAAGGAGAAGGATTCCAGGGGCCCATGACTGACAGGGGCTCAGAGAGGCTGCTAATACATTTCTAATACTGACAAAATAATATGGGGGTGGCCCAGTAAGATTTCTAGTAAGGGTCCAAAATCCCTGGCAGCACCTCTGCCTCCCTGTCATTCATTATGTAAAACCGAGCAAGAAATAGACACTTCTAAAACTGAAAATGCTGTTTTTGGAACCTGATAACACCTCTGAAGTGATTTACAAGACATTTTGCACACATCAGCATGGTGATGTCACAGGCTGGTCTAGCTAGCTAAAAACTCCATTTTGTTTGTGTATAAATATAACCTCTTTGTCATATATTATGTAAAAGCTAGCGAGAAATAAATACTACTAAAACTGAAAATGCTGTTTTTTGTAAAATACATACATACACATATATACACGTTACAAAAAACAGTGTTATATATATGAGCTGCTGCCCCCCCGACTCGACTCCAGATACAGCGGAAGAAAATGGATATATATATATATATATACGAGGTATCTTATAAAACTAACCGGCAGTTTTATAAAAAAAAAAAAACTATATGGATTTGAATGACATGCGATTACACCAATCATGCTTGAACCCTCGTGCGCATGCGTGAGTTTTTTCACGCGTCTGTGACGTCATTTCCCTGTGGGCAGGCCTTGAGTGAGATGTGGTCCCGCCCTCTTGGCTGAATTCCTTTGTTTCACACGCTGCTCGAGACGGCGCACGTTGCTTTATCAAACTTTTTTCTGGACCTGTGAGGAATATCCGAGTGGACACTATTAGAGAAATTAAGCTGGTTTTCGGTGAAAAGTTTAATGGCTGATGAGAGATTATGGGGTGTTTCTGTCGGTGTAAGGACTTCCCACGGAGCAGGACGTCCTGAAGCTCTTCCAGGCGCCGTCGTCAGCCTGTTTCAAGCTGAAATCATCCTAATTTAAGGCTTAATTCACCCAGGACGTCGTGAGAGAACAGAGAAAATTCAGAAGAGGCCGGCATGAGGACTTTATGCAGACATTCCACTGTTTAAGGACATTTTGTAATGAAAGACGTGCGCGCAAATTCGCCGAGTTGTTGGTGAATGGTCGGTGAATCTGTGTGCGCCGCGACAGGAAAAACACCTCCGTGTTGAAAACCATTTGTAAAATTCAGGCGGCTTTTGATGGCTTTCAACAAGTGAGTAACTGAGAAATTGTTTAACAGCTTGGGCATGTTCCATCTTGCCCGTTAAGGTTTCCAACGGAGGTGTTTTTCCTGTCGTGACCCCCCACGGTCGGGTCCGGCCCGACATGCGACTGTGCCCGCATGTTCTTTCATTACAAAATGTCCGTTAACAATGGAATGTCCGAATAAACTCCTCATGCCGACTTCTTCTGAAAGTTCTGTTCTCTGACGACTTACTGGGTCAACAGAGCCTGAAATGTGGAAGTTTTCAACTTGAAACGGTGAGACACTGCCGCCTCGAAGCGCAGATCGCCGTCAGGCACCGTGGGCCGTCCTTACGGCGACACTACCAGACCAAAATCTCTCATCAGCCGTTAAAATTTTTTACCGAAAACCAGCTGAATTTATCGAATGGTGTCCACTCAGTTGTGCCTTACAGTTTTGAAAAAAAATTGATCAAACAAAGCAGCAGTCTCTGAGCCATTCCTAAACAATGAAAAAACGACAAGAAGGTGGGCGACTCCTCACTCAAAGACTGCCCACAGGCGAATGACGTAACCGACAGGCGTGAAAAAACTCTCGCATGCCCACGAGGGTTCAAGCATGTCTGATGTAATCACACGTGATTCAAATCCATATGGTTTTTGAAAAAAATAATAAGGACGGATACTTTTCTAATAGACCTCGTATATACGAGGGCTGTCCGTAAAGTATAGGTCCTTATTATTTTTTTCAAAAACTATATGGATTTCATTCATATGTTTTTACGTCAGACATGCTTGCACCCTCGTGCGCATGCGTGAGTTTTTCCATGCCTGTCGGTGACGTCATTCGCCTGTGAGCACTCCTTGTGGGAGGAGTCGTCCAGCCCCTCGTCGGAATTCCTTTGTCTGAGAAGTTGCTGAGAGACTGGCGCTTTGTTTGATCAAAATTTTTTCTAAACCTGTGAGACACATCGAAGTGGACATGGTTCGAAAAATTAAGCTGGTCTTCAGTGAAAATTTTAACAGCTGATGAGAGATTTTGAGGTGATTGTCGCTTTAAGGACTTTTCACGGTGCGAGACGTCGCGCAGCGCTCTCAGGCAGCGTCATCAGCCTGTTTCAAGCTTAAAACCTCCACATTTCAGGCTCTATTGATCCAGGACGTCGTGAGAGAACAGAGAAGTTTCAGAAGAAGTCGGTTTCGGGGGGGGGGGGTTACTTTTTTAAAAACTAATACACTGATCTTGATTAAACCTGTCAATCATACATAATACAAGACAGATAATTAGCAAGTGAAATCTTTTGCAAATCCATAGAGACCAAAGCAATCATAATAAGAGTGAACACTTCTGGCAGCAGTGGGGGGAAAAAAGAAGCAGTGGGAAGTGAAGCATTTTTTTTTAAAGATGTATTCAATGGATTAACGGATTTGCCTCGTCAGAGCATCTTCCTCTCGCTCTCTTTTTTCCTCCATTAAAGATTTGGGGGTTGGCTGGAGATGATTTTTCCATCAGAAACAATCCCAGCATGCTTTGGTGATTGCTGTGGATTACTGTGTATCCCATTTGGCTTCGCCAGAGATACTTGGCAATTTGCCCATGTCCATGGCTAACATGGCTTTTTTTTTGTGTGTGTGATGGGAAAAAATGTACTCAGAGATGAACTCCAAAAACATGATGAGTCAGAAAAGAACAGTCAGAGCTGAGAGGTGTGGTGAGAGTCTTTGTGCTGAACCGGAATAAATCGGCACTAAATCCACATTATTTATTGTCTAGGGGTACAATTAAAGGCAAAACCTGAAGCGGAGTGCTTAATTTTGGAGGCTTAAAAGTGAAGAAGCTTTCCCATGAGGCAGGTGGTCTTGGGGATTCCTTTTCAGCCTTCTGACATCTTCACCGGATGGAGATGGAAGGATCTTGATCTGTCTTTATGCGCTTTTAATTGCCGGCTGGGCTACAATCCCCAGACACTCCAGAGGTGAAGTATGCATGTCAGGACCAGCTGACACTCTACCAGCAGCTCAATATCAACCTAAACATGCCAGAAAGCCACAGGGAGCATGAGGGCGGCGGCTCAGCGCTAATGAAAGAGCTGAATGTCGAAGCACATCAACCACAGTCACCAACTAATCACACTCAGCTGAGCATAAACACAGGCGCTGGAGGTTTACTGATGTAGCTAGTGTAGGGAGAATTAACTGTTATCAGTGTGACACTAATCATCATACACACAACTAACACCTGAAACCTACAGTCAAATTATTCAAACAAAGCCACTAACGAGGGCCATTTACATGCAAAAGTCCATACAGGTGTTTCAAATGATGTAACCATCACTGCCCACGTACTTCCATACGTCTGTTGTGGTGGCACGGATGTTAAGCAATGCATCCACTAGAGGGCACTGCACAGATTCAAATGTTTCTGACATCATCAAACACGACAAGAAACAAAGAAGACATAACTATGCGAGTAATAATAAAAAAAAAAAAAAAAAAAAAAAAAAAATCAGAAACACAGACACTTGAAAATCTCAGACTATCTCGCATAACCATATTTAATGTTGAGAATAAACGACATGTAACACAGCAAAATATTTTAATTAGCCCAACTAGCACAGGGAACCAGTTTAGAGATGGGGCTAGCATAGCGAGGTAACATGGTCAGTACAATAATAACTTAACAGTAACATAAGTAAGTTGCCCATAAGAGCAGGAACACAACTAAGTTGATTTTTGGGTGTCAGACCATCTTATTTTTGCCAAAATGTAAGTTCGAGACCTTGCTACACATGACCAGCTTTTGTTGCCATCTAGAGGGCTATGTGAGCATTTCAGGGCTTCTGGTATATTTTCTACTGGAAACCCAAATTCAGTATAAAGTCATTTAATATTTTATTTATTTATTTATTTTGCAAGCAGAGTTTTGCCCTTCTAGTATTAATATATAAAAATTTAAATTTTGTGTTTTACAGTTCTTGAGTTTTAATATACAAAAGTTTGAAGAAAACATGACAGTTGCCTGTGGTATCGAAAAAAAAAAGAGATACATCAACCAAACGACTGCTGAGTTGCCGTTGGAGATACTGTCTGTACGTCTGGTGTGAATCAATAAGCACCACTGGTGGTGATGGACGGATCTCCAACTAGACAGCAGTAGTGATTACATTCAAATGGAAGGAGTCCACAGCGCTTTGTCAATCAAATCCTATCGACTCAAACTTCACTCTACGTTTTTATCTCCAGATCAACACAGACAGGAAACTTTCTGCAGAGCATACCTGAGATCCACAAAAAAAGAGGACAAAACGCCTCTGTACAGATAGAGATCTTTGTGTTTTCTTATTAACTCTGCACAGAACAGAAAGTCTCCTGTTTTACGCCCACACAAACCAACAGGATATATTAAACGCTGAAGGCATTTACCCAGAAACAAACCACGAGGTACTTTCAAGCACGTGCAGAGACCCAGTAGAACAAAGACTCTGCTAATTAAAATCACTTTGGATGCAAACTAACACGACCGGCTAATGAGGCAAAAAAAACAAAGTGCTTTCATAAACAGGCATTAAATTAATTTGCTTTAAATGGGTCAGACTGTCTTCAAACACTGCTGGTGTGAATGGTTATTTGTGTTAAGAACTGAACTCGGCACAGAAAATCCAACCATTCTCACAAACTGGGCAACCTAAGAATCCGAGCTGCTTCTGTGCAATCTTAATCTCCGTTATCATGGAAACCCAGAGAGCGAGTTATCAGGCAATACGACTCCTGTTATTGCCTTTGGCAGTACTTTAATAAGACCCATCTAACCTGTGACCTCAGCGTGCAGCAGCAGAGGCGGCGTTGCAGAGATTTGGTGGCTCAAAGGGCGCCGACATGCTTACAGGAAGTGCACTTTAATTCCCGCTGACATGCCGTGGCAGTCGTGTAATTAGTATGGATGCTATGCACCAACCAAACACTGCAGTCTAAGTGGATTATGAGCAACATGTAAATTTTCAATACATGGCTCCTGGCTATTGAAGACATGCAACTGTTAGCAGTGATCTTATATTTGTGTGTGGCAAAGTTACCGTCATGAAAGCTTATGAGCCCAAATCAGTGCAGTTGCAGATGATGGAGTTCTGATGGATTCTTCAGCACGTGGTCACCAGAATGCATTTGTATGCATTTATTTATTGTGTGTTTTTACCTGTAAATGGTGGAGCATACGGCAATATTTTTCTCTCATGTGACTTTGGAGCAAAATTCCAACAGAATAACCCTTTTCTGTGCATCAAAGAAATCTTCAATCTTTCACTTCAATGCATTAAAAAAATGGGAACAAAAACAACATTTTTGTTGCATATGTAAAAAAAAAAGTTTTGAATTGCAGGCAAGAACCAACACAGAGATGAAAGAACAGGAAAACATCCCACAGAAAGGTCAAAGGTCAGGTTCAACACCTTTTCACTCAACAAAAATCAGCAGGTTTTGACAAGAATAAAAAAATGAGTGTAAACCAACCTCAGGTGAGCCTTAAAGATGGTGACACGGGAAAGGATTATGTTTCTGTCTGTTAGTGTACACGCTGATGAAATGTGAACGCCTGCTTTGACTCCCTGGCTGCCTTTAATTACAGATATATGGATAATGCAGGAGGGTCACAGTCTGGCCCAAGATGGGCCTGATGATCCCCGACAAGAGATATTGACTGAAAGCAATCGCCTCCAGCCACACCACCCACTGATCTATGGCTGAGCTCAGAGCACAACAGCACCCAGAGGAATACGGGTCAACTGCCAAAGCAACAGCAACCTGACAGACGACTGTGGAACAGCGAGGACGTCTTGCAAACCTGAGACAATAAAAGAAAGAAAACAGAAAAAATGTTTCCGACCGTATGCTCAATTTATGAAAGTTTCCTAGCTGGTAACAAATGAATCAACATGTGACTTTGGAGAATAATGTGAAAATCTTCCCTGCAGCAAAGCAGCGGTGCAGAAAGCCCAATTAATAAAGATTAGCTCCATTTCCACACACACCAGTTTCTTCCTTAATTAAAACAAGGTCATTATGCAGATATGTTCAGTGTCTTCTTCCAAAACATGGTATCCATAAAATAAAAGTTCTTTAAAAAAAACTGCTCATGTTGTGTCATAATTTTGCTCAACCACCTTTACTCCCAATCATCTCATTTCTTTCTGCTTGGAGATCTGCATGTTGATTTGGCACAAATTTAACACCGGATGTCCTTCCTGACATAACTCCAGATCTACAAGATCGGGGCACATTCTCATATGACCCCTTTGCACCCAATAATATACTTATTGAAATTTAACCGCTATCTGTAGTGATCAACCACAGAGATAATCTGGACACGGGTTTTTCGAGTTTTACATCTCCTACTTTTTGAAAGAAAACACGAAATACTAAAAAAAAAAAAAAAAAAAAAAAAAAAAAAAAATATATATATATATATATATATATATATATATATATATATATATACACAAAAAACCCTGAGAATACAGTGAGGAAAAAGTTTGCAGTCATTGTAACAGATGATTAAAAAAAAAAAAAAAGGTGAACTCACATAGAGCAATAAAATACATAAAAATAAGCCATAAATCGGCTGGAATTTTCTTTGCATTAGATTATTTTTTGTTGACCTCACAGCAAAGTGTGTGTTTAAACCGTGACTTAAAAGCACCACAGATCTCACTGTTGCAGAGATTTGGAGTGCAGAAATGAAAAGCTACGATATTGTAAAATATTAAAATTAGCACTTAGTCTCCTGCTCTTCTGCTGTCGACTCCTGTGAACTTTTACTAGATAATGCGCGAGAGTCTGATGACTTAAGTGTTTTACATTCAATTTTCTGCTCAACTAAATGCCATCAAATGTGCTGCATAATTAAGCAAAGGAATGACAACGTTTTTGAAGTGCAAAGAATCCCTGGGACCCGAAAGTCTCATTTTACGGCGTCCAAGCACAAAGGATAAACTACTTATGCGTGCGTGCAAACAAACTGAGAAACTGCTCACTGCAGGTTTTGTATTCATTTGTAACAGTCTGATCGGGAGATGTAGAATTCTCAGTCACATTTGATCTTACTTTACATGTTAAATACACGCTTTCTGATTCGTTAAAGCAGTATGTTCCCTTTTCTTTTGATCATTTTGACGGTGATTCAGGTCACTGGCTACTGTGCTCGCAACATGAGCTCTGCCCCATCTTATAGTTATTTAACTGTTTATTCAGACTTTTTTTTTTAAAGAGCAAATTAACAAGTACAAAAACAAACTCATGTACACAAAGTAAATAAGTAAAATAAAAGAGATTAAGAACATAAACAAGCAGCAGAAAAGCAGAGAATCATTACTGATTCAGAAGTCTGTCAGCACGCACCAGTCACTGAAGGAGTCAACACGTGATCTGTTCTACAAATCAAAACTGAAAACAAAACTCCAGGTGGCACAACTACGGGCGCGAGCTTGATGAGCTGTAGCACATATTGTAAAAGCCCAAAGCCCAAGTGCATTAGGGGCGTGTCCATCTCCATTTTGCAATTTGCATGGCGAGTTGTGTGAGTGAAAGGTTCTCTGGTGAGGAAATGGATCTACACACACAGCGTGCGTGTGTGTGCGTATAGAATGGACATCATCAGAACCCTGGGGAGAAAGGCCGAGGAAAAGGTGAATGAACAACATCATGGATGCTACTGATGTTAGAAGGTCATCACTGGAAGACACAGAGAATCGTCCTATTCAACAACCGGGTAGAATGGAAGGCTTTCTGGCGGACAGGCGGCAACGCTTAAAGGTGATAGAGAGAGGTTGAATGGGGCATTAATCCTTGTTCTGTGATGTGATATGTAGCCCAAAAAAATTGGTTGGGTCTGTAATGGCTCAGAACCTTCCTAAAAGGCTCTCTGAAACAGCTATGTTACTATGCTGGGTTTAGAATGCCTCGTTTGCTTTTAATGGCATCGTTTCGGAGCTTATTTGGCAACCTCATTATGAAATGCACGTAGGTGTTAGCGCTGATCGGATGCCATTGTTTGATTGGCTGCCCTTGCTCTCACTGAAAATGCCACTAAGAGGATTAGGAAAGTCTCCAGTTCAACTCAGAACAGAATGAAAATGATCGCTGAGTCGCTCATTTCGCTGTCAATCAAAAATGGATTCAGCCTCAGACAGATCATCCAATCATCATGCAGAAGCTGGGCGTCCGGGCCAGCCGAGGCCAGCCCACTGCCCCATAGACCCCCAGACACGCAGAGCCTCCGATGGGCGGGACAAAGCCCAGCATTTATCCAATGACTCGTCTCATTTTGCTGCACTTGTGTCGCTATTGAAGTCTGTGGACGACAGTTTAAAGCACTGTGAAGCTGCGGGTTTGAGTGAGAGCAAATACGTGTCGTTACCAGTGATAAGAAGCTGATTCTGAACAAAAGTTGAGCGCGTTGTAGTGAAAACAAGACGACAGTAATCTTCACTAACTTATTTAACAGATCACGTTTCAACATTGCTGTTGAGTGATAAATCTTGTTCCTCGCCCACCAACATGAAGTCAGCCAGAGGCTGACTGTGACATAAAGTCCAGTCACAAAATAATAATGATAATAAAAAAAAAAACGATCCGAAATAAATTTAAAAACAAATTTAAAACAAAAGAAAATGTGATACTTACAGGCTGTACTGATTGCTGGGGTTGATTTTGTCGCCAAGTCGGAACTGACCCTCTACTGAGTATTAAATGCCGACTGAAGCCAGCTCGAAATTGTGGAAGGTTTGTGAAACAGTCCTCCATGAAATGCGCAGAGCAAAAAAATAGTCGGCGGTTGTATGTACTGGGGATGCGGTTAAAAATGAATAAAAGCCATTGATCGCGTACATTGCTTTCCTTGGGAAGAATATGTAAAGATCGTAGTCCGCTATGACAGCCTGGGAAAGCACACCTGTAGCTCGCCATTGCTCCTCTTCCAGTGGTAGGAATGGGTGGGCACAACCTTATGAATAATTAATTTCGAAGGGGCGTGTGTGAAAGGGGGTGGGTGTGGGGCTATTGGTGAAAAAGTGACGTAACTTTTCTCTCAAAAACGGATTGGCCTGTTTTCTAGGGGCAATTCAAAAAAGGAGAAATACTTGAAATAGAGGTTCTGAAACTTGCTGGCACTTCGTGTGTATTCCCCACAGCGGGGAGACTCTGAACTAACACCAAAAACATGAAAAAGATGATTTTGATTCTCTATCCCCTTTAACTGGTGTCTGATGATGATGATATATAAAACACAGGAATTCATGCAGCTAACTTCAGCTTCAACCCATTATTCTGCATCTCCACCATTTTGCTCAAGAAAATCACCACTGACTGCATTCTATATCTACAGATTCAAGGATGCAATATATATTCTTGGATTATTCCTCATGGATGCAACACCCCAAGCTGGACTTCTTGAGTCCTGATATGCAAATGCACTTTAATTTTGTTCAATCACATCCTCTCTCACTTATTTTTAAATCACTGAGACAACAAAATAAACACTGTGCAAAATAAGAGCACCATGATATAAATTATTCCAAAAACAGGTTGATACTATGTCAAAGCATCTGCAGGACCAGAACCATATTCCCCCTCATCCAACTGCTAACTCATTATCGTGGTGGTGAATGCTCAACTAGTCTGGCCTAGCTGGCAGTAGCTGGATAAAAAAAAAAAAAGAGCCTGTTCAGCTCGACTGGAAGAACATTGTGTATTCTGTTGGAAAGTAGTTCTCTGTAAGTGTCAGGATGGTAATCTGAGACACCTCCTTTTAATGTGTAGCTCCACACATGGCTTCAGAAGAACCTAATTTAAGTCCGACTGATGTTGCACAACACAATGTGAAACTTCCTCCCCCGACGGCTGTCACGATTTATCTGAAAACGTGTCTGCATCGGCTGGAGAGCGATAGTGGAATCTGGAAGTACAGCAACGAGTGAGCAGGGGGGGGGGGGGGGGGGGGGTGTCAAACGTTTCAGCTCATTTTCTCTCAACACCCTCAAACCAAATACAGATTAATGTTGAATGGCATGTGGAGGAGTTAACAAACTGGCAGAATATCACCTTGTATAAGTGCAACATATCCATCATTATAATAATATTCCTATTTAAATGCATGAACAAACGCTGTGCTGCAGGGACGTCACGTGCCTTTATGTCAGAGTTTGTGCTTTTGTGCATATTAGTAATTACAATCAGACACAAACTGCTGTGCGTTTCTTTGTGGAGACGAGGTGACTGAACACTTTAAGCCAAACAAGGTCAAATTCTGAGGGCAACATATTCCAGATAAGAAAACACATTTTTTCATCAAGCCTATTAAAAAGAAATCTGCTCACACAAACAACTTCCTCCTCCTCCTCTGCTTTTCTCCTTTTGCATATTTGTGTGATTCCAGACGCTGAAACACGCCAGAGCTCGGTGCGCCTGAAAAGTCTGTTTCATCTCTGGAATAAAGACCCGCTGAGTTTGGCTCTGCAGCCTCTGAAGCCTCTGCAGCTGTGTTTGTGAGCAACAAGCGGCTGTTTAAACCTGACTGTTTGTGAACATAGCGTGATTACTGAATGTCTTGGTGGCTTGTAACACAACTGTGTAAATGTGTGATCTCTGCTGCAGTTCCCACCCAGGTTCATAAGTATATGGACAATGACTATCTTTGTAAATTAGTCTGTACACTGGAATGAAACAATCAAGATGCGCTTGTTGTGTTGAACCTTTCACAGTCCTTTCATTTTCAGAGCCCATAAGTAACTGGACAAACTAAATAGAAGTATTGCAGCCAGGTTACTTTTGACAAGTCTAAAGTCTCCTTCTGGCACAGTCACTCCAGACAGAGCTACCATACGAAGGAAAACTGGCTGTAAAAATCTATGATTTGCATTAAAAACAATCTTTTTTCTCTGAACATGGAGACACTGTGTATAAAAATGGTTTTAATTCTACAATAATTAATACAATAATTTTCTTAAATACCTAAAATTGAAGCTGAAAGTCTACACTGCAAACAAACGTGGATAGTTTCATTCCAGCTGTATTAAAGTGGTATATAGAGGCAGAAAACTGTAGGTCAAACATCTGAACATTGTCTTGAGCAGACAAGCATAAATTATGAGTCATGAAAAGTCTGCAGTTATTTCAGACAAGTGAGTCATGTCACCTTCAGACGGGGGGCTAAAGCCATCTGCAAGTATGCAAAAATTGTATTTTAGTCTTGTAAGAAAGAAGGTGCACACTTGTGCAAACCATCATTTAGTTTATTTCATTCACATAAGACCATGTTGATCATATTGCAGTGATTTCTTTGAGTAAAAACCTCATAGTAATATTGAAATTAATGCCTTAACCTGGAAAACATGTAAAACCCAAAGGGTACTTTTCACTGGTACTAGCCTAATATCAGAGCCAGTAAAACAAAAAAGTGAAATCATGATCAGAATCAAAATCAGAATCGAATTTATTGCCAAGTAGGTTCTCACATACAAGGAATTTGATCTGGTGTTATTGATGCATAAACAACAGTAAAAGAAAAGGAAAAAAAATACTTCTGTAATAAGTAAAGGAGTCAAGCAGACAAATAGGCAAAACTATGTTCACTATCAAATAAATATAACAGTGGAATGGGGCTGTGCAAAGGCATGCAGATGTACAGTACCTTTCAGTGCAGGGATGATCAGTCTGTACACTGTGGGAGTGGTGGGGGACAGGGTAAATGGAGGTCTAGCATTATTTATAAGTCGAGCTGCGGACGGAAAGAAGCTGTTTTTGTGTCTTGAAGTTTACCTCAGCCATCTGCCAGAGGGGAGGGTGACAAAAAGTTTGTGTCCTGGGTGAGAGGGATCGGCCACTATCACACACGGACTAAAATACAGACCACAAAATTTACAGGGTATAAAACACTATCAGGAGACAAACAGCTGGCTTTCTGTTGGTGGTGTCTGAGACACGCAGTTACACAGGACAAACTCCTTGTCTCTAGATACCAAATTACAGAACAGGAACGGAAAGGAAAGTCTTCTCCAGGAATGTCTTTTGGTTTTCAGAGAATACAAGTGGTGGGCAGGTAAATGAAAAATACAATAAAGTATACATTGGTGTAGCTGAGCCTTCTAATCATGCGTTTGTCCTCCTGCTCATCTTGTAGATCTGCAGCTGCTTCAGGAACTGCGATGAAAAATTGCAGACAGCCACAGTGTACCTTCCACACCATAAATAAAAAGAGAATGCCTAAAAATCCATAATGCCTTTTGAATTCATAAATCTCACTTTCTAAAAACCCCTTAAAATAAATATAATGCAATGTCATAACATTCAAATGAGCCTGCTGGTATCTGCTGTAATTTACCATTTGTGCTGCTCATTTGAAAGGATAAGGCACCGTAAAGTGCAGGGAAGCAGATCAGAAAAGATCTGAGCCTTTTTGAAAATAAGGTCTGAGAGTTTAGCAGGTTCTTAATAATGAACGGTACAATGCTTGTGTATGTGTAAGATGTGCAGTAAACGCTGTCAACTCCAGCTGTACTGATTGAAAAGGTTCTGAGGTCGTGTATGGAACTAATCAAAATCTAAATCAATCTGATCACAGGCCAGCACAAAAATAAATAAATAAATAAAAACCAAACACCATTTGCCATACTAAAAATAACATATTCAAAGGATGCGTGATAATTCCAGCAAGATGAAAGGCTCTGGAAGGAGCAAGTTCTCCTTTCATGTTTGCACAAGCAGAGACACAAAAACCACACAGCACGAGCAGACGCACAGACCCAATAACAAGAAGATCACCGCCTCACATTTTATATGGCAATTCATTTATGGAAATAAATACAAGATCAAATTGTAAACACTGGTTATCTTTTATTTGCTTGAAATGACCAAAGTAGTCACAGAGATAAACTGAAATCAGTCTTTAAAAGGATGGTGGCCAGTTATTTTTTAGAGAACCTATACAAGATGAGGGTTCGAATACTGTAAATATTTTAAAGTTTTTCCTGTCTAACACACGTGCAGTAAGTATAATTTCTATGATCTATAAAGCATAAAGGTACAAAGATGGTGGTTGTATTTTTCAGGGTTATGTGTGCTGCTGCAAAGACCAAAGCACACCACTGCGTGATATTGATTTCTCCATCGATTGGGTCGAGTCATTGTTCAACGCCTTCGTTATTTCCGCAGCCTGTTGCCATTGCTGCGACTGTTCCTGGCCGCCCGTCCCTGTTGGGATGGTTAGCCACGGGTAGTTCTGCTTGAACATCATGGCAGCCGTGCGTTGGGAAGACCGCAACACCAAATGGAAGAAAGGCCACTGCTAAGGAGATGCATGGGGATTAAGTTTAGGTAAAAACGAAGCCCACAAACACACTTTGTGAAAGCATCATGGATTCAAGACTGCTGTTGGATGCTGAATCAATGCTTCATAGAAGAAAAGATGAAGAGAAAGAAGGACTTCAAAATTGAAGCCTTTTTCCTTTCATATTTATAATGAAACGTTTTTCATTTTTTGGGAAACACTAAAGTGAACACACTGGCTGAAATAAGCTCTGAAGGTGTGCCGTAACATTCTATTTTCCTTTATTAACATAAAGTGAACACTCTGAAGGCGAAGCAGAACAACTGACAGCTTGTCGGCGCTGCTACACGTTTCTTTACATCTTTGGATTTCTACTCTGGTCCCACAGCGGCTTCTTTTGGAAAGGAGGGATTCAGCAAAGGCAGAATGTCTGATGAGCTCCATGAATACTGTATTTGTTTAGACCACTATGTTTGCTTACTATGTTTTTTGTGGAAGAACTTGTCAGAGACATGAGGCAACAACGGATGCCTCCAAACGCCCACCCTTGTTTGATATCTCACTCCAACAGTAGTTTGAAAAGAGAAAATGTTCAAATTTAAAATACCTCTATTTGAGACTTTGGAGATTTGTTCTTTGATTATTTATATTTCTATTCAAATTACATCTAAGAGGAAAGAAGAGAAAGGAAAGACACCAAGGGCAAAAAAATGATAATGTCAAAAAGAAATGTAACCTCGATTCTGTTAAAGATGTGGGACAAGTCAAATCAAAAAAGGAGAATGACATCAAAAGAAGTCAGGAAGCTCCAGTGGGAAATCCAAGACAGTTAGAGACAGACGAGTTGGTTTGTTGTTCCATTTCTTTCATACAAGCCTGAAAGAAAAACAGCTCAGAGCGCAAATTTGATGGATCCAATCCATTCTCCATGCCAAACAGATAATGTATATCTACGGATCATCAGCATAGCAATGATAATTAACCCCATGGCTATGTATAATCTGATACATAAGGAAAATAGCAGTGGGCCAAGAATGGATCCCCAAGGCACCCCATACATCACTGTAGAAAAATCAGAGATAGTAATGTTATAGACAACATAACGTACAAAAAGTATGACCTTACCCATGAAAGTACTTGACCACAAATACCGAAACACTGAAATCCAATATCAGCAGCACTCATGTAGAATCTGCATCCATATCCAGCAGCAGATCATTCACTAAGCACTGAGACTAGAATTTGTGTTGATGTTTTGTCACAAACTATCGTGACTGCTAACCTTTGAGGGAATGGAAGCAAATGGAGGCATCTATCATGTTACTAAGTTAAGTTTCATTATCCAATTTTATAAAATGCTCCTCTTCCAGAGTGTTAAGTGCCCCATAAACAGAGTAATTTAGCTTGCACATAATTGTAAAACAATATGGGGTATTGCACACATGTTCCCTTCATTGCTTATTTGTCATCTGGGCAGTGATAAATTTCTGTTTCCTGCCTTCCAAAAAAGAGCAGAAATGCTCTTTTTATCGTTTTTAATTTTTTTTTTTTTAAACACCAGAAAACATAAGTGCAAAATGCAAACAAATCCGTTCCTAGCATTAGAAAATAGCTGGAAGCTGTTGTACGTGCACACCATCTAAATACAAAGGTACTGTGAGGTGGTATTTTGCTAAAGAGGCATTACTGTCTTCATCACAGCATGTCTTACAGTCATATATTGATTAATTCTGCACAGATAAATCAGAAAGGGTGGGCAGACTGTCGTCTTGCTGGGGTGTATGTCCGCTGCAATCTCAATGAGCATCTCTAGGTTAATGTCTGTATAATTTCACCATTAAAGCAAATTCACCATGTCTCATGTAGACATTTTCATTTTAATGTCATGTGCTGCATAAATATAAGAGCTCATCCATTCTGAGACAATACATTTAACATTAAAAAAACAAAAGAGACAGGCCCAGCGAAGTGCACATCCACCACAGTATCACGTCTTTTCTTTTCATTACAGAACATCACAAAAAGCAAAAGGGCTTCACAGCATGAAATATAAAAATGAAGCACAGCTGGCTTAGACGTCAGACGTCATTGTTGCAAATGTGCCTCAGTGCTGTTAAGGATAAAAAAAAAATAAGATCTGTTACCAACAAAGGAGTTAATCAACGGATCCAAAATTTCTGTAAGTACCTCCAAAAAACTACTACATATTTAGCCACCTCTTACTTTGGGCCATGTCAGCATCTGTTAATGTGCACAACGACCAGAAATTTAAAGACAGACAAGTTTCTAAATTAACAAATCAACACAAATCCATGTTTGTGACTATGGCGCAAAAAGACGATGCTATCTTGGTAAATCATGTCTGCGACATGATTATAATGACATTTCTCAACAAAATGGCAATATATTGAGAGAAAGTGTTGTTCCCAAAGAAAATGTCCAATAAAGGTTAAGTTTTTAGGCCTTTAGCTTTGTTTTTATTTCAAACAAGACCTCATTTGTGGTTGCGTAACAACAATACCGTTGAAATTTTGTATTTGGGAAGACTTTTATCTTATTATGAGTTCCTGCTGCCATTTTGACCTTCGTCTCTGATGCTATTCTTAATCTTGATATAAAGATCTGGGCCCCTCAATTCTGTAGGAAAACATCAACAGCATCTTTGCACAGACAAAAAAGGTCAGACTCTGGCTTTAATTTTAAGAAAGAAATTGATATCCTGAATTTTTCTGCTGTCCATGTTCAGAATGTCAGGAATTTCATTTTTGACTAAAAGCTTCACAGAGCCACACAGATCGTTACTGCAAACAGAAACAAGTATGTCAGTGACGTGTATCTACGCGTTGTGATAAAGCCGTGAAATAGACAGACATTATAATAACTATGTGACTCAGAACACTGCATTTATCAAATAGTTTTCATGCTGAAGTCCTTCAAATATTTGGCCCACGTCAGGACAACGTGTCAGAAACTGCAGCTAACAGACGTGTTTTTGCAGGTGATAAGCCGCAGTAAAACCTGCTCTGTAGAAGACCTTACAGCCGGAAGGACTTCACCTTTCCTACAAATGTTAATCTCACACAGAGACACAGAAAACCAAAGCGTCAGAAGAAATCTTGCCTTGGGATTGCTCTGTTGTTGAACCGCCATAGAAACCCAGCAGATAACCTTGCGTAAGATAAATCACTTAAACGTCAGTCTTTTATCTTTCGACTGAGCAGAGAATAGATTTAAGTTTGTAAAGTCCTTCGAATCACTGACTGGCCTGATCATTCTAATTTAGACGCAGCCTCAAGCAGAGAACAGGCTATTTTCCTGGTGTGTCCAAATTAATTAAGGAGATAATTTGCTACAACTGGCAAACACACACACATACACACTATCCTTTCAATGAACCCAACCAAGAAAGTACAGAGCTTATACCCGAATCTAGGTTAGATACATCAACAGTGAAACATTTGGGATTTGACATACTAGCAAAGGAGCTTTGATTTCAACGTGCAAAATCAGTTCACGGATACATAGCGCACAACTTCACATCTCATTTAGCAACTTATCACAAATATGTTCATGTTTCATCATTTCCTACACATTTCATGTGGTCAGATTTAATAATGTTACTTTAATAACTGAGATCTTGGCACTGCTGTAAGGTAAAAGACTGTGCCAGACCACTAAAAACAACCGGTCAACAATTTATGATTCGTCTCGTTTCTTGAGAGATCATCAATGTTTTGCTCCGGCGTTAGACGAATAAGTTCTGATGTTCTTTCATCCATTAACAGGCCCGTTCATTACATTTAATTCTGTTGAGATGAATATGTAATTAATCATTATTATATTACAACTTTTGTGAGGGGCAACAATTCACAAATTAATCAAAACAAATCAGGCACGTTATATCAGCCAAATTAATTTTATTATCCTGAGAAGCCACTCAGAGGGAAACAAATACCATAATTGAAAAGTCTTTTAAAAGCGACAGGTCTTGGTCCAATTTAACTGAAATTGTTTACGACAGGACTTTCACCATCAAACATGTGGTGTCTAAGGATGATTTTATTTTAGGCTAAACTGTGTCTGCCTAAAATAAATACTAGACTTAATGCATGTTGATGTCATCCACATTTACTCTGAATTATTAGAAAATAAAACTATGATGTCAAGCTTGATAAAAGCATGTGTTATTAGCATAGAATTACATTAAAAACTAGTTTTATCTGTGGAATCTTGGCAGTGACATTTGTGTCTCTGGGTCCTTGGACGTTGTTGGACAGAGGTTTGGGATGATCCCCATACCTTTGGAGAAGAATAAAGGTCCAGGTCTTCAAGTCTTTTGGGTCCTGGTGTGCCCTGTCTTAAGGTGTGGTTATGAGACTTGGACACTTTGTGTGTCATTTCCATCATGAGGGAATGTCAACTTCAACATTTTGTCCACGTGGTTTGTTTCTCTGGACATGATCCAGCATGCTGGTGCCTCAGTAATGATGATCCAAGCAACTGGAAAAGGCCAAATGAACACAAAACTTCCACATCAGACGGCTCCTTTTGAGAGGAGAGGATGGACCAGTTGTCTGTCTAGGCGGTTGCTATCCAGGGCCCGAGGTAGTTCCATCATCCGTGCATGCAAGTAAAATTTTGGCTTTGATTCGCTGAAATATGGTGAAAAACCAAAAGATTGCCACGTAGTACCAGCTAACCAAACTAAATTAACAAATGCAGTTAGACTGCATCCAGTTTGACAGTTATCGGAATATAAAGTGAGGGCAGGTGGAAATACCAACAACTTGTTAACAGTTGGAACCTTAGTTTGTTATGTATTCAGCCTGCTATAACCAACATCCCTCACAGAGCAGCGTAGAAAATAGCCGATCCAGTTTTAGACGTCACACAGTAAGGTATGGCGACAATTTATCATCCAACATGAGTCCTTGAAACTAAACATAGTCAACAACTGTTGAGGAGACCACTGGAATATTTTCATAATGTATAGAAGCTGTTCTATAGATATGCTACATGTGTTCACAGCAAAGCTTTTTAACATAGATGTGCACTTTATTTACCAGGAAAATGAAAGCGGAGAGAGAAAAGCCCGTGTGAGCTGTCAGACCCCGAGTCCCCCTCTGTGAATCTACATCTGCTGTCGTCTGAGACACAGCTGTTCCTACGGGGAGACGCAGCACGATCTCCCTCTGTGACTCTCTACACTCTTCATTTATCCATCCACCATCACCCACAACGCCATCACTCTCGACCTTCTTGACACCTGGTCCATCCATCATAACGCTTGTCCTCACTTCATTACCACCAATTTTCAATTTTAACAGATCTAAAGAGGGACATGGCTTCCTTTATTAAACTTGATAAAAGGTGTTTCACTAAATCACTCGCAGAACCTTATGGATATCTCTACTTAGTCCATAATCAAAGTGACATTATGCTAGTACTGGGATCTCATCTCAGAGACACTGGATGTCAGTCAGATCAAATCCAATGTTATGGCCTGCCATTATGTTACTATCAAAATAATAAGTTATTTTTTAAAATCGATTTGTTTAATAAACTCGCTGCAATAGACTGGTGTCCTGTCCAGGGTGACCACTAGGATAGGTTCCAGCTCCCCTATGACCCTTAATTGGCAAAAGTGGGTATAGAACATTAATTAATGAATGTTTAATAAACTTTTCATCTTGCAGCGACACCTTCTTGTCAATAGAGGGTGCAGCAGCCACCTTAGCAACACTACAGCTAGTGTCCATGACTTATCCAAATAAAGACTTGTAGCTTTTCATTAATTTGTACCATTTTCTGGACTTTGTGAATAAATGACCCCTGTTTTTTTTTTTTTTTTTTTTTTTTTTTTTAACGTTCAGTAAGGAGTTGCAGTTCTTGCCTTCTAACAAGAGAGTTGACAGTCCAAATCCACATCTGTACCAATTTTCATTGTCACGAAGGGCATCCAGCGTAAAACATTTATGTACATCACTGGAAATATCGACCACATGATGAAAGTGATCCTATATATGTGGAAAAAAGTCCATTAAAGATAAAAAAAAAAAAAAAAAAATAGAATCTGAATGCTGATCTAGTTCTAACCACTCCTAGTACTGTTCAGGTCTAGGACGCTGAGTGTCACCGCATCCACCACATGATGGAACTGCCCTTGATCCTGACTGGCAACACCCCAGGAAGCCCAACAGTCCACCAAAATCTCACCAACAGAAGCCAACTATCTGTCCCAGCCAGGGGCTATGTGGGCGTTCCCTTGGTCTTGTACAGTTGTTGGAGCCACTAAATGGTTATTCATTGATTTATAGAAACTTTAGGAAAGAAAATCTAGAATCAAAATTTCATTTTTAATCTGAGAAATAGGTGAATAAATAACTCACTAGATAAAACTGAACACTAAACCTGAGTGAGTCATTCAAGCCCATTCAGAGGTACTGCAGCAGAGCTAAAGGCCGCTAGAAAGACATTAGCAGCAACTCTCAGCAGAAAATAATCTAAACACTAAAACCTGTTTGATGTACGCTAAAAATCTTAATGTAATCCCAGTGCAAAAACCTTTTCCTAACAGCACAGGAAAATCCACTTAATACTCATTGAGCTGTGTTGTTCCCACAGTAAACAAACTGACAGTGTCTCCTTTTTTCTCCTAAAAAGGCTTGGCTATGGCTAATGACACGTACGGGAACGTGTGATGCAAGGTCAGATGATCTTACTGGTCATCAATGTGGCTTACACGCATCATTGAGCAAATCCACGTGTCTGACTGTTTTTGTCTTCAGCCATCTGGAAGCAACCAGTAACACAAACAACCGAACTTTGCTGCATAAGATGAAGCTTCTTATGGAAAAATGGTGTGAATTTTAGGTCTTCATCATGTTCAAAGTGGTACACAACCCATTAACAATGACAAATCACTGAAGCTCACCAACAAACCCAATAAAACGCCACCCCTGACTTTTCCTTATCTCCCTCTTCCACAAGAAACACAAGCTAATGATGTAAAGAAGGAAACTGTCCACATTCATCAACTGAAAGAAGTTAAATTGGTGAGAGTGATATTCTGCTTCTTCCTCGTCATAATTCTGTCTTTGCTAACAAGCCAGGTCTGCCTGCAGCGTCATCACAGGGAGAAAAATAATCACAAATGAACCTTATATCACCTCCACATTGCAGAAGAAGAGCCTGCTGGGTATCGGATGCGTACGCACAGCTATGCCATGGTTTGATCAGATGTGTACACGCTTACATACACAGTTTCTATTCTCTTTGGGACTGTCATGAAAAGGACAGAAAAATAGAGAAAGGCGGCTAAGAAGATGCAAGTGCTGAAGTCAGTAGGAATCTGAGCTGCTGTGCAAAGAGAAGACGCTCCCGAACAGAAAAACGGCAACGAGAACGACGACTCGCACAGTGAGAGGAGTGACACTGTAAAACCTGATGAGTCAGGGCAACGCAAATCAATGCCTTCATTAAATCCTTTATGTTCAGATAACTCAAATAAACCAAGTGTGCAAAATTATTCTCATAGAGTACAACAAACCTGGTTGATTTGTGTTAAATTAACTTATTACATTTGATGCATCAAATTTAATAGTTTGAAATGTTTTGAAATCATTCAAAACATTCCTGCAACTCATTCGAAAAACTGAATGCAATTTAAAAAAAAAAATTTTTTTCAGTTTTGACAAACTTGTCTTTACAATTAGATATTTTTGTTTGTTTGTTTTTTGTCAAACTAACTCTGCAGTTTTGTGGCATGAGGAGCAACTGTATGTTTCATGTCTGGCTTGAGGACACAACAACAGAGCGAAGAAGGCAGGAATTCAACCAGCAGTGATTTAGTCCACTAATAACGTATTCTTCCACCTGAGCCACAGGTGGCAAATAGGATTAACATAAAAATGCTTAATGATGCCATTTTCTTTTTGTTGTTTTATCTTAATCACTCTCCAACATAAGAGTAGTCTTAAACAAAAAACAGTTGGTGTTACAAAGAACCAGGAAGCAATTGCTGGAGGTTTCTTCCTGTTAAAAGGGAGTTTTTCCTTCCCACTGTCGCCAAGTGCTTGCTCACAGGGGGTCGTTTTGACGGTTGGGGTTTTTCTGTAATTATTGTATGGCTTTAAAGCACCTTGGGGCAACTGTTTGTTGTGATTTGGCGTTATATAAATAAAATTGATTTGATTTGAATTCTTTCACCAAATACAAAAGAATGAACAAAAAACACTAGCAGCAACATGCAGAGACTGTGCTTCAAGCAGTAGAACAGGTTGTGCACAAACTGGCAGGTCAGTTCCAAAAAAAGAAAAAAAAAAATCCAGAAAAATTAAAAAGTTTTATTATTTGAGTAATACTGTGAATAAATGGAAATTACTTCAAATTATTGCAGTATTAAGCCAAATGAGTTAATTTTAAAGCTTTAATTTTAAAGCTAAATTTTACTATCTTCAACTAATTTTTAAAGCTTGAATTACTTGAGTTAGCTGCACTTTATTGGTTTAAGTCAACTGAAGTCATCGAATCATTCGAGTTGAACCAACGTCTCAGAGTTTTACAGTCGAGTACTCATATCTGATTCAGTTCTGAGGGGCAGAGCTGCAAACAGAATGGTCACGACAGAAGAAATGTAAGCTGAAGACGACAGATGAGGTCAGTAGCTTGGCAGCGTAGTGACTTCTTGCAGGATCTACCATGACTTCTGTGTCATCACTCGGAGTTCAGTGTTGAAACTGATGGTACATTCCGGTGCAGATTACTCAGGGCTTTTCCTTTAACTCAGAGAGTCACAGGAAATGACAATAAAATTTGTTCCATCAATGTTGCTGCCAGAAATAGTGTGAGGAGCCGATAACGTGCAGTCAACTCATAAAGACTAAGATGATTGGACACATCCAGCCGTGATGATGAAATGTAATGTTAATACATTTCCGTTTTTGGCTGGAAGACATACAAACTGGATGAATGCTGAGACAGCTGGTTAGTCGAGATGAAGGTGAGGCCTGTTACGTGTGCTGCATGACAGGCGGGCGATAAGTCGATATATATGAGGTGCAGTGGCATTGGTGACATCTGTGTAACCTATTCATAAGAACTGCAATGGAATTACCCTCCGCTCCGATCACACAAGTGACGGGAGATGAATGCAGAGATGTATCCAGAGAGAATAACAATGAAGATGAAAATGGAGAAAGGAAGGAGAAGGTACAAGAGAAAAAAGTGGATAAAAATAAAACAAGGAAATTGAGGTAGCAGAGCGAGTAACAAGGTTTACAATAAATAGTCAAACAGGCGGACACGGAAAAGGACAAGGAACAAGAAATTAGAGAAATTGAGCAGTATACTGTGAGGAGACGGAGTGAAAGAAGAAAACAGAAGAGTGGAAGAGACCGAGCGAGCGAGCAAGCGCAATTAACGGTAGAATGAGGGGAGTATTTCAATAAACCTGTACATGTCGATTCCGCTCCACACATCCGCTACTTGTGCCGTGCGCGCTGCATACCAATGATTCAGAGGCGCCATAACTGGAATTCACAATCTATACAGACAGCAAAGGCAACAGCATTAGATATTCATCCAGTCATCCAGAGCAGGGGGGGGGTGGAGGGTAGGGGGTCAGGAGGGGGTGAAATGGAGACTGACTATGCATAGCAATGTGTAGAAATGAAGGACAAGGGAAGCGTCTTCTCCAGATAGTCATTTTTCTCTTTTGTTTTCAGCTGGGTTGCGGGCAGACAGAGACCAGAGTAAAGCAAAACACTTCCCCGTCAGCCCGCCTATCAATGTTTTATTTCTGGTTTCAGCATATTAGCGTTACAGCTTCACACAGCAGCTGTAGAAGGAAAGCCAAATGGGTCAATAAACATTACAAAGATCTGCTAACATCCCACATATTCATAATGTACCTGGGGTGCCTATAAGTGGAATCCAGGCAAATGTTCTGTACCCCAGGAGACCTCCCTGACAGACTGCATTCCCCTCTGACTGGGTATAACATCAGGACAAGACAAGGAGCACCACAAATATGCCACGACTTACTGCACTCCATGACAGACTATAACTGTAAGTATCTTGGGCTTTGGGATTGGACATGAGAGCCAGAGACAGAACAGGAGTCCAACAGCTCATCAGAAAGTCATGACCGTGTTTGGTTTACAGGGACAGACCAGCAGCTGCCCAAAATACCAAAATAATCCCAGAGGTCCAGGAGCCTCAGCCTCACATAGAAGGAACAGAAAAAGACAGCGTGCTCCTTGTACTGGCACCAGTGTAAAGGCTTGTACAGCGACAGTGTAGACGAGTTAGTGGGTGGGTTAGACCATCCTAGACCTAGACCATCCTAAAAAAAAAAATGCTACCATCTTATACGGCTCCAACTTAAAAGGGCTTACAAGGATGAGAAACTCAAAGTCTGGTTCACTTTGATCCACCATAACAATCAAAAAAAAAAAAAATACCTACTTTTGTTTAACTTATGTAATATCTCGTGCATGTGTCTGCCACCTGCTGGATGGGGCACTCACCTTCACGTGAGCTAAAAGGTTAACCGCGGGAATAAAAAATGAAGCCCACTACGGGATGAAATATACAGCAGCACAGAGAATTGTAATTAAATAATGCATAGAACCTGAGAACACTGAGATGATGTTGAAATTTTTTATCTGTACTGCAAATTACGCATGTCACCTGAAACATTGGCCTGACACGTTTGAAACGCCGGCATCGTGGAGTCTTTTTCTGGAGTCTGCATGAAAAGGAAAACATTACATTCTGTGCTGCCACCCGCTGGACAGTTCAGAAATGTGCACCCGTTCAGAAATGTGCACCCATATCAAATTATGAATTTCATATGTAAAGTTGACAGTCACTGCAGGAACTACGCATGTAAGAACAAACATGGTGCTTCTTTATGAGTAGATTTGCAAAACTAACTAAGATGATATATTTTTGTGAGGCAAAGTCTTGATTCTACAACCAGACAAACATCAAGTTCTCATCTTCACTCATTCTGCTGAAAGTTGCAGAAGCAGGGAAAGTTGTACAATTCTTGATTCCCTTTAGGAGTAGAAGAACATGTCACATTTCACTGTAGGGCTCTCAGGTAAATGTCCGTTGCTCTTTCTATCTCACTGTCATGAAGAATACACCTACTTAAGCAACATTCATCTCTCATCCTTTGTGGTTTCATTATGCACTTTTACTCTGTCACCAAACGACAGCAATAAGTACATTAAAGCTAATATTGGATTATTGATCATAATGAGTCAACCAGCTTTATGCTAACGCCAGCATGTGTCTTGCTGAGCCAGAAGGTTGGCTGGGGAAAAAAAAAAATCCCCATAATTTCACAGCAGACACTGGAAGAGCCGAGCCATTCATTTGTGTCTGAATGATGAATGACTACTAAAGCAAAAGGTGGAGGGACCTGTGTGATTAGTTTAAGAGCAGCGACACCATACAAAGGCCACCGTGCTACCTGAGCTATGAGTAAAGTGAACCACATGGGGATTAAGACGATAGACATCGACCGCAGACACACATCACAGCGAGGGCGAGTTAGCCGAGTGGATTTTATTATCAGGGGAATGATGACTGTCTGACCCTCCAGAAAAGTTCAGAGTTCAAATCTGAGATTGCACATGTTAAACAAAGCATGCAACACCAACAAAAAGACTAATTTTAGCTCATTATTTTACTCCTGTTGAATCCTAGGAGTGGTTAGTTTTTCATTAGTGCTTAGCTTGCACAAGCTTTTGCTACACTTTTTTGTTCTCTTGGTGTACACCACTTTATATTAATCTTGCCAGATACTGACACAAAGGGTGATTCTGCTGGTTCTGCTCTTTTTCTCTTTGTCCGAGGCACTGATGACATTGCACAAGGCTTACAGCTGCACACCACAGGGTGGTGGACAGACCGCAAGATGCCCTGGCTGAAGCTGCTTTTGGAATGTACTCTTCCATGAGGACAACTTGTGGCCCACTGATGACATGATGAAAGACACTGGCCCTGCACCCCACCCCGCCTGTGGTGCCAATGACTGCATGCTCATCTCAATAATGCACATCGCTTTTCTGTTTCCTGTTTCTTGAGCTTGGTAAAAACTGTAAAAACCTTGTAACTGTTAGAATGGCCTAAGCAGTGGGTCTGATATGCTTGAGGTTTCTTCCTCAAATCATCAGAGGGAGTTTTTCCCTTACCACTGTCACCTGTGTGCTTGTTCTCAGGGTTTGTACAGTTAGACCTTATTCGTGTGAAGGGCCTTGAGGCAGCTTTGTTGTGATTTGGCGCTGCATAAATAAAATAAATTGAAAGTGAATTGAAAATAAATTGAAACTGATCGAACTGCTGGATTAACCCAGCTTGGACAGACAGTCACCATGAACACACTGAGGCTCTTAGGAGATCCCCCAAATGACGACAGTTTTGGAAAACCCATCTTCAGGCCTGGTCACTGTCTTGGCTACAGCTCAGTTTTTTTCTGTAAATATGACACAGACGGTCACAAAAAGCACTTCTGATACAGCATTTGTATACTGGCGGTACAGAGTGGATGGTAAACTAGATATTTCACTGTTTCAATAAGAACACATCAGACCATCCCACCTTCGCTGGCTGTGAGAGAAGCAGATGCACACTATGGCACTTTGTGCATCAAAAGTTAAAAAGTCTCAACTTTTTATAGTATGCTGCAATAACAAGGACAAACTGGACTTTGGGCTAGCCCGTACATTATTGCCATGTGCCAGATTCAAGATCTATTAATGCCATAGCTTAGGTTTATTCCTTTTTTCCACATGTACTCAAGAAAAATCAGTGTGTTGCTCCATGGACAATTGCTGCTTTTCCCATATTCCAACAAGTCACTCATTTTCTATCACCTTCGTTAACAAAATGGGGCTCTCAGGAGAGAATGATTAAGTTCAAAATGTTTTTCTTTTTCATCCTCTCTGGCTCAATGAAGGTTCTCAAAAGGTTTACACAACAGCTCAACTACTTGTTGATGTTGAAGATGTTTCACCAGTCAACCCATTTTAAAACTGGGTCGGGAAGCATGCATTAGCAGAGTCTAGAACTACCTTGGGTCTAGGATGGCAACAACCCAGACCGACAACAAGACAATCTGCACTTCTTAAACGTAACCATCTATCTGCTGCAGCTAGGTGAAACATGGGCTTGTCTTTGGCCTCCTCCAATCACAGCCGCAGAAGCTGATGACTCCTTTAGAAGTGTCTTGAGTGTCTTGGTGGCTTTCATCATTTGTTTCCTTCTTACACAGTTATTCAGTTTTTAAGAACAGACAGGTTTACCACACAGTACCATATAGTATTTGTATTTCTTAAAACTCTTTAAGTATATACACACATTTTGGCAGCAGCCATGAACATACATTTCTGTGTTTACAGTGCAGCAGAGTGCCAACAAACCTAGAAACTATCAAACAAAAACAATATACTGAGCAGAATATAACATGCAGAATAAAATCTTGTGGTGTCTTCCCACTGAAATTCAAAACTACAATAACTGTACAAGAACCTGACTGTAAATTTGGAATCCTATTTGGGTCAATTTGTCACTTTCTGAAAGCTTGTTCTGTCTCTATAATTTGCAGCACTCTCAGTTCAAAAAATATCAAACTGAAGTGACAAGAATGGGTTTTTGCTTCACCAAGCCGGAAATGGAAGACAAGGAAGTCGCCCGAAATGTGTTCACCTGGCAGTGCGACACCACTGAAGCAGGAGTGAGTTGTTTTCCATTCAGACAGGAAAAGAAACATAATGACGCAATTATAAGAATTACACATAAACGTTCATAACATAACATAACATAATGTGCGTGTGACACAGAAAGCAGCAGCACAGGGTTCGAACTGGACCAACACTTCGTGAACAAACATGTAGTTTCATTTTGGGGAAAATATTCCCTAACAAAAACATTTTGTTAGTTTTATTTATCTGGATTTAAAAAAAAAAAAAAAAAAAAAAAAAAAAAAAAAAAAAAAAAAAAGCAGATTTAGTGTTGAATCTCAATTAACAAATGATTCACAACCAGTGAGTAACATCTTTTACTCTGAGTTTTCTCATTGAATATTCATTTGTTTATGTTGTACTGATTCCCATTAATGGCCCCGTGAATGCCTTGGTCGCATCACCAATGGGCAAAGTGAATTTTAACAGCTGCTGTATCGTGAACGGATGAAAGTGGAAGCTTGCAATCACTGAGTTTTTTAGAGTTTGAGACCTGCAGAGCAAATCTTAACACATGAAGAAAGAAACATTTAAAATTTTGACTTCAAGGTTAAAAATCACCAACTTTAGACTCACTAGCAAAATGCTACCAAAGTCTTTCTGCTGGTTACATGCGGCACCTGCTGCTGGATGCTGAAAATAAACTGAAATTTACTTTCTGTTGTGATTTGGCTACTGTCAAAATCCTTGTTCCAGCTGAATCATTGCACCACATCTGTTTTAGTCGGCACTGCCTCAGGAGCACGCCTGTCAGTCACACACCAGCAACCCCAGACTGAAACGCCTCATAAACAACAGCCGCGGCTCGTCGTCTCGTCTGCAGCTACTAAACATGAAAATTTATACAAAAGCCAGATTGCACAAGAGGGAGAAGACAGTAGAAGGGCCATTTTAAAGGGCTTCTACCAAACTGCCGGTGGAATATTTTTGCTTTCCTCCACACTTTGCTCAGACATCCCACCCTATTATTATTAGAAGTGTGTCTGTGCTGCACAAAGCATGCAAAGTATGCTGAGATGCAGAAGCTCTCGACCACCATGAGCCACAGCACTTACGTTCTGCCCTTCAGCTGTCACGCCTGACTGAGTAGATCATACACGTGACAATGATTTTGAGAATTCTACTAAGTGCACGACGATGAGAAGGTGACTGTCCAAAATCCTGCCTTCAAAGCAAAACCACTGAGAAGATGAAGTGAAGTTTGAACTGCTGGTTTCCACAAGTATACGCACATAAACTTGTGTGAAATCGAAGTGTTTACATTCTGAAAATCCACCATACTCCACCATAGGTAAGCAGAGTAGGTCCTGATTAGTACTTGGCTGGGAGACCACTTCAGAATTTCAGGAGGCGTGCATGTGTTTCCCCATGCAGAATGGGCGTTACATCATGAACAGGATCTGGTGTAAAACTTGTGCTGTAAAAAAATCTGCTCAGTGACCCAAAAGAATAAAAAAAAAAAAAAAACAACAACAACCCACATTTCCATGTGAAATCAGAGTTCGCAGTATCTATCATATAGCATTAATTTGGTAAGTGTGAAACTGGGTGGGACTGAACAATCAGAAGTTACATCACCTATAGGTTTTTTTATTTGCTAATTTGCCCCATAAATTTCATTCCTATCTGGGACATAAGAATTGAGTTTTTGGGGATTGATGCTGCCTCACCTGGATGGTGGAGAACAGACAGCAGTTGGTGGGATGAGAGACCAGATGGATGGTTTCCAGCAGCGTCCACAGGCTGTACATGAAGACACAAACATCACATCCTGTTTGAATGAAGTGTTATTTCTCCCCAATTCTGTCCAACATCCACCAACTGTTTCAATGACACTCTGCAGTCATATTTACTGATTATGGAAATGAATGTGCAGACTCTATGCACTCATGTTATTCTCATTATAAAGAAAGGCTAAACTGACTGCATAGATTTCCAATCTGAATATATGTTTGGATCTGAGCCAAACTGCATTAAACAGCCAGTAAAGCAGTACTTTTGCCATCTAATTATCAAACAAACAAGTTTGCGGCCATAAATGTTTGTACATTCAAAGCATTTGTCCATTTATCTATTTGCACCAAAAACTTTAGGAATTCATAGACACACAGCGTTCAGTGACATATTTAAAATACTTTGTTAGAGAGTTTCCAGAAAACACATAAGAATCTGAACAGCACATTTCACATAGACACAGAGAGAGAGAGAGAATTCAAAAACTGCGGCAAAAATATCGATTACAATTCAAACATGAAAAGCTCATTTTTAATTGCCGGGTAATGTAAAAAAAAACAAAAAAAACAATCCAGTCCAGCTTAAAAAGGACTTTGGAAAACAAAGCAAACTAACAAACATAACTAGTTCGATAACAATAATGAAATTATTTTAACATTAAACATTTATGTAGAGATACATAATTTTAATACTACAATTTTTTATGTGTTAATCTAATTTCTTACATTATTACTCCAATGTATAAGAGCTGGTGCAATGCAATATTAACATCTGGAAGATGTAAAAATAAAAATAATAGAATCTAATTAAAAACATCAATCCATTAAGTAGTGGGAAAAACATTCAAGATGAAAATGGAACAAAAACTACACTAAAATAAGATCAACAAGGCTTCGGCTCTTCCATCTTCCCCCCACAGTGAATATGAAGCAGCCATGTGCAGTAGATTAAACCATGTCTATGCAGAAGACGCTACACTCAGAAATCAATTTCACCGTCTACAATCTGCATTTCTCCAATTCCCGCTCATACTAACAAGCTGCAGGTACAAGTAATCTGAATTCATTTCAATAGAAGCAGAGTGACCTTGGATTCAAATGAAGCAAATTATTCAGTGAGAATTTATGTGTAAGCGTGTGAACACACGAACAGTCCAAAACACCTCCCACGTTCTGCACCGCGTCCCTGGTGGAGATGGACCACACAGCTTGCTGTATCGTCACTGAGCTTTTAACTGCTTGCAGACAAATGGTCTCCTGGCACTTCAGCACTTTAATGAGCCACGGGGGTCCTGCAGGAGCTACATACATCAACACAGTTTTACCATCTCTTAACAAACAGAGCAGTGTAATGAAACACTCTCCCTCCTGATATGAGAAACATCTTTCAAACACTGTGACCAAAGCTGCACAGGGAGCTAAAACAATATCACTCTGGTACAACTGGAGAATGGCAGCCAGGGCATCGTAATCATGTGGAGAAATGATGGACCAGCGGGCATGATGATGTCATTGCTTCAGAGCAACACACAACCAACCCATAATTAGGAGATAATCTACCAAAATCACAACATAAATCATGTCAATGGGCTATACAAGTGTACACTCTAGATGCAACTCCCTCATCTTTTGTTTTTGTTGGAAGAAACCTCAAGGAGACCAGACTCAGAGGAGTGGCCATTTGCTATGGCAATTCTACCAAGGCACAAAATGCAGTAACTTAGGACAGTTGCAACTAACACAACAAAATATACCTCCGTGTGCAGCACTCAGTCACTCGGGAGATATCTAGAAACTTAGTCTGCACCAAGTGGACTGCTCACTGGTCTTCAATACCTTCTGCCACTCAACCAAGTGACTTCCTCAGAACTTTATTAAAAAATTATTTGAGTATGTCAGACAGAAGGTATCTATTGATAAGTTCGCTTCTATTGGTCCCCAAGACTTACCACTCATCAAAGCGACCTCCTCCGCTCTAAAGAATTTCTCGATTGTCTGTGTCTGCGGTGATTTGGAGATGATGTTGGGTGGTGTTGACTCACACATAAAGTAGATCAGAGTCTGCAGGTGTAGCTTGAAGAACTGGGAGCAGCCCAGACAGTTCTTCATCACCTCCAGCCGGTCCGTCTGACATCAACTTGGACAGAAAAATACAACACAGTGAAAAGTAAGAAAGGCAGCAACATGTCAACAATATTCTTATTGGCAGAAGAGTACGAGTACCTAACTAACGTACCCAATATTACATTTTGATATAAAAACAGAGTCCTTTGCCATGGGTGATGTGGTACATGAACGTGAGAGACAACTGAATGCATTCTGAACAAAATAAGAAGTTACATTTTGGTTACATCATCATGGTGGACAGGTTGGCCAGATCTCTACTAAACTTTCTGTGAAGGTTTTGTCACGTCTGAATGCAACAGGAAGTGGAATTTGCTGTAGTCGACGTCTACTCGATGCCTTGACTAAATGTTGACAGATGAGGCCACAGCTGCCCATTAAGGAGCCACTTACTATAACGTCCCCTCTGACGAATTCATCCCACTCGCCATCATACCAACATTTAGGCCTGGCCACCATCCAGTGTGCATGCAAACACTCATGCGCACACAGAAATACAACTCATCAGATCAATTAATTAGCCCTTGACCGCTCATTTATCCCCAAACTTATTCAGCCATCGCTTCCTGCCTTGTGGTATAAGAACGACACGGGTGGAATTCTGTCCGGTGTTTACCGCCTCAGTCTCAGGAAGTTGTTTCATTAGCCACATCAATTAGCCTTACCATTTGTCCCAGGTTTGGTACCTGACACAAATGGAGAGAGAAGAGGAATCTCCTCAATGTGAGCTGACAGCTGCAGACTGAACACATCTTGTTCTCTTTGACTATAATGTGGTTACTTTAAACTGAAATAATGGTGCAGCAGGACAATAAGATTATACATCAGGTAATTAAAATCTCAGACTCATTGGTTTATCTTCGTGTAGACTTTCTAAGTTCCTGTGATTGGCTGGAAGATATTCAGTGCGTCAGTGCCATCATTGAATCAAGGTAATCAGTTACAGTCAGGATCAGTGTGCCGCTGTGAACCAAATACGACTTTATTCCCTACACGTCTAATGGAGTTGTCAGTGCTGGAGCTGATAGTTGATGATGTGCGGTAACAGCGAGGTGAGTGGACTCGATAGCAGAAAACAAGCTTTGTACAACAGCGTGACGTTCACCCTTATGTGAAATTCTTACTCTGGTCAGGAAAAAAATTATTAAGTGCAAAAGACCAAAATTCATAACACCATCTCTCACCTAATCAGCCGAGTTACACTAAACTTTGCACACATACGTGTCAATTAAAATATACTTGTTGTTAATGAACTGAGACTTTGGCAGCAGCTTCCCGGCGCAGCAGGCTGAGCTCCAGCCAAACAGCCAATCTGCCTTTGGAGAGTGTTAATGTTGACCGCCAGCTGGAATAAAGGGTTAACCAATTAGCAGTAAAAGGATAGCGCTGTCTGAGATGCCGCTAATCCACAACCAGTTCAACAGCCGTAAACGCCACAGAGGGGTCACGGAGAGGTCAAAGAGGTGAAGAACTGTGGGAGATACCAACGTTCGGCGTTCGAATTTGGTGGTTCTGAGAGTTTTGATTACATCAACACTAAAATATGAAAAAGACACATATATGGGTTTTTTATATATATATATATATTTAATCTCAACATATTGCAAGTATGACTTTTGTGGTAACAAGAAATGATTTTTCCAAAGGAAAAACAAGGATTTTTTTTTTTTTTAAAGAAACTGCAAAATTTCAGTTCCTGTTGGCTAGAAGCTATAAAGCAGACTTGAGCCTAGATTTCATGTTTTTGTTTAACAAATTTTGAATTTGTGTCTAACAGACAGTTCAACTGTGCCCAATTTCTCCAATCATCAGTGTCTTAGAAGCTTCCCTCATTCTTCATCTTGAAGTGACCCTACTCTAATCAAAATTACATAACAGAACAATACGATATGACTTGGAAATGTTCTTGTCTCTTTTCTTAAAACAAACAACCAACAACAACAACAAATAAAACTTCGCTGTAAAAGTGATTATTTAGATACACTCTAGAAAAATGGAGGCATACTTGTACTGCTGCACTGAATTTCTACTTTAGGGTCTGCGTTTTTAAAAACATCTTTCAACACAACTTGCAAACTCAGAAGTAATACAATTACTGAGAGGTGACAATTTTGCACCACCTCACATTTAACTGATATATTACAGTCACTTGTATTATACATTAAAATGAACAGAAATTTGCACAGAAATCTGACAAAACCATCAATCAACCAGAGCTGTGTGGCATCCTGTTGCCTTTACTGGTTTTCTAGCTTTTTAGTTTTGAACAATTCCCCAATTAAAAAAAGTTGCTCTAAGATTGCTTCTAAGATTAGAATAAATTTGTCTTCTAATTTTTTTTCAACAAGTACAGTTTAACATTTGATAAATGTAATGTACTGCAGCTCATTATGGTTTACTGCTATACTGAGTTTTTGAGTAGAAAAAGTACAGTTTGTTCTCTTTGTATTAGCAGATTCCTTGCAGTGAGTCGGGACCTGCTTTTGGTGTAATTCAGAGGAAACTTCATGCAGTCTGATACTAACAGCAGGGTGCAATGACCGCTGAGCTCAATCTACTGAAGTAAGACACCACTACCTCTTTTCGCTCTCCTTTTCTGAGCCATAGATCATTTTAGATACAGACATCCTTCATAGTGGTATGAGGGCATTTTTCCAAGCAGATATTAAAAGGGGTCATAATATAAGTCACTATTTTCTTTAAAACAGATCAATCTTTTAGCAAAAATACTACATAGTCAGTAAAGTGATGGCTCCTTAAAAACAAATGCAAAACTTGGTCTCTAAGAAATAAATTGCACGAGTTACGTTCAATAGAAAAGGGAAGGCGGACCAGGACTGACATCACATGCCCATTTCATAATTCAAGACATGCAGGAAAGTCATTTTCAGAATCTATATGCAAATTAATGACTTCCTCGCAAAGAACATTATTATATCACCTGGTTTATTTTTGGGTTGGTTGATTTAAGTTTGCAGGAGGAGTCATAATAAACAGGATTTAACCTGAAAAACTGCTAAATTCTGAAATGGATCTGCAGGCACAGGAAAAGCCGAGCAATTTTCACAAGTGTAAAGTGTGCTTGTCAAGAGAAATTGCTGTCCTTCGGTCCGTCCTTCCATCCATCTGGCAAAACCTTTTGCATTCTAAAACTCAACAACTGTAAAACTCTCAGAATCAAGATTTTTGTACATTAATACTGGGAGGTCAAAGCTTTGCCTGCCAAATAAAACTCATGCATCTCTGACATTTATAAATGTCCTTTTTTACTAAATTTTCTGTTTCAAGTAGGAAATGTATCAGAAGCCATGAAATCCTCACATTGCCCATTAGATGATGACAAAAGCTGCTTAAATGAGTGGCAAGGTGTCAACAGTTTATCATTTGAGAAGTTCATTTTTGATGAAAATAAGATGGACTGACCAATTTACAGTTGTGTCTCTTGCACTGAAAGAGTAAAGTATTTTATTTATTTATTTTTTAACCAAGTCCTGGATTTCACAGTGATTGACATTAAAATATGTTTGTAATAATGGAAGTCACCCATCCAAATATGTTTTCACAACAACACAGTTTCTGGAGAAAAAGCCACATCTCACCAAAACAAACAGAAATGTTCCAGGAGATTAAAATATACATTTTTAACACCGCGAGACAGCAATTTGCTCAAGAACTCATTTGTAAAAACTGAAACGTTTGGGTCTCATCTGGAGTAAAATCCAGTAAATGGTCAATTCGGATAAATCAGCATTTTGAAATACTTATTTTGAACACACAGAAATTAGCAGAGCTATGAACTCTAGTGAGTGCCTTTATAGTTACATTCTCTTGTTGGGAAAAAGCTGGTGATGTTTGTATTCTTTCTCCTGTAATCCATCATGCTGATATAAATTTGGCTCTGTATTCCCTGAAGGACATTGGTTTGGAGTCTGTTTTTGTCTGGATGTACTGTAGGAGGCTTATCTTCACTGTGACTTTTTCCCTAAAATGTAATGACAATGAAATAAACATTGCTTGAAAAAACTTTGTTGCTTATCATTTAATTCCTGCTTGCCCTCCATCTTTAGATTTTTTTATTTTTTTTAGTCTCACTTGTTGGCCAGCTGAGTGAGGCACAGAAAAAAAAAAATATAGAAAGAAGAGAAAAATATAAATTGTGGGCTTATCAGTCAAACAGAATGTAAGTCAGAGGGGTTTCACCTCAGACAGCGCACACAAAAGAGGCTGATAAAACGCAAACTCTGAATTGGAAATGCATTATCTGAATAAAAGTAAAAATTTATCTTTGGGATGGCGTGAGAGAGTGAAGCAACCAGGGGATCTAAATTATTACCGGATATGATCAACAAAGAGTTAAACCGTTTTTAATAAGAAGCGATGAAAGGGAAACGACAGAAGAAATAGATTTAGAATCCCACAGAGGAAACACACAATTTAGGCACATGATGATTGTTGCAGAAACATCAGCAAAGTGACGGACACATCTATAAATCCCGCTTCTACTGTCTGCATCGTGGCGTTCGAGCACAGAAGGCCTCAGCACTAATGGTACACACTCAACTGTCAGATTAAGGCTCATTTAGTCCCAGCAGGGTTTTCAATTACCAATGATTAAAACCCCCCTTTGTGCTCTATTTTAAGAGAAACGGGGTCTGTTCACGAAAAGCCAAGAGGAAAACACAAGCTGGAGGGAAAGAAAGGAAGCAAGTGTGACATTCAAATCATCCATTAAATTCTGATTGCTTTAATTCAAGGCGACAGTTTAATTCGGTTTACGCCAAAACAGCACGAGAGTTTTCAGTCGGGAGAGCCGTTCACTGTGAGGGTACGTAGGGAGGAAAACAACCTTATTTTTTTTATGCTGGATGTCCAGAATGAAGCCACAGCTCAGGTCAACATTACTGAGTGCAGAAATCAGAAGTAGAGGGTAAACAGATAAAACAGGACGCACTTACTCCATTAGAGCACAGGACAGAGTTCTGATTCAATTTGTCATCCAGAGAAAACACAGATCCGCCAACATCCCTGGAGTCTGTTTTTGTTCAAATGTGTCTCTAGACGTCAGTTTCCCTTTCCATCACACTGTGCGCTCGTCTCCTTTTTGAAACACACACACACACGTGCATGAAACAACAGGTCTGACGCTACAAGGACTTCCTCTTTATTCATAGGAATATAAATCATGGTCTCGAAGTTTCTACATTCGATCCCACTTATCAGTTTTCATCTCTGAGCTTTGGCATAAAAGCAATTCAATGGTGAACAAGAACGAAACTCCAAACCACAGTGACAAGTAGCAGTAAATCAAACAATACAAGCCTAAGCTTATTCAGACAGAATTAGATTTATATGTGGAGGTGGATTAATTTTACCACAGGACAACTGTTATATTTATGGCCGATTCACACGAGATAAGAAATCACAGTAGAAATGAAAAGATGGGAGTGGTTCCTCAGTAAACAGGCCAGAGGCACCGCCATCAAAACTCTAAAAAAAAAAATTAAAATAACATATTACCTGGCGTCTGTGTTATTCTTTTTTATTCCAAGTTCTCCACTCTGTGACAGAATGGATTCATCTCTACAGTACTGTCTTAGTAAGTTATCTGTTGGCTTCATGTTCTTTTTGGGAGGGTGCACTCTGTTCCATGCGTGTACCAAAGCACACCAGGTGCTCCAAAACCTCTAAAACAAGCACAAAACAATGGTGACCCAATTCAACTGACATTGCATTTCATGTGTAGCTTTATTTTTAATCTGCACACTGAGAGAACGCAGAGTTTAAAATGATCACATGATTTCAGATATTGTGGCCATAATGTGTGTGAAAAGATTGATGCAGGAATTATAATTAAAGAAAACGCAAGTGTGGATGTCAAATTTCTGCTGTTGTCAGGTTGACTGCCTACAAAACACCTCTTGAAGCAACTCCGTATTTGAGTTCAACCACAGAAAATTCCTTTTACACTGGATATGATGGAATATTAATTAATATGTGTATTTGCACTGCGGTAGTAAAACCTGAGGTAATAAAAAGGTAAAGGTTGCCAGAATCTTTAGAACGTGAAGTCAGATAAAATGACTGACACAGCAAATTCAGACAGGACTAAAATAATTAAGAAACTCTGATAATAATTACATTTCCCAACCTCCCCATGTGACTAATCCCCTCCAAATTGGGCTCCAGACCCTCTGACCTTTTCCTCACCTTCTCAAGATTCAGAAGCAGAACAAACAAACATCACAGTAATAACTGCAAAGTCAAAATCAATGAACTTAGTCAACAAATGCACCGACGTCATGGAACCCCCCCCAAACAACCAGTCCATGAACGCTCCGAGCATGACTGTGATAGCGTTATCTCAACACATTATTTGCTGGCCAACAACAGTGTCACAATTCCATTCTGTATATTTTTGGACAGTCCCTGTTCCATGTCATCACTGGACATCATGTGTATCTGCACACACGTTTGTAATCAATGCTTTAATTAAGGACTGTATAAAGGCTCATCTCACTCAGTCTGACACTGATTGGTCGGGGCTTGTCATGATAATGATGTCACTACCTGAACTCCTGCAGTTTTAAAGATCAGACTTGTTGGACATGAAAAAAAATTCCAGAATTTGCCTCTGGACAACCCAGTCTCTCTGCAGTTCATGGTGGCATTACAAAAAGTACATTAATCTATTGGTTTGTGACTGGGCACGAAATGTGGGGATGAGGCGCTTTTCATGACGGGGCACGAAAAAAGCGTCAGACTGAGCTGTCCTATACTTTGGAAAAGACAAGGCATGCATGCTGTAAAATACAGTGAGTGAATAAATAGATAAATATTGTCATCTTATCCATCTACAGATTAAAAGAGCAAATGAGGACGAACTCGTCAAAACCTTGTGAACTTTGACGCAAAAGATTAAATTAAAAACTCTGTTTTGCTTATGTAATATCGCACAGACATGTCTGTCACCTGCTGGATGGTTTGTAAATGCCTCTACTCAGAAATGTACTAAATCAGACAAACACACCATTATTACGTTATGATGATTTTATAGTGGTTATGTTCTGAACATATATGTTACTGTACTCTGCCTGTAAAGTGTTACCCAAACATGCATGTTGCATGTGACATTCTCTTGCATGTGCATCTTTGCACACGAACACAGATGAAGCACCAGCTTGTTGTTTATCTGTGTGTGACTGCAGCAGAAGGTTTAACTGCTCACAAATGATCATGTCCACAGGAGCACTGAAGAAAAAAATAATGTGTGCCCAACACGCACACACCAACAACACGGAGACACAGTCCTCTCTCAGCCAGCCCATCAAATCTGAAATAGGACTTCCAAGCTTGGCTGCCTGAGTTAAGCTCCTTCAGCTGCAGCATTTTCTCACCTGCGGCCTCCCCAGAAGCCGAACGCCTCCAACACACGTCTGCCCTCCTGCTCCTGGTTTTAATATGGTCATAAAACAAATCTTAGAATTGACTTGTAAATAAGATGTCTATCCCCGTTACGAGAAGATAAATCATGTTAAGGTTTTAAGGTGAAATCCGTACAATAAATCTGCATTAAACATTAGTTCCCATTTACTGCAATATCACAGTATGCCAGAGGTTACACAGTAACTCCGCCCCCACCTGTCATGGCATGTTATGATTTTCTAATTACTCTGAAAAATGGCAGAGCACATCTCCACCTGAGTGTGTCGTCGCCGATGCCACCAACAGCTGCTGAGACATACATCACTCTAATTGGCTCAAATGGCGCTAATATATGCCACCATGTTGCCTTCATGGATCAGCAACATCGCCTTTTGAAAAATCAATACAGCAGCAACATGCTGGGACAGAAGAGCGTTACGTTCAATAAGCAGCCCAGTGACTTTGGTATTTGAGCGTTAATCTTTTTGCTATCCGCCAGTGGGGAGGGCGGTAATTGGCGGTAATTGCAGGGAGATTAAGGCGTGAGATAGATAGAGCAGGAACTGAAATATGCCTGGATGAACAGTAGGTTTACTGTGGGTTGGAATGTGTGTGTCCACTGAAATATTATTGTAATTATCCTGAAACAAGAGCCTGAAAAAAAAATGTGCAGAGGGCCACAAGTTGGTACTACTTAATTTTCTGATGAGTAGACACCACTAGTGACACCTAACATCACTGATTATTATCATTGATGTTGACATTTACTGCACTGATAAACAGCACTCCTTACCACCTGGTGATGAGTATGCTCAGATGGCGGGGTAAGCTGGAAAGCCTAAATGTGTTGTGAGGGTTTTCTGGGAATGTTTGTGGAAGAATGTGTCCGGACAGCCTTCAACTCACACCTCTGAAGAAACTTCTCCCAGATCTCGAGGGAGGTCAGGGACATGGAAACAGAGTGGTCCATGTTCAAGGCCTCCAGTGCTGAGGCAGTTGCTTTGAGCTGTGGCCAGAAAGTAGTCGGTGCTTGTTGTGGCGACAACCAAAGAACCTGCTGGTGGACTCCAGCAGTAAGGGAAGCCATCAGGCTGAAGAAGGACACCTTTCATGCTCGGTTGGCACAGAGGTTTCTGGAATCAGTGGGCAGGTACCAGCAAGCCAGAAGGACTGCAGCCTCAGTGGTGGCTGAGGCAAAAACCTTGGCATGGGAGGAGTTGGGGAGGCCATGGAAATTGACTTTCAGTCAGCCTCACGGCGATTCTGGCAAACTGTCAGGCACCTCAGGAAAGAGACAGTTCTTAGCCCAAGCTGTGTTTAGCAGGGGAGGAAAGCTGCTAAACTGGAATGAGGATATCATCAGATGGTAGAAAGAACACTTTGAGGATCTCCTCAACCCTACTGATATGCCCTCCGTCAAGGAGGCAGGGATGGAAGGCCCAGACGGATCTGGTGCCATCACCCTAAGTGGAAGCCACCGAGGTAGCTAAAAAAGTCCTCAGTGGCAAGTCGTTGGGGCGGACAAAATTCATCCTGAGTTGCTGAAGACTCTTGATGTTGTTGGGCTATCATGGCTGACACACTTATATGTTGCATGGAAGTCGGGGATAGTACCTCTGGATTGGGAAACTGGGGTGGTGGACCCCATATTTTAAAAAAAAAATGGGACCGGAGAGTGTGTTCCAATTATACAGTAATCGCACTTCTTAGCCTCCCTGTGAAAGTCTATGTTAGGTTACTAAAGAGGAGACTTAGACAGTTCATTGAACCTTAGATTCAGGAGAAGCAAAGCGGGTTCTGTCCTGGTCGTGGAACAGTGGACCAGCTCTTTATCCTCACAAGGATATTGGAGGGATCTTGGGAGTCTACATGTGTTTTATGGACTTGGAAAACAAGTATGACTGGGTCCCTCGGGGTACCCGTGGATGGTGCTGCGGGAGTATGGGGTAGCGGATTCACTGCAACGTGCAATCTGGTCTCTATCTGACCAAAGTAGGTGCTGTGTCCGCATTCTGAGCATTACATCAGATCTGTTTCTGGGACTGGACTTTGCCAGGGCTGCCCCTTGTCACCAATTCTGTTTGTGATGTTCACTGGCAGGATTTCAAGGCACAGTCAGGGATTGGAGGGTGTCCAAATGGTAAACTGACTGCATGTGATATTTCTGTTAAACCTTGAAGTGAAGCTGAAATTGTACATTACAAGAACATCGTGACTGTTTCATTTAAACAAGGCAGTGTTGGTGAACAGAGTCCAATAAATAAAACTGATTTGCGGTCCCAGTAATTAAGGACCTGAGTGTGTATTGTATTTCTAACAGTCCCTGGAGCTCTGCTCATTTATTGACTGATAGAGTTGCACATTGTGAAAATGTAAAGCAAAAATTTAAGTTAAAAAAACAACAACTTTATATTCAATAAAATTTGAAAATCTTGTAGGATTATTGTGTTCAAGCACATCTCAACACATCTGGGCTACATTTTCTACATTTCACATTGTACAAGAGGCAAAATGTTATAATTTTAACATGACATAAATCTTTGAAGTGACATGAGTAGACAACATAAAAAATTACACAAACTTTTTTTTTTTTTTTACTTTTGACCACTGAAGAAACAACATGCAGGTATTTCACCCCCACCTGAATGTCCTCAGAAGGACATTAATGTGATCATTTGAACAGTACACACCAGCAAAAGTATAAATGAACAGGAATAAAGAGAAAAGGGTGTTTAGTCGGGTTGTTTTATTGTGATGGAGAACTTACAGCTCTCGTGTTGCTGATTCGACACTCCAACACTGAATGTGTTTGATTGCTTTGACATTTTGTTGACCGTGTGGCTGTACGGTTCCTATTTGGGGCAGATGAATGGATAACATTATCTCAACTGCCATCCTGCATAACTACTTACGCCACATGTACAAAAAATATAAAATTCTGCCTCCTAAATCAAGTGACAGATAATACTATAAAATTCCCAACAGAATGTCCTTGATAAAGCCGTTTGACGGGAGCGCCTCATTATTTCCTGGACTGATGACTTCTCTATCTGTAGTTGATCTGAGATTAAAGGAGAGACAGAGAAAAACTGTGTTGGCCACCAGAAGACATAGATCACTGCCACCGCGCTGCAAATAGAAGGCGGCTTTGCACCACAGAGGTATTGCCAGGAAATACTCCCCCTTTTGCTTTATATCTGCTTTTCATTCTCGTCAAGATGTCCTCTGACAAAGCAGGCGGATAGCAGATCTCACGTCCTGTCACTGGTCCTCATTTGGGCCATGAAAAGATCTGAGAAATGATCAGCATAATTTGTCTGTAGCCTTGTACTGTAGCACCTGTGCTGCACAGGGAGTCTGTCTGAGGCCAAAACGATATATAAATAAATAAAACAAGCCATGGCCTTGGGTTTTTGCTGCCTTATCACCTCATTACAGCTGTTGGATCTCAAAAAGGCTCAGCTGCCTTCCTCTCTGTCTGTGTGTGTGGAGGCTTTAATCATTTTACCGAGCAAAACAATCAGAGAGAGAAAAAGAGATTTAAAACTTCCATCCATCATGATCTACGCATCATTCTGACCCGCAGAGAGGGACGGAAGGTCAGAGAGTGACTGGGTGCACAATGACCAAGAAGCAGGACAGAGGACAGGATACCAGCTTTTAAAACGTATTTTCACGTTTATTCAAGAACTGCAGCAGCAGTTCAAAATTTATTGTATCCACCTCAAAATTCAGTAGTTTTGATGTTATGCCAGACCAAAGTTGTGTAAAAGCTGCTTGAAAACTACACTGACCTGCTTTTGGAAGAGTTCATATTTCAGTACAGCTGAATTACATGAAGGGCAGCACAGTGGCTTAGTGGCTAGCACTGTTGCCTGACAGCAAGAAGGTTGTGGGATCGCTTCCCACCCTTTCTGTGTGGAGTTTGCGTGGGTTCCCTCTGGGTGTTCTGGCTTCCTCCTACAGCCAACGGCATGCAGGTTAGCTGGATTGGAATCTTTATATTGACTGCGAGTGTGTTTGTTTGTCTATATGTGGCCTTGTAACAGACTGGCGTTCTATCCAGGGTGAACCCTAGTTCATGCCCTATGACTGCTGGGATATGATCCAGCCCCCTGTGACCCTTAACTAGAGTAAGTGGGTATAGAAGATGGATGAATATGCAACTACATTACATGTCAAAGCTAGCAAATACAACTGCCATTGTTATTTCAGAGTGCTTTCACACCAGACTTGTAGTCCAGTCATATTGAGACTTGACCCACTACTAATTGCAAAAAAAAAGGTTTTTATGTGCTTTCTGTGCTAGCTTATCCATGCCAGTGGCTATCACAATACAGTGAGGAAAATAAGCATTTGAACACCCTGCGGTTTTGCAAGTTGTCCCACTTAGAAATCATGGAGGGGTCTGAAATTTTCATCTTAGGTGCATGTCCACTGTGAGAGACATAATCTAAAAAAAAAAAAAAAAAAAGAAAAAATCCAGAAATCACAATGTATGTTTTTTTTTAATAATTTATTTGTATGTTACTGCTGCAAATAAGTACTTGAACACCTCCCAAGCAGCAAGAATTCTGTCTCTCACAGACCTGTTAATTTTTCTTTAAGAAGCCCTCTTATTCTGCACTCTTTACCTGTATTAATTGCACCTGTTTGAACGTGTTACCTAAGTAAGTAAGTAAGTAAATTTTATTTATATAGCACCTTTTCACAGACAAGGTGCTATATAAATAAAATTTCACAACATAAAAGCAGAGTACACCACACAAAACATCAGACAATGGCCGAGACATAAAAACATAAAACATAACACAGGATAACAGAGCAGCCTAAAAGCTAAGCAAACGCTTGAGTAAAAAAGAAAGTCTTAAGTTGGCTTTTAAAAGTATCGAGTGAGCGCAGAGAGAGCGGGAGACCATTCCAAAGCCTGGGAGCAACAGCCTGGAAGGATCGCTCTCCTCTGGTTGCAAAATGGGTGCGAGGGACCATCAACAGATTTTGGTCCAGAGACCTCAAAGCCCTGGCAAGGGCATAAGGCTGGATAAGGTCACAGATATAGGGAGGCGCCTGGCCATGTAGAGCTCTAAAAGTTAAAACCAAAATTTTAAAATTGATCCTGAAGGACACTGGCAGCCAATGAAGCTCCTTTAAAATGGGGGAAATACGTGTCCTTCTGTTAGCTTGTGACAGAATTCTTGCTGCAGAGTTCTGTACCTGTATAAAAGACACCTGTTCACACACTCAATCAATCATACTCCAACCTGTCCACAATAGCCAAGACCAAAGAGCTGTCTAAGGACACCAGGGACAAAACTGTAGACCTGCACAAGGCTGGGATGGACTGCAGGACAACAGGCAAGCAACTTGGTAAAAGACAACAACTGTTATGATTATTTATTAGAAAGTGGAAGAAACACAAGATGACTGTCAATCTCCCTCGGTCTGGGATTCCATGCAAGATCTCACTTTGTGGGGTAAGGATGATTCTGAGAAAGCTCAGAACTACACAGGAGGACCTGGTGAAAAACTACAGGAAACATTTGACCTCTGTAATTGCAAACAAAGGCTACTGTATCAAATAATAACATTGATTTTCACAGGTGTTCAAATACTTATTTTCCTCACTGTATTTCACCATGGCGTTCCACTTTTAAATCTTATAGCGTCTGGCTAGCCAGCCCCTCCCCTCCTGAATGTCAGCATGTGGACGAGTGGCTGTGAAGAGCGGCGTTGGGACTGCACCGACTGATCCATGACCTGCTGCAGCTCTGAAACCTGACTCATGGACCAAAACCTCTAACACGAAGCTGCATGCTCTGACAACAGCATGTCAGGAGGAATATCTGTTAAAGCTCATGTTGCAAGACCACTTCAAAGACATTTTCATGCCACACAAAATCAAAGCAACTAAATAAAAACAAGCTGTAAATACCACGAGCTGTATTTGGAATATAGTAAATGCTCCAGTTCCAGCAGCTGTGTAAGCCTGATTTAATAAGATGAGTTTGAGAGTTGAAGACTGCTCAGAGATAAGTGCGAGGTAGACTTAATAGAGTGCCTGTTATGGCAACCATGTTGCATTTGGAGTAAATAAAGCAGCTCCCAGAGAAGAACAAGTGGCTGGAGACATCTAAACAGACACATGCACTAAGACAGGGTTGCACAACTGCAAATGTTCATCAAATATACAGACATACTACATCTAATTCAGCCAGCCCTGCAAAAACACAGATCATTTCTACTAAAGAATAGAACTGTTAAACATGCTGCTGTGTCCAGTCGAATCCTGGATTTTATAAACAGTGACTTGTATTCTTGTAGTTGTGTTTCCTGCAGTAATGTTTCCTGTGAGTAATGACTCATCCCTCTGACCTTTAACGTTGCTTTATGCTGCATCTATTTTGACTTTTTATGACATCAGGATACCAAATGTTGAAAACATACCCAAGGCCTTCTTATCCTCAGTGACTGGACAGTTTCCCACAGATATTAAAAGAGACTAATTTCTTTTGGCTTGTCCCATTTTGCTCAGGGTCACTCTTCAAAGGAACAATCTGAGCTGAACCATCACTAAAATATAGCAGGGGTGAGTTCTCGTCTTCCATCCTATTGTGTGCTACACGTGTATAAGGATGATGTCTGAAGAATCTGACACAGTTCATATGCCAGAACAGCTTGTGTGTATCTGTGTGACTTTTACATGCCACACATCATGCACAGGCATCAAGAAAGCACAAGGCAAAGCAAAACACTTTAATAGTGGCAAGAAATCAAATTACAAAAACAAAAAGCTCTGTGAGCATTTTTGCAAATGTCTCGCCACACAAACAAGTCAACAACTGCAGATCAAGAGCGTAAATGAAGGTGAAAAATGGCTTCTTAACAAACCCTGCCGGGAGGTCTGCAGGCTGGGTAATGAGCTGGCAAAGGTTCCTGCTGGAGGCCCAAAGAACGAACAGACTGAAGTACAAACAACAGCCTAAAATCCTCGATCTGAACCACAGTCACTGCAAACAAGGTCACCTTTTTCCTCTCCCAAGCAGAAAGACTTTCTAAATGATCTTGCTGTGTGTTTACTTAGTCGTCACTCAGGAACGGAGACAGCTCTTTATAAGGCCACACACCGCTTAAAAACCAAATGGACAATCAGCTCATTCATGGCTTAAAGAAGGCCGCACTCTGACACATGAAACATGGCAAAGCAACGGCCTGCTCACATAAACTATAGAGGTTAACCGGGGGCACACAGCTTCACTTATTCTTACGTCCACGCACACGTCCAACACAGTGGGTGAGTTTGTTGCATTTCCCTTTGATGAAACACGGGGATAGACTTACACAAATTGTTAAAGTCTATCAAAACCATTTCTAAACAACTGTAAATTCCAAGATTGTGAGTTCAAATGATTGTAGGAAGGTGCAGCCACCATGCCAAATATAGAAGATGGCCGAAACTATCAACATCAGCTGAGGGGATACCGGCTTGATGGGTGCAGGAGCAACCTGGGAACCACTGAGTCTGCCAAGAGCTGGAAGGTGCTCAAAAATCAGAGTGGGGGAAAAAAGATCCTGCTCCAAAATCGACACCTTCAAGCTCGACTGAAGTTTAGAGCATGGAAGGAGGGGGTGGCTTCAGAGGAGTAAGAGTGAGGCATTAAGAAAACTCTACCAATGGTTAAGCACGGTGGTGGCAGCATCAAGCTCTGGGGCTGTTTTGCTGACAGTGGATCTGGTGCATTTCACAAACTGAATGGGATAATGGAGGACAAGGTCAACCTCAGAATTCTTCAGCAAAACCTCAACCTCGGGACAAACATGCATCAAAGGTGGTTATGGAATGGATAAAGCAGGCTAACATTAAACTTTTGGAATGGCCTTCCTTCACCTCAACCCTATCGAAAATATCTGGACTGTGCCACAAAACCAACAAATTGAACTGAACTCTACTAATTCAGCCAAGATGAGCGGTCAAATATCCGACCAGAAATCTGCCAGAAGTTACCACAAGCATCTAGTCAAACCTTGCTAAATGGCACTGGAGCAAGTATTAAATGTGCTGTATGTTTAGTTTTTGAACATGTATGTAAATAAATCAACCTTATGCGTCAGATTCTTGGGGCTGTTTTCCTATATATGTTGAACTACGTTTGGCTAATGTGTATTTGCAGTTTTTGGTGAGACAGAAGAGTGCAGCCGGCTTTGGAAGTAATTGTGGTTTTGTCCAGACTATGTGTTGTTGTTGCTAAGAATACTATAAAGTGAACCCAGAGACGTTTGTGATAAAATACTTTTTTGGTAGGATCTATGCCTGCATTCAGCACCTGTAAACATACATTAATTTTATGCTATGCATTACCTATGGCTTTAAAAATCTATTAGACATTGTTCTACAAGTTCAGACGATAGATTTTGTCCTCAACTGCGTGCACAGTGAGTCGAGCTGGAATGTAAATCTGCTGTCTGGCTCCCTTCTAAACACAGAGGAGACCAGGAAGCAGAAATAACCCACAGTAACAATAATGGAAGACTCGCTGACTTGTGGTTCCATTTTGCCGACTCTATCCACAACAAGAAGTTGATTAACAATGTTAATTTATGAACACAGAATCACCAGTCCATGTTTGGAAACGCGATATCTCGTGGAGTTTTTAAGTATCTGAGTTTGGCTTGTTCCCAGAGTCCAACATAAAGTTGTGTTCTGTTGTGGATCTCTCGTTTTAATGACAGCACTGCTGACAGCAGCATTTCAGCTGAACTGCGCTGTGCTCAAATGGGCCCATGAGCCTCGTAGTTGATGTAGTCCAGTGATCTTTAACGACTATCTTTTTGTGAGCCAGCGCCACTAAAAGGTTTGGTCAGGAGATGAGGTTATCGGGGTCATGTTTTAGGATGAGTGGAGGGTTGTGGGTCACAGCCCTGACTCCAAACACAGTGACAACCAAACATGTTCCACTTGGGTTCAACACCGTATCCTATGTCTGCTTCAAAAAGAAAAACAGATGTGTGGTTTTTTTTTTTTAACTGATTAAAGGGGGCATTTTGTATAAACAAAATTTAAGCCTGAATTGACTCATTGTATATTTCTGTGATGGAACTCTGTATCTAGAATCCTGTTCTGTAAGACATGTCCACTGAACCAGTCTGCACTCCATGTGGCACACCCACACTGTCTTTAGGAAAGAGATGGTGTCATTCCACATCTCCAAAGGGAGTGAAAAGGGCACATCGTTTCCATTTAAAGTAAGAGGCACAGAAAGATCATTTTATAGGTTTCCGACATCCTATTTTATTGATTCTTTCCAAGTGGATTACTGTCATCATCTTCATCCCATGGGGAAAATCTCAATGTGCAGTAGAGCACATTACACGGCAGCACAAGAACATGTGTGTGTGAGTGAGCAAGAAAACAAGTGAATTTAAAGCATCACTGCAAAGCACTGTCTGCATCAGATAGAAAAGCGCTACAGAAAATTTGTACAGCTTTCCTGCTGTTTTATTGTTGCTGGCGCACTGCAGAGCTAAACCACAAGAGCGTTACTCCCTTATACTTGCACAACAGGTAGCAAGAATAAAACAATCTTGACTCTGTGCAGCTCCAGTGTTGCAAACCCTCATGTTGCTGTGGGTACACTGAGGGCTAATTAGAACCATCACTGCACTGACACCAATTGCTCTAATGAAGCATCAGCATTTGATGTTTAGTAATGACAATAGTCTTTGACAATTTTTTTCAAACGTCGTTAAATAATAACGTTCTAAATGCAAATACAAGGAGGCTATCCCCTGTCGGAAGGTTGACTTTGGAGTCGTAGTGGGACGATAACATGGCGTTCTAGTATCCAAGAGTGACAAAAGAGAACAGGTGGCACATCTTTAACGTAAACACCTAATGAAAAGAAAGACCGAGCTGAGAGGCAATACATTCGAAGACGCCAGTGATCATTGTACACTAAGATGACAAAAGCCTCGAGGGTGTTTTGGGGTTCCAAAGTGCATTATTACCTGTGAGAACACACCATTTCTGATTCCTGTTGTAGTATACAGGCGTACTGGTGGCTGACCTAATCCAAGGTCGGTTCTACTCTAATTAAAACCACAATCCTTTCATTAGCTCCCATAAGGACTCAACTGAAAATACCAGACAGCAGCTTGATTTGAATGAATGAAGGAATAAAACCCAAACAAAGGCCACAGCCGTACATAATTGCAGAGGAACAGGCTGCCCAATTCAACATAATATGACCAACATAAACAGACAGAGCAGATGGAACCACATCCTGAATTGGAGTGATTTAAGAGATAAAGAAAGGTGCAACTGTGGTCCAGAATTTAAATATAATGTAAGCATAGCTGGTTAGTAATTGTTACAGACACTGGGACTGAAGGAGCAGTTTTTTATAACCATAATAAGGCACAAAGCTTTGTTGCATCAGAACATATTGTTACATATTTAACGTCAATAGCCACTGTGGGTGCGTTTGAGGCACCGGCCTTGTTGATGTATCGTGTCAACCTTTTAGAGACATAAACATATCTTGTTAATCACATTCATGTCTCTGGGTTCTCAGTCTATTAGATCAAAAGACATGGATTCCTGAAGTGACATTTGATGATGTTGATACCTTTGAAGAAAAATAAAGGTCCAAGTCTTTAGGGTCCTGTTGCTTCCTATACTGTGTGTTTGTGAGACTTGGATGCTAACCTGTGGCTGAAGGCAACAACTGGATGTCTGTGGTCCTAGGTCACTTTGGAGAATCTCTGAATATCACTGGAATGACTTTATGTCATATGAGCAATTACTCAAGGAGACTCAGAAGACGAGTATCACCTGCATTGTGAGGGAATGGCAGCTATGACAATTTGGCGATGTGGCACAGTTTTCAGGGCATGAGCCAGCACCCAGGTGCCTCAGTGGTGAGGACCCCAGTTGCAGCAGAAGGCTGCATATCCTTTCACCTGGCTGCAGAATATAAATGGTTACTTTCATGAGGTGAGGATGGACCAGCTCTCTGGGTGGAGATGGACCTGGGTAGTTGCCATCTAGGACCCAAGACAGTTCCATAGTGTGGTGGATGCAGCATTAGCATGATTCCAGACTTGACCTTGTTACTACAAGACTAAAGATGACATAATGGTGGGAGGTGATGGTCTTGTGGTTAAGCGTTGGGTTTCAGACCGGAGGATCCTTGGTTCAAACCCCAGCCTGACCGGAAAATCACTAAGGGCCCTTGGCCAAGGTCCTTAATCCCCAAGTTCCTCCTGGTGTGTAATGAGCGCCTTGCATGGCAGCACCCTGACATCGGTGTGTGAGTGTGTTTGTGTGAATGGGTGAATGTGAGGCATATTTGTAAAGCACTTTGAGCGTCTAATGCAGATGGAAAATGCTATATAAATGCAGTTCATTTACCATAATGAATGGATGAAATAAAAGATAAATGCTAAATATGATCACTTAGAAAATGTGCCCTTTGTTTGCTGTTATAATAATAAAATATCATCATAACAATAAGGGGGCCATTTGGGGCAGTATTAAGAATAATGGAATCAATGCAGATGTGTGTTGGATGGGACAACATAAATGTGTATATTCAGAATTAAGAATTCCTTGGAGGTTCTCCTTTTCTACCATTTGTGGTTCCAATTGACTTTGGATGATGTGTAAGAATGAGTTGATACCATCACTTTGCGCCAATGCTAAAAGCTTAATTCCCACTTTGCCACAACATGGATTCTGAAGGATACATTCTGCCAGAATTTCACGATGTAAATGTCCTCTGACACAACACTGATATGTGGCAGACTGGGAAAGAAACTGGACTGACATTTTCTACTTACATTATCACTGTATTATCATGTCAGTGTCGTGGAAGCTGCCCAAAGAATATGCAGTGTTTCACCTACTGTGAGCTGGGATAGACTCCAGCTGATCTACAATCCTAAACAGAACAGAAATGACCATTTCAAATGTATTTTATTCATGTTAGTATCAGGTACTTTGTATTTCCTCTGATAGATATGTTCCCATTCATTTTTTGATGGCAGAATTGTTGGACATCATACTGGGGTATGAACCAGTTCGACACAGGTACATCTCAGACATGGAGAGCAGGGACAGAGAAAGGAAGGAAAGGAAACGAGATATGTACAGCTGTCTTTTTGTTTTTACTGCATTGTATGGACAGAAAAGCATTTTGGCACCAGCTGGTACAATCCTCACAGTCAATGACAGGACTGCATGTATACAGAGTTTTGTAGCGGATATATGTGGCTAATGTATTGTTTTATTGTTTATTAGCTGTTGGGACTGTATCAGAAATATGAAATCAGCAGATTGAAATAATGTATATGGATACAGTAGCATTATGACAGTCAACAACAGTGTGTTGCCTTGCCAGTCTTTCTCAATTGAATGGACAAAAATCCATTTTCACAAGTCCCCAAACTACTATATATTCAATATCTGTGCACAAATATTGTGTACAGAACATTTATTCAATTCAAGCTGCTTGCACTCTCCATCAGGTTCTTTTTGACAGTTTCAATTGTTACAAACTATATTTTTTCAGGCTGAATATGAAATACACAAATAATCAAAATGGTTGGTTCTGAAATATTAATTCAATTATATGAATTCAACACAATTCATTTAATTAAATTTATTTACTTTATAAGCACCAAAAAACAAAAAAAGTTGCCTCAAGACGCTTCACACAAGTAAGGAATCAACCCCTAGAGCAGGCGCACAGGTGACAGTGGTAAGGAAAAACTCCCTCTGATGATTTGAAGAAGAAACCTCAAGCAGACCAGACTCAAAGGGGTGACCCTCTGCTTGGGCCATGCTACCAACACAATTAACAATATGAATATACAGGAAATTTAGGGAAATTTTGGGAGTCCATGCTGATGGAACACAACAATCAAATCCACACCATGGCGATTCCATCATGAAAAACATATGTACAAAAACTTAAGTACAAATCATATATTGCATATTTTCCACCACATCAATTACTAAATCAATTTTGCTATTACCATAATCATAACGTAAACATTTGCCTTGTTTAAAAAATTGGAACATATATATATTTATGTGTGTGTGTGTATATATCTAAAATAAATAAATAAATAAGTTGGGTCAAGGTATCATCACTGTATCCACATGTATCATCACTGTTTTGCAGACTATGAAACCGTCCAAGATACTCATGGATTCATGTTCAACAAAATTTGGCGCCATTTAGTCATGTGCAGAATAAACTGTTCTTCACTAGTGGCATCTTTCAACACGATACTGAAAGATGTGGCTCGATCACTGGAACTTTCGTGCAGCTGACTGAAACCCAGAGATTTTAGATCTCGTACACTGACTGACTTTTTTGTTGCTTCTCTACTGAGTGTAATTGTACTTTCAGTGTTCCTTGGAAATATCTCTGAATTCTACTCCAAGAGTAGCCTTTTTCCGCCCCTTTACAGGAACATGAACAAGTGTACTTCTGACGCTGCTCCACCTCTAAAAGTGACATGTAACAGCTGTCGTGTCACAGCATGTCTTGTCACTTTACTCCCCATATTAAGATCCTTCATCTCTGGACACAAGATGGAACAAAACAGGGGAAAAACACTTGCAAAAAGCTTCCTCCTGAATCCCACCTGCCATCATTCTTTCCAAAAAAGAGCCAACAAGAAGTCCTTTAAATGCCTCTGGTGTCTCATTTATCTATGTCCCTTTTGTCTCTCTTTACATTTTCTTTTTTACACCTTCTCCGACACTCTTGTGGCTCTTATTGTCGAGCTTGAGGTCTTTATCCTCTTCATTCTGCCTGCCATTGTTCTTCCTTATATCCTTGAATCCTCGAGGCAAGGAAATGTTCATCTTGGAAGTAAAAGTGCTGACTGGACGAGCCTTTGACAGCAATAGAACAGATGCAAACTCATTTGAAGGGTTCAATAAGGAGCAAGAATGACAAAGACACTGTTGTACGTCTAAACTCAGCAGTAATGACAGAATGAATTCCGTTAATATCACAACACGCTACAGCGTAGATTTAAATTTCAAGGTTACAACTGAAATTCCAAAAAAGCAACACTATTGTCTAACAAGCTGACACGTTATTTTATTCATTTAAACTTTTATCTCTGCATGAATTCCAAACCAAATACATTTATGTAACAGATTAGGCACCACAGAAACTACTTAAAAAGCAAAACTATCACCAACACTGAAAGTGTGAAATGATACATTAATGCCAGCTGTGTAACTATGCGACGTGTGCTCTTTTCTAGCATCCGTTGAGCAAAAACAACATTAGGAAGAGCTTCTGTTCACATATCAGCTCGGAAAAGTGTGACTGTAGGTGTCAACACACATTTAAAGACTTTATCAAAGCACAGAGTTTGTATTTTTCCATCCCAACAATGGATTAAATAGTTATATCGTTATCAGGAAACTGTGTGTGCATGCTTGTTGTACACACACTGTTACAGGGAAAGGGCTTTAAATTAAATATATTTAATTATGTGCCATGGCCACTACAGCACAGCCAACACAAATCCTCTATCCTCTTCTTACGGTCATGCATGTTAACCCACATTTCTGCCAACTCCTGAACAATTACAGCATGGATTACATTTGACCGTCTTAGTAACTTTCTATTGCATTTGTAACATGCATCTGGTTTTCAGAATTTGGATACAATTTTACTGTTAAAAACTGAGCCACAATAATGTGTTCACGCTGCAAAAACATCCCACAAAAACCACACTTACTAAAGTGGTGAACGGTCCTTCATGAGCTACTGATGCCAATTCCACAACCATATTATTTCTATTGTTTTTGTTATTATTATAAGGCAATCTTAAAGCTGAATTTGATCACAGTATATGGTTGGACAGCGCTTGTTTTGGCATCTTTGATAAAGTATGGAGCTGGCAAGATCAAAGGAAAAGGAGATGGACTACCAAGACGTTGACCTGGATTTCCCGGCACAGTACCTGTAGTTGTCCGTTGACAAGAGACTTCACTTGGATTGTCCCAGTCCACCCAGCAGTAAAATGGGTACCTGCCTTGCCTGAGGAAGTAATCCATGATTACATGCTATCAGAATGGTACCAAAATGGGCTAACCACCACCCAAATTTAAGTCAGGTTTTTAAGAAAACAATGCACATTTAAAGAACTGGAAACATCCAAGCAGCATATGACTCATATGCCTCAATATGAGAGTCATTTCAGGCCCTCAGCAGAAGCTGTAAATCAGCTGTGATTCAACTTGTTTTCATTGTTTCATCTGTTAATGTTGTAGCCTTGAGTATCATTTCTTTCAACAGTAGAACAAGAACACTCTGAGGCCACATACCTTTTCCAAGGCCCAACAGTCGGTTCTTAACTGTAATGAAACCTCAACTACTAATGAAACAGGAACCAATGAGTGACATGGTATATTTTTTAAAAGGCACTTCTGGATCTGCTTCCAGATCCACCTCAAAAATGTAATCATCCCTTATTTGACTGAAGGTCAATCTCTCAACCAAATTTGTGTTAAGCTTCATTGATAACTTTATAAATGCCACTGGCCACACGCAAACCCAAACAACAGTAACTCTTTAGTGGAGATGGTTATCTTGGGAAGGTCAAAAGAAATATTTGTAAGCCAATAAATGTCTCAGTGTCATCCCCAGTAAATCTAACAACATAGTTTGGTCTGTAGACCACAGAATAAAGTTGACAGTTCATTCTAAGTATCCATTTCTGCAGCCAAAACTCAATCACAGGAAAATTTCAAGCAGATCTTAAGGTTAGAAGTTTATTTCAGGGCAAATCAATGACACATTTACCTTCTACATGGATTACTGAAGACTGAACCCCATCTGGTTCAGAGCTGCCACAGAGACATGCCAAACCATGAACGTCAACAATCCCATCAACTCTCACCCATGTTTGGTAGGGTACTGTGTGTGGACTGGGCGCCCTGGACAGATTTGAGTACTACTGAAAACAAAGCGGCTTTGGCACTGTGGCACAAGCTGAATCTGCTGACATCAGAAATACTGGCTTTGTGGTTTCATCCTTCTTGCCCATGAAGTTTTACAGAGACTGCAGCGTGCATGTCAGTCACGGCTTTTAGCATGGAGGTAGCCTGAGGATACGAGGCAATCACTGAACTCTGATTCAGTTCAACTATTATCATAACAGAATCGAGCCACAGTATGGAAGAGTCTGAAAAAATAATGGCTGTGGGATATAACAAAAGACAGTGATGTTAGAGAAGGAAGACAGATTAGCGTTTTATGAGACCAAATTAGATCGACTGAGTGGTTTGGGAAGCGGGGAATAAAAGGTTTGACATGGGAAGAAGAAACTCATGTTTTCCCTCATAACAACAGTGGATTTTCCTGCACACTTTGGCTCATTTAAAATATCTGCAAAACATTTAACGTTGTTAGTGATATACAAGTTTATTTCAAAAAAGTCCTCTTGAATCGACACTAACAGCATGTTACCGTAGCTGCTGCCTGTGGCTACCTGCCAGCTGTCTATGTCTAATGAAGTCTGCAGAACCTAAATATTCATCAAAGCAGAATTTTGTTTTTCCTGTTCCATTTTTCCCCAAATGGTCATTTATTCAGATGCAAACATTATGAGTGGAATGACTATGGAGTGTGTCAGGAGTGATAAATCCTTGTGTTTTCTACCTGTGACCCCCCCACCAAAATGATAGTTTGTGTTGTTTATGTCAAACTGTAGATGCTATTAATAGATAAACAAATATGCAGCTGTGGCGTTTAGTGAGCTAATATAGGCCACCAGGTGTCTTTTAAAATAATACTCAGCAATGGCCAAGAATACACTGTAAATACTGAGGAGATGCAGCCTTAAAATAAAAATTATACTAATCCTGTTTCTGTTCACAAGCCATGTAGGCACAAATGGGACAATGCACCTTAATGGGCGTGTCTCCAAAGAAAGCAGGGGTCCAGGTTCAGTCTTACAGTTTGCTTACCACAGAGAATTGTAGTGTTTGAAAATCATATTTAACTGTATATATAAATACTGCAGAGTCAGCTTAACATATGTTAACATTTAGATGACCTGACAGTCGATATGACTGAATCGATTAGGAGAGCCAGTAGCAAAACAGGACCCCACGTTTGACTATTACACCAAAACATGAGTTGCTTGTTGTACAATGGCATGGTATAAATCATGTTTTCCCTGCTTCCCTTTACTTATTTAAATTCTTGATGGTTCACACTGAGAATGCATCTGCACAAATTACAGCAGGTATAAACAAGCTGCAGGAAGAAAAATCCACCCCTAACTATGTTTCCCACCAGCCTCCTCATCACTGACAACACCCATTTCCCATTCTTATAAATGCTTAAATGGATCATGCAAATCAGGCTACGAATTAGCAGAAGGGATCATGATGACGTGCTATCCATCTGTGTCACTGCACATTCCTAATACCATGCCTCTAACTGACTCCAGCCGTCTTTGTGCTGCATTTCAAAATGAGACTCAGCGCTGGCCCCAGCCGCATAAATTAAGACGCGTGATGTTACCTAATTGCTCTGATTAGCATGAGCTCTGTGGCACAAGCATGATGCTAATGGGACTTTAGGGTGGACAGTACAGATGAGGGCTACTCTGCAGGTTGCTTACTGTCTTTGGTTTTGTGGAGGGGCTTTGTTTGTTGTTGCACATTTTAATACTTACTTCTGTTGCTGTAAAACAATTAATTTGCAGCCACAGTGCTTCAGATGGACCAGCCTAAATTTAAAATAGCTTGTTTTCAATTACCATGAAGACAAATTCACTGTTAATTCATTCAATAAGGTGAAGCAACTTTTTTACTGCCAGTAAATGTAGTAGACAAATGTGGGCATTTTGTTACTAAACATCAGACGTCTAAACAAATATTTGTTTACAGCATTTATGGTTTTCCATTAATTTATTTACACACTGTATTTTACAGGGCACACATGCCTATCTTTTTACCAAAGCCCAGAAATGTATACATTATAATTTCTCAGCATTATTAAGAAAAGAAAAAAAAAAAGCATTAATCTCTGCTGTCTGGAAGCTGACTAGGAGGAAATAATTAGTCACGGAAAAAGCAGACGCAGCACGTCTACAGGTCTGCGTTTATATCTGGACCATTGTTAATTCATGACTCCTTCACTGATGGTGTGAACGTCTGCCTGCTTTCAGTAATTGATTCATTTTCTCTCCTTTGAAGCAAAATACAGACATGAGGAAATACTGATAAGACAATAAAACACTTATGTGCGTCTGAATGGAAAGTGGCAGGCAAGGTGTGTTGGGGTGTGTGTGTACTGCATTTAAAGCTTCAGACTGGCAGGTTGCTATTTTAACCACTTTTAAACACTTAGGCATACGGGTGATTTGGGGGAGCTGGAGTGGTCGAGCTGGCACAGCAGGCTAATAACGTACAGAGAGAGGGATTAAGTAACACTTCATAGTATAAAAGTGCTGATGATGGTGACACAAGAGGCTGCAGGGGAATCAGGGAAGTCCAAATCAATCTCCACAGGTCAGACACTAAACCCGTCAGGCTGCTGCTAAGTCAGTGCCATCAGGTGTTAGCATGAGGCGTCATTAATCCAACACCACCACCTTTGTTATAATAGTGTCCACTCGGATATCCCTCACAGGTCCAGAAAAAATGTTGATAAAGCAATGCGCGCCGTCCGCAGCGGCTATTCAGACAAAGAGATTCCGACGGACAGGGTGGAGCACTCCTCACTCAAGGCCTGCCCACAGGCGAATGACGTCACCGACGCGTGAAAAAACTCACGCATGCGCACGAGGGTTCAAGCATGTCTGACGTAAAAACATATGAATCAAATCCATTTATTTTTTGAAAAAATAAAAAGGACCGCTTTTTCATCATAGACCTCGTATATGTCAAGCCAAAAGTTTTAAAAATTTGTGTTAATAATTAAATAATTTTGACAGAGTGCATGACCAAGGCATTCATTTCTCCATCTGGAGGAATGATCCCTGGATGTCTGTTCTGCTGGCTCGCTTACCAATGTCTTATTATTTGCTGTGTGAAGATCTTTGCTGTATGTGTGCTATGTGTGTTTGCGACAAACAAATACATGTTCTCAGATGTTTTAATTCTAATGCATTTGTGACTAAAAATCAAGCATTGGGCTGATTGTTGTTATAGGAAGGAATCACCAGACTGGTTAATGTGCCATTTGAAAAGCAATTCATGCAAAGTTCAATTACAGCATCCGCTGTTAGAGCAGAGTATCAGAGCAGCCAACAACAGGGAGGTGACTGAAAAATCAAACTACTGCACAAGACAAACAATATAATCTGTTAAAGCCCTCGTCTATTTGCTGTAGCGACAAACTGCTGCAGCGTATCAACAGTGGAACTGACAGCGTTAAAGTCAGTGGTTGGACAACAGCAAACATATGTCAAGGACAATGTAACAGTTTTGGATATATTTGATCTGATGTGCTCATAACTGGATTATTCTGATACACTGCAATGTGACAACAACAACATGTGGTGAAACATTTGTGTACCAAATCCACCATGAATGATTCCATTACACCAGCCGGTGTTATCAATATGCAACATGCAGCAGCTTCCTCTATCGCAGCAGGACACAAAACCAGCTTTTGTGTTTAGTCGAAGACAGGTACCGATTGAGACTCGAACCTGTTGTGTGATGCCAATCCTGACATGTGTTTTGGTGTATTTGCACGTTACTCACACTCGATTAAATCCACCACCCATAACCGTGAAAGAAGAGGCAGAACGAAGAAGACCAAACAGTGCATTCTGCTAACAATAGCAAAGACACGACAAAGGGGCGAAACGCTCTTTGTTGGGTTGACACAACAAGACACAACGTGGTAAGACAACTGATACAAAGAAATTAAAACATCAGGTCAATGGTTTTTCTGTCAAAATGTTCAAGATCATTCTTGGGCAATGGGAAATTTCCAAGACTTCAAGTTGATATCAAAACATGCACTGCTTTATCCAACAAATAAGAATAATGAGATTACAGGTATTTAACATCATTACTTGATAAATTAGATAGACACCTTTTACACATGCTGAGTCCCGCTGGTGCGAGTACTGATCCCTGTATTCTGTAGTGTGAAACAACACCAGTACCCACTTATAGCTGGGTGGACTGAGACGATGCAGATGATGTGTCTTGTCAAGGATATAATCTGGTAGTGTGGCCAGGAGTCAAACCCAAGTCTACATACTGGGAGCCCAACTCCTTTTTCCGTGGGCTGCCTGCACTGCTTATGTATTGTATAAAAGATACATTTTCACAGTCATTCTCTTTTAAAGGAATCTCTGGAGCTGCCTGAGTGGCTGTTTAAGCCCTGATGAGAATCCTGACATGACAAATGTCAAATATTCAACATAAAATGACAACATACACTGTACGGTAGACATGATATCCACTGTGTACATATCTATAAAAGTACATGTTAGATCATCAGTACTTTTGGAGACATGTTTCATTATTCATCAGTGGTTTTAGCAGCAAGTCAGGCCGGTCGGCATCTTCTGCAGCTTCGCCTGCCGGAGAAAGTCTGTGGTCTGATTTTTGCTGGACGTAATTCAATTTGACAGTTTTTAAATGGCTGAAATTGTCATAAAAATATCACCACATGGTTCTGATGGATTTCACACTTGGGGTATGCAGTACAGGCAAAGTTGTTCAGATTACAGGAGATAAAAGTTGTAGGATTTAAAACCACTCAAAAAGAAAGAACACATGCATAAACATACACAAAGTCCAACAGAGCATTTTCTTCAGTTAATCTGATTTGCCCCATCTATACAGACTTTCTTCTGTTAAATCACAATGACTGCCACCCCCCATCCAACAAGGCACCCTTCTCACACACACACACACACACACACACACACACACACACACACACACACACACACACACACACAGTCATGTTGAGTTCTTCACAAATTTATTAAAAATCTAATCAACAAAATTTCAGAACATGTATTTCACAAATTTATGCAATGATCTACAAAAGTGGCAGAGTTAAAACTACACCATTTTGACAGACTGTGCTTGTGAATACACCACATTTGCAAATCATCAATTTTGAGCTTATTCTGGAAGAAATTACTGTGTATTACAGTTTAGGGTGGGTCCACATAAATGCAGCAACTAAGATGATTAATATCTTTCAAAGTAGACAAAATATTGCAAAATAGGCTATTTCATGTAATATTCAGTTTCTTCATCAATTGGTACAACTGTAATTTGAGGTGGTTCAGCATTAACGGTGCCACCCATTATGGTGACCCTGAGCTAAAAGGCAGAAGCCAAAAAAATTCAGCTTTTAAACAAATTGTGCATACAAGATTTTAACAACCTTTATTAAACATACTGCCATAACTATATTTTGTGCCATTACAATGGTGGACACATTGTCTGATTACATGTTTTACTACTGAACTGATTTTACAAACTTGGTGAAATGATTGGGCCTAAGTTACAAATAAAACACACACAGGGGTGAAAAGTCATGTTTGTCTGTTTGTTTGTGAACAGCCTGTAACCCACACTTTTTCATATATCATTATGAAATGTTTATAGAGGATTCATATCCTGATAGGAAAGAACTGATTAAATTTTAAAGGACATAGGTCAAAGGTCAAAGTCAGGAAAAATCTTGGAACATTGAACACATTTTCAAAAATTTATAACTCTGTCAAGAAAGACTGAATTTCTTTCATATTTGACAGCATTATGTAGGATGGTATCCTTTATGGACTGACAAAGTTTGATCCACATCTGATCCAGATTACAGATTTTGTGTCCATTTAAAGTTAACATTGAAAACCCCATTTAATGTATATTTACCATCATAATCAAACGTGCTCCAATCACTCGCATTTTTTGTGTTATGGATTTACCTACATCAACAAAATTTTATGCCTGTTTGTCTTCCAGAAACCAAGTGCCAAAAAAACAATGACAAACTGTGTATAGCAGAGATAACCAATGTTCTGTGAAAATGATCTGAAAAAGAATCCAGAAACTGAAAAAGTAAAAAATAAATAAATAAATAAAATCACAAAAAACTTTAAGTGCATGAACTAAAAAACATTCTCCTGACATCTAAATTAGCTTATGAAAAGCAACTTCTAACAGGACTTTGAAGTAAAAATCTGTGGAATTGGAAACTAGCGTTGGTGGAGGTTTGCACTCTATTTAAATTTAGGGTTCGATTTTCAGAAAGAGGCTGATTTAGTGAGATGTGTAACTTTAGGTCTTGATGGAGTTTTGCGCCCTTATTCTGAATTATTTTTGTTGTTTCTCCCCCAAAAAACACAATATTCAATTCAGATGAGCTGTGATGATCTTCTAACGGTGCACAGACAGGATTATGAGCACAGTGTTGCTCAAGAACATCTGTGAACACGGCAGGACTGACTTGGTAAACTGGGGATCCTGGAAACGGCTCAGGATGGACCACTGAGCTCTGCATTAGCCTACATGCATGGCTAGTTTCAAATTTGTCGCTGGAAGACAGATTTTACACCCTCAACTGCAAAGATTTCAAACAATAAACTGTACTTGATGCTTTTAAAACAAAAACTTAAGTTGTGGATGTTTTACATTGTTTAGATTTGAAACAGAGCTTTAATCCCTTTGGCACAATCTATTTCTTATCATCTTCAAATCAATTTTGCAGTGCAGTGGGATGTTTTCTGGAAGAGCATGCTGTTACATTGCAGTAGGTGTAGAAATGATTTTACTTTTATGCAAAATTGGATGCAGCTGCAGTCACAAAGTGAGGCACAATGTTCCATGTGTGCATCTCGCTTCCTGCAGAGATCGCATGATGTTTATGTTGTACAGAAGCAGAAGAATATTTGTCTGCAGGAGTGTTTCAGCTGTCCAAATGGTGTTATTTTTGCAGGTCAAATACTGCAGGAGAACTTTGCCTGATATACAGCTGTGGATATATGTTTACATACACCTTGGCTAAAAAAAAAATGTTCAAGCTCAATGTTCCCCAACTGTACACATTCCATTATATCAAACATTACATGTGTTAATTACAAGTTATTCCCATATGCCATAAATTTATTTAAAGTAACAGCTGCAAGATTGAGATATTTAGTGTGTCATCACGTTGCATCCAACAGAATGGCTGCCTAGACGATTCCAAAAGCTTCAAGAAGATGAATTACTTTAAAATCATCTGAATATCAATCTAGAATAAACTGACATTAATTGGGGAACATTTAGCTGTATTTTAAAGCCTATCTGTCAAACTGGTAGGGATGTGAATCGTACAACAACTCACGATTCAGTTCGATTCCAATTCTTGGGGTGACGATTCGATTCAGAATCAATTTTCGATTCAAAGAGCTCTGAGAAATAGTTCTATTACTTAAAAAATGTTTATGTTTAAGAAAATGCAGCTTTACAAGGTTAATCAAGTGATTCTAGGTGTAAATTTACATATCTGCTTTGCTCGTTCGGAGTTGGCTGGCAGTTTAGCGAAACGCTGGTCAGTAGTCGGCAGTAACCGCTGCTCCCCTTTTAGCTCCGGGTCATAGCGTAGCATGTGAGCTTGCGGATTTGAAGTGTTTCCAAAGTACTTGACTTTCATTTTGCAGATTTTGCACACTGCATAAGTCATGTCAAGCTCCTTCTTACGCAGCAAATAATAAAATCCAAAATGCGCCCAAACATTTGCCTTCAGCAAAGACGGTGTTGGCTGAATTAGCTCTTCATCTGCCATGCTAAGTTATAGCCACTGAACTCTGCAGCTCACGAGTGTTTGAAGCACGTAAATAATATCCCCTAACGTCCTGAATTCTCATGCGTACTTGCAGGGAGTCACTGCTGGTTTTTTGTAAATCTATTTTATGTTGTCAAAGAGCAAAAAAGATTTGTCTGAATTTTAAAGGACACAAACTGCACCAAAAACAAACTGAAAACTCATCCAGCTATGAAACATCTGAAGAGGCATCAGAGAGGGAGGCACTCACCAGCTAGAACTCTGGTGTGGAGGCGTTTTCATCTCTGGCTTTCACTTTGCTTCTCACCAGAGAACAGCTGAGCGTGATCATGTGCAGAAATTCATGCAATCTGCAAAAATAAGGCATTTTTACTACGTCTGTCTGCAACCCGATTCGATTATTTTTCTCTAAATACTATTTCCTGATCCCAATTATGTAATGCCATTCCATTTACTCTATTATTCCTCAAGCCTGTGTGAACATGAGGTCAGTGAATATCACTGAGCAGCGCAGGCACACGCGCATGCCTCGATGCTCAAAAATCTAATTTTATAAAGTGGTCTGTAAAGGTGACGGTGGTTTTAAAGCCATTGTGGCCAATTACACAGATGAAATCCTCCTCTGTGCCTGTGGCCTCTGTGACACCAAACGCGCAGTAAATTTTATGAAGGGTCCACATCGCCGTGCTTCACTTAAAGTACAGACATTTCCCTTGCAGCTAGAAATTCATGTTTTTTACCAATAGCCAAAGGACTTTTCGATCAGATGTGTTTAACGGAGGATTAACAGCATGACTCAAAAACGTCATTCTCACAAAAAGAAAACAAACAGATACAGTTAAACTTCATGTAAATCTCTTGGCGGAAGCATGCGCTCAGATTAGTGCCCTTCTAGTGGAGGTTCTTTAATCCCAAGAAAATAAAACATCCTTAATGACAGCTCAAGTCATTTCTCTGAGAATGGTGATTAGCTGCCACAAAAAAATGAATTTCAGACAAAGACTGTTACAGTCTTTAATTTCAGCCAACGAAACGCTGTGACAATGACATGTTCTTAATGGTACACAAGGACATGAATGAGAACCACTGGCCTTAACTTTCAGAACACTTTCTCTTTCATGGCTCTGCACAGTCTCAGTGCAATTACCACACAATAGCTGCAAATCTCGTCATTACTGGCACCAATTCTAAAATGACTGAGCTTCTATTTACATTGAAGTCATCTCTGAAATGTTACAAGGTCATATTTCATAAAGCTGGAAGCAGCTATTGGGGGAAAATGTTTGTGCACTGCTGTAGCGCACACAGAAATGTCTAATTTGCATGTTTTAATTAGATATGTGCAGAAGAACAGCAGCGACCACATGTAGACTCGTAATTACTCCGGATGTGACTCATGCTTTGGGAAAAGGCTGTCGCTCACGCAAAGGCTATAAGGTTTTCAAAAGCCATAACTCTGATTTATACAGAAAGTTATAGAAAGAAGTAGAATGCTATCACAGTAATGGTTTCATCAGACTTTAATTCTACTGATGAATGTGGTTTGTGTAGTTGAGCACGTCGAATACACATCATACTGAACTTTGTCTTCCATTACGGTACCAAGAACTACAGGTATATGGATTTGAGCAGATCCACAACACCAAATCTGGAGATCCATTTCATGATTCTCCAATAAGGTCAAATGAAAGACACGTCTGGAGCTACCTCTCACTGAATTTCCTTCAAAAGTGGTAAAATGAACCCCGGGAGCCTGTTTCCTCTCATGAAATTTCAGTAAGGTATATCTTCTATTATACATTCCAAATCTAAGTGGAACTCTATTAGTGTATACTAAGGTACACCTAAGTAGCTTTAAAAAAAATGTACATGTACAAATTTGGAAATCTTACAGACATACACCACTTTTTTTCCCCCTAGCTTTGAAAAAATCTGCAAGGTATAGTAATTATTTCATCAAGGTCAAGCCCGCTGTTAAACCGCCGTACAGTTTCTGTGTTAATTCTGAGGGAATACAACAGCCTTTTCACTGCTTCATTTTCACTGAAGACGACGTTTGAACCTCGTGAAGGAGCTCACGCTGGGACTCACAGCTCATTCATAACAACTGCTCTCTCTGGGAATGATGTACAGTGTCACCAACGACAACTCATTACCAAATGTGTTGATGGATGTGGGATTTCTGTGTGTGGGTAACATCCATAACGGCAGATTCCAGCAGCTAAACTCAAATGGAATTCAGCCTCTCTTATTATTATTAATTTGTGCACCTACTGTGACCAATTAAAATGACTGGTTTCAGGTTTCTGCATTACCCACAATGAACTGTTTGTCAAGTTGAACCTGTATGACTACGACTCACAACATACCACCTGAAAGACAATGGCGACAAAGCCAGCACTGCCCTAATCTGCCCTCTGGTGGAAAATTTGTTTTGAACCATCTTCACACAAACTTACTAGCAATGACACTCAGGTCTTCTGCTGTATCTTGCACAGAGAATATGAGGTACTTTTTGTGGACATTCCGGCTACGGCCAACACAAAACTTTTGGAAACCTTTTACAGTGTGTTTCTTGTGAGTGTGTGGCTCTCTCAACCAGTGGTGGGGACGTTTTTCATCGTCTTGTCATTGAAAATAACAGAGCCTCTGGTTTTCCATCTGCTGCAAACATAAATGTGGGAATGGAGCATAATACCAAGTTTGGAAAATGTAATGATGAATGCTATATTCAGCACTGGAATGAGCACTGGAAAACTATAATGCAAAATTGCTTAAACAGGTCAAAGTGTGGCACATTTTTTTGATATCTATATGTGGAAGAACTTTAAATATGGCTGGATTTTCACATAAAACATCAAAGTCAGAGCACTGTCCTTCTGTGCAGGTCCATAAAACTGCTGCTTTTAACCTTCCATGACACTTGTATTTGTATCAATATCTGAACACTTGTTTCCTCATTGAGAAGCGGTCAATGAACCAGCGTGCACGCCACACAACACGCCCACACGGTCTGTGGAAGAGAGACGGACTGTTCAGTCCTCCAGAGAGGAGCCACAGCAAGAAGCAGCTCCTTTCTGCTTAAGGGAACAGATTTATACCCAAAAATGTAAAAACACTGTTTAGAAAGTATAACTTCAGTGGATGTGCATTTTGTTGTGTGTTCCTCAAAAGAGCCATTGATCATGAGCTTAAATGAAAAGAAAAAAAAAAAAATCACAAGAGGACATCTGTGAGCCTTATCCACAAACCTGTTTGTTTATTTACATCCCGATATATTACTGACTGACATACAATCATCACAATATCCTGCATCTCTACAAACCAGTGAACAGCCACTAATCTTCACAAATATGGACACGTTAAGCAAAATGCTAATTACTACTCCACAATAGGGTGAACATTTGATATGGGTTTATGACTGAACCGCATTTAGCATAAACTCACATGTGGTAAAACGTATCCCTGTGGCAGGGCTCAATTTTCCTCACTGACAGTCACTATTCAAACCACATTTCCCAGTCGCACAGTTGCCTAGGAAACGGGAGCACATGCCAGACAGCCATTTAAAAATCCCAAAATGAAGCATCTAGATCTTTTCAAATTCCAAGTGAGATGATCCTCTGCCAAAAGACGCATGACGCAAAATACAGGACGACGACATACAAACACACTGACACGTATAGCCAGAGAGATCTCTGTGACACCGTGGTGCAATTGACAAAGTAGAGCAAAGATGTGTATTGGGGGGGTGTTTGCGTTTTGTGCACCAGAACATCTTCCCTGTTTCTGCTGAGCAGATGAGTTTATTTATTTATTTGAAATCACATGATCCAAACTGCTGTTACGGGAGAACAGGGCAATTTACTGGCCAGACGTGTTAATTAAACCCTGTGTGGTGTTCAACCAGACAGAAGACACCCCAAACCCCTCTGTGTGCAAACAACTTTAATAGCTCCTTACAACAAGGCAACATTCTGTGTCCGTTAAGAAGAAATTAACGCATGGGGTCGAGCGCTGTAACAACCCATCGATATGAAAGTAAGGATGCAGCTGCAACGATACGGGACTCGATAAATGATTTTTTGACAAAACATTTCAGCTCCAACTTGCCAGCAGGCACATGGGAGAACTGAGCCTAGATTTGATTAGTCTTCTTGTGTGAAAAGCTGTACTTGTTCCGCCCCATGATGAAGGTGTACCTGGTGATGTAACAGACAAAAGTCTGCACACAGTTTTTCCCATGACAGCTAGAGAAGACTGTAGCTCCTTCAAGATGTCTCTGGTGGCTTCCCTCAATATTCTCCTTCCTGCAGGTGCACTCAGTTTTGAAGAATCGCCTACACTGTCTATGCAATACGACACTGCTCGTATTCTTAATGACTGCTGTAAATGAAGTCCAATGACTTGAAAATGTTCATGTATCCGTCCTCTGACTACGAAGACCTAATTATTTTTTTTAAAAATGCCATCACAAAAATTTTCATATATCAAAGCTCCATATGTCACAAATTATTTCACAATACTGGGAGAATGTCTGATATCTGACAAGATCTGTATATTTAATTAATTTAATTTAATTAGCTTATAATGCGCCAAATCACAGCAAAAGCCGTCTCAAGGCACCTTACACAAAACAATTCAACATAAAAATTAAATAAATAATTAAAAAGAAAAAAATTTTCAAATACATAAATAAAAACAGAAGTAAACGAACATAAAAATAAAAACAATTCATAAGAAAGAGAATAAAAATAGGTTTTCAGTCTTGACTTAAAAATGTCCATGGACTCTGACTGCCTCACGGTCGCAGGAAGACTGTTCCACAGGGTGGGTGCACGATACGAAAAGGCTCTTTGACCTGCTGACTTCTTCTTCACCCTGGGAACACAGAAGTCCCACATCCTGCGACCACAAAGCACGGACCGGCACGTAAAGTTCCACCAGATCAGCCAGATAAGATGGCGCCAGTCCATGAACAACTTATAAGTCAATAACAAAACTTTAAAATCTGTTCTCACAGAGACAGGGAGCCAGTGCAAAGATCCCAAAATGGATGTGATATGTTCAGACCTTCTGCTACGTGTCAGAAGTCTGGCGGCAGCATTCTGAACCAGCTGAAGACCCCTGATGCTGGACTGTGGTAACCCTGAAAATAGAGCATTACAATAATCTAGTCTAGAAGAAACAAAAGCATGAATCAGGGTCTCAGCATCAGCCATAGACAGGATGGGGCGGATCCTCGCTATATTTCGCAGATGGAAAAAAACAGTCCTAGTAACATCCGTGATGTAGAGGTCAAAAGACAATGTATATGATTGGTTTTGGCTCCAGTGTACACAGCAAACCCCATTTTTTGTTATAAAATCTAGCAAGTGACCTTCCTTGGTCACAATCAGGAAGATGCACAATATATTCTGCAGTAGATCGACTAAATGAGTATAAATGCTGTGAATAACCACTCAACCTTTAGTAACATGAACTTCTACCACCTTTACAAGAGCGCTCTGCCCTCTCCAAACCTCAGTCCATTATTAAAGTTTGATGTGGATAATGCACTGACCATTACACGTTCTTCACACCTACAGTTTTGCCCTTCTGTACAAGCACGGACATCACATTACTATGATGCTCCAGCTAATGGCTTCAGTTAACGGCGGCATGTGGTAATAAAAGCAGAAGGCCATTTCTGAATCACACACGGCAAACCTGTGTACTGCAGAGCCCGAAACCTTCACGACTGCCCAAACCAGACTAATACAAGTACGGATGTGAAACATCTGCATGAAAAACTGCAAGTACAGAACAAACCTTCAAATGGACAACTCATATTGATGAGTGACCGCTTACACTGTTCTACCAAACAAACACAAAAACATTGCTGCTCTAATTGCAGGTCTTTCTGACCTCAAACACCACAGGAAGCCTGAACAGCAAGATCCCATCCAGATTTGGAGCAGCCTGCCCTTGGACAAAAAGAATAAACGAGAATGATGAACTTCCTCCCATTAGGCCATTTGGTTTACAGCATTCTGAGTCAAGGGCACCTTGGAGAGAGAACAGATCGCTGCCTATTTTTAACACTCTCCTATCATCCAAGAACATTTTAAATGTACCAGGACACGCAGCGTGACGCAATTAAACACATTTTGCTGTTAGCTTAAAGATGTGCAACATGACCAGAGTGAAATAAATGAAGGTGAAGGTCTGTGTGCACGTTCAAACACCTGATAATCACTTCAAGCTTCTATGACAACAAATGATAACAGCTCTTAAGCTCCTCAGTGTTCCCTGTTGGGAATTTTCAGTGTGGACAGCTGAGTGTGTTTAAATCTAACCGAAACAATAACCTCAGCCTTCTGCAGACGGAGGATCTGCGTGTCCTAGATAAGAATCATGGATATTTATTACCCCCATAAAAGCCCTTGGACCTTTGGATTACAAGTCTCCTGGGAAGGTTCAACAAGTATTGCAGAAGACACATGGTATTTGCTACTTCAAGTTCACATAGTATACGATCTGCACAGGAACGTCAAAATGTGCTTCTGTACAGCAACAAAGAGCATCCTTCCACATCAATAATACACAGTGTATAGTGCCAGGTAAATATATAAACACATACATGTCATTATTGATATTTATACATGTCATTATGGTATTTTCACAGCCCTAATTTGTGGTAACTGGGCCATTTTCTCCTGTGTGCCCTAGAAGACACATCCCTGCCCAAATCCAAAACATAAGCAGAGTGTTTAGAACAATCCAGATCTGTACAGAAGGATTATGAAGGTCACGTGTTGGATCCACATGTTGTTGCATCCACAACACTACAGAACTGCCTTGGCTTCTGGATCACAACCACCCAAGCAGACAAGTGGTCCATCCCCAGTGCCAGCTCTGGAAACTAGCTATCTATCTGCCACAGCATTGGGCGACCCCTTGACCATTTCCAGCTGTTGTGATACTCAACATTGAGGTACTTACTTACAGTATCATGCAGAAAGAAATGGCATGAATGTCCAAAATGTTGTATTTTTGTCCCTTTTTTTGTTTCTTTTTTGACACAAAGTCATTCCAGTGGTACCCAATGATCCTCTAAAGCAACGTAGTACCAAAGACATCCAGTCATCAGTTTAGGTCACTGACTGATGTACAAGCCTCACAATCAAAGTAAAGCCACCTTGACACTTGCATGAATTTGATTGCCGCACTGGCACACAATCTTGCGTGCCAATGAGTAAACCCGTTGTAAACTGTCCATAAATTTTGTACCACTGACATGAACTTGTGAACATTGTACAACCTATTCGCACTGCATGTCACTGCGTGCCATTGTGCGCCTGGCCTCTGACAGTTTACAACAGTTTACGTCAAGTTTACTCATTGGAACACAAGATTGTGTGCTGCGAGGCGATCAAATCTGTGCCAGGGTCAAGGTGGCATGAGACAGACTATCCATAATCTAGGAGAAACTGAATCCAATGGACGGCCATGATGAATAATATTTACACCACACATGATCACAAAGACGTACCTGCATTCAGTAAGATTACTGACTATTGATGGTGATTGCAGGTGGAACATTTTATTTTTTACATTATACAGCACTGAAATGGATCAAACTAACCCAACAGCAGCACTCACAAAAGTATGATGGTAACATTTATCTCGCTTATCCCTTAGTCATGGCTCACAGAACCAGACTGATTAAACACGACTCCAGTGTCTCATTCTAATTATACACACAAGACCTCAATTAGTGTTTATTAATGCTGTGGCATTTCAAAATCACGTATTACAGCAAAGTCTAAGCAGTATATGCTGATGGTCTGGATGGCAGCGACAGTGTTTCATGTCAATGACGTCTCTCACACATGTCCATTGTCAAGTTGTGACTGATTGAAATTTGGCTTGTTTGACGGTTTTATATTTTAAATCATTTGGTTTTCATACTTATAGACTATTATAGCACTCATATAAATCAGTGAAAGAAAATAAGAGAAACACATGATAAAACAATTGTTTTTGACAGCTTGTTAAACATCCCTATTTATCGCAAATTTCTTGGAAAAAAAAAAAAATCCAGGATAAACTGGCTGATCCGGGATTCACTAATCCTTGTCACGCCAATCCAGTTTTACCTCATCAAACCAACTGATAATTTGTTAAGACAAACTGGAGACTATCAGAAATGACTGTGTGCAGACGAGCGATAGTTAAGTCCCTTCGGCTGCTCCCTTGTTTGCACTTGGGGTCACCACAGCAAATCCAAGGTGGATCTGCATGTTGAATTGGCACAAGTTTTACGCCGGATGCCCCTCCTGACGCAACTCCACATTACATGGAGAAATGTGGCAGGGGTGGGATTTGAACCCGGAACCTTCTGAACTGAAACCAAGCGCATTAACCACTTGGCCACCACCCCTGCGTGTGCAGACGAGCGATACAACTTTTTAATGTTTTCTCAAAAATAATTCCATGTATCATATTTAGATTAGCTGTTATACAAACGTAACTAACATGAACGCACTTTTGAGCAATCTGTGACAATGTTCACCCATGAGCCCATATTTGTACCCTCATGCAGAACTTGAACTTACTATGGGCAAGGTTGCACAGCACTCATGGCTTTCAATTATTATTTTCAATTCTTAGTATTTTTAAGACTTCAGTGGTGATTAGATTGTATTGCTGAGTCATCATGTTTTTCCCTTTTTTGTTTATTATTCAACCAGGGTTGTAGTTTTTGGAAATCTACCCAAATGCAACCAAGTGTAAAAAATTCAAAGTTAGTCATGGGTGAACTTTTCTGATCAAATACAAAAATAACATTGATTTTCTTTGTTTTCTAGGTCATCGGAATATGATACATTATAGAGTTAGAAAACAGTTGGATCCCTAACGCACACACACACACACACACATATATATCAATTACTAAATTAATAATTTACAGAACAGATTAATCGATATGCACGCAAAGATGTAGCTGCTTCATTAATAAAAAGCACATTGAAACAGACAGTTAAAAACCTGTTACTGACATATTACTGTATGCTTTCAAAACATGTCTACACATTTTGATACTATAGACACAAAATGTGTGATGTGACCATTCCATGTTTATAGTCACATAAAAAAAAATACATTTCTACTGTGAGGGCAAAGTTCTCCCATGCTTGGTTGAATATGGGCATATATGTGGCAACCCTATATGCAACAAGAACAATGTTATCTTCCTCAAAATACCAGTATTCTAAAGGATTTTCTCCAGGCAAAACAGGGTTTTCATCTCTAATGCCAAAATGTAATATTACCCATGACCAGAGAATGACTGTGAACCAACAACAAACCTGCCAAAGCAGAGACAACCGGGGAAATAGGCTGAAAAATAACTTAGACAGTTTGGAGACATTCATATTTCACAACATGTAAACTGTTATCAAGCAACATTGAAGAAAACATTACAAGAAAACAAGCCAGATCTATGCCAACTCCAATCTCTCCCATGTGCCTTTTGACAAACTGTAGCTGAGATTTCCACATGAAGCTGTACAACTCAAACAAATGTTCCATTCCACATTTTTTCCAGTCACAGCCAAAGAAGCCTATCACACCTTCAGAGGTGTCATGGATGTTGTTGACTTCCTCACTAGTTTCCTTCTTGCACAGAGTTTAAGTGCCTACAAGTTTAAGTACCTGTTTATCCTACAGCACCATAGTAAGTCCCTTCGGCTGCTCCCTTGTTTGCACTCGGGGTCGCCACAGCAAAATCCAAGGTGGAGCTGCATGTTGAATTGGCACAGATTTTACGCCGGATGCCCTTCCTGACGCAACTCCACATTACATGGAGAAATGTGGCAGGGGTGGGATTTGAACCTGGAGCCTTCCGCACTGAAACCAAGCACATACTGTTTGTATTTATTAATGACTGATGTAAACAGTCAATAACAAATACAAACTGTATGGAGTTATGACTAATGTAAATATGTATTTTGACTATGTAAATAGTCACTGGTTCAAGTGTTCATCCTCTAACTAAAGAAAAGTAGCTGTAAAAGTGATGATTTGTATTCACAAGAATCCATTTAGGTATGGCCCCTGAAAACAAAGGTACTGTGTGCAGAAATAATTCCTAAATGGTTAATGTTTTTTAAACCCCTTGAATTAAAGCTAAAAAAAAAAAAAAAAAAAAAACACTACAAGCACATTTTTTTCATGTTCAGAGGGAAGTATTACAAAAATTGTCACCGTCCGTCTTATGTACATGACAAAAAGTCCACACAGTACATTCAGAATACGATTAAAACTCCGAAATATCAAACACAAAAGACGATAATACCACATGAAGGGCAGTAACATAAAAAGTAAATATAACTAATTAAACCAGCTGTAGACACATTTTACTTAAATGCACTCACCTTTAAATTTAGATGGCACATAAATCCACAATGTCGATATTTAGGTTTACAGGTATTTTTTGTCAAATGCAGTCGTTCCAACGTTTTGGTGATAAACGTTTTTGTATTTCCAAAACTTCTTCGTCGCTAACCAGCTAGCATAGCATACCACAGCATAGCATAGCGCGAGCGCCGCACGCTGGTGAGTCAAATATCAATTAATCAAAGGCCAGATCGTGTCGCCAAAGGTGATTGGACGAAGCACATGTCAATCAAAACTTTACCAAGGAAATTGAGCGACGGGACACAACAAACTTTAAAAGTACGTTTTATATTTTTTTTTCACGGTGTGCTTTTATAGTTTTGTATGCAGTGTGGATGTAGAATGAGAAAACTTATGAATTTCAATATATGGTTATATATACTATATATAGTATATATAACTATACATATGGCATCACTTAACTAATATATTTAAATTGAATTTCAGTCTTTCATCAGATTGCAGACTACTCAGTTACCATGTGCGATTGCTGCCATCTAATGTACAAATATGAATATGTGAACTGAAACTTCGACTTCTTTCTCATTGCCTCCATAATGTCTGCACAAAAATTGATCAGTAATCTCCAAAATATTGGAACATTTGTTCCTTGCTGAGTGTTAAAGCCTCAGAATATAAAATGACAACAAATCACATTTTCCACTTTTATTTTCCATTGCACAATAAACTTTATCTACAGAATTTCTAAATTTTTGTGGCAGCAGATAAAGTCATAAACACCCATGTGAAATTTGCATAAAACTGTACAGTAAAATTGGCTACAATGAGAAAAATACTGTGACCCATTTTGAATGCTTAACTTCTAGACAGAAGATGGTGTGTGGCGGAGACGGGACTCCCTCGTGTTGGAGTGTGTGGACACTATCAGGTCGGAATACTGCATACTGTCATATAGAGATGATGAAAAACAAATGAGCAAAGGTCAAAAAACAAATACAACGTTTTTTAAGAAAGAAAGAAAATCACAAGACTGGGGGGAAAGTGACCGAACGGGCTGTTTCTTCACCACCCTGCAGGAGAACAGTTATTTGCAGACATCCCAACTAAACACAAAGGCTCAAATGTGTCGCTGATGGCAAGGAACGAAAGTATGAATCAAAGTTGGAGCATTTATGCAAATACTGAACATTTTAACCCAATTCAGAGCTCATCTGCTAACATTCATTATCCTCATCATTTTTTATATATTAGTAACACTCAGGATTTATACATATAATCCCAAAAGACTGTAAAAAATACTGAATACTTGTGATGAACAGATTAGTCAAAGAAGAAATAATCATCAATTTTGATAACTGATCGATTGTTTTATCAATATTTAACTTTCGCTCACATCTGAAAATTTGCTACTTTGTTTGAAATTTTATGGGTCATATTGTGCAAAAGTTTCTAACACAGTTTTCTCAGTATTTTTTTTTTTCTTGTTTTTTTAATAGTTCTGGACTAACAATGACCTAATTTAAAAGGCTTTTGAGATCCTTTTAATTAAAAGCATTTAAAAGCAGATCTTGGCTTTGCAATTTTTATTCTCTCACAGCTCAAAACCAACATTAAACTTCTTTAAAGTGGCATTAAACTTATAAACTCTTATCTTTTAAAGAATTGTGACATTCTATACATGATTACAAACATAAAATAACTTCAGATTAATCACTGATTAAAATAATTGTTCAATGCATAATTACTCAACACTGTAAGATGTACGTCTTTGCAGAGGAAAGAGTTCGATCAAACAGAAACGTCTCTAATTTAAAGGAACACACCTTCATAATCACTTACTTAAGAGAGTGCGCCCCCTAGCTGTAGTTTCAAGCCCAATACCATTACTTTTGTGTTGAAGCTGTGCTGTATTAGCAGATGAGTTCACATCCATCTTACCATATTTACTGAATGCTGAAAGTTAACGATGATGCAAATATTAGTGAAATCTAGAACTTGGTGAAGCCGCGTGTTAACACACATTAAACTAATGACTGACCAGTTATGTTTACGCAATGGAAACTCTAAATTAACTCTTTGGCGTCAGAAAAAATATGGCCTTTCTCCTCTTACAAAGTTTGAGCAACCTCAATGTTTACTTTCTAGTTGGTTTTAGATTGTCAAATTATTTACGTATATACAATTTTTTTTTAATCCTGATACACAGACAATAAGGAACATTTCTTACATTAAACTCTGCAACTGAAAAAAATACTAACAAAGACAACTAGATCCAAGTATATACAATTCTGTAAAACACACAATCAGCATCTGTTGACGTATGTAAACGCTATACAAGGTATGGATGAAAAGTTTTGAGCCTCACTATGAAGACCTGATACTATATTCTTGAAACTTGGCATGCTTTTATTACAACCTGCAAGATGGATAAGCGGCTTGTTAGTTATCACATCACAATGTATTTCACCTTTATACAACACTTTAAAAGTTGGAGGTAGCAAATATTCAAAGAACAAAATGGCTGAGTATTGCTGTGAGAAAGTATTACTATTTGAAGGGGTTCATTCTCATACAAAGCTATCCCACGGTAGATGGTACATTAGAAGATCATGTTGATGAAGATCTTCATGTGCAATTGCATAAAGATCAGAAGCAGAACCTAAGACAAAGGGAGAAATAGAAAGCCTTGAAGAAGACCCATGATCTGCCAGCTACTACGCCAACTTTCGGATGCAGCTACATGTGACCATGAGGCGGAAAGACCCCGGAAAGCTGACACGGTGTGTCATCAGGGCAACATTCCTCATTGTCATTGCAGCTGTGCATATACTGGGCTTATACTGAGAACTCACCAGGCTCTAATTATTTGGCACCATCTGACTTCCATCTGGTTCAAAACACAAAGACACAACTCTCCAGTAAGTATTTCTAAAATGACACTTTCACAAGTGAGGGTAAAACTGAACAGGATATTAACAGGTGGACCAGGGCGCCATCAGCAGTAATGTGGGCGTTGCTTTGGACAGACAGTTGAGTTGATCTACATTCCAGCCCTCACCTCTGATTATAAAATTCAGGTAGTGGCCAGATGAATTAGATTTAAGTACCAAAATGAATTTCCTTTGCAGGGTGATGGCGTGCTCTTGCAGAGGTGAAGGGGTCACAGTAGAACTGCTGATGACTGAGCAGATGGTTTCTCCATGTAATGTAATGAGGACACATTCCAGAAGGGCATCATAGTTAGGCTCAAAACATTCAACGCTTCCACTGCTGTTCCATTTAACTCTGGAAAACCCAACAACTGTGGCTAAACTCTTGGTGTAATTAACAATGGCATCATCAGCATTTGAACAGATGGAATATTGTGGCATCAGCAGATGAGGGAGGCCTTTAACATCACAATACACATGTAAAAAAAGGTGCAAAGGTAAACAACAAACATATGGTTCATGCAGAATCGCCATGTTGCCATGTTGGTGAGAAATAATGATGTATGCCTTTTATATCCACCTTGCCCTCCTGTATATTCCAGCCCTTTTCAAAGGGAAACATTAATCAGATTTTTAAGACAAAAGTCACAAAACATATACATCTTTTTTAACAAATCAAATATCATTCACTTTCACAATAGAAAAATAAGATTTCCCTGTAATACAGACAGAGCCAAAACCTGTTAACAAATGGAGGAATGGCAATAAAAATGGAAACACATACCGTTAGCAATGATGTGAAAGTCTATGAGTGAGCGAGATGGTGAAATATCCAGTGTACATCAGAATAACTTTTAATCGCTCTGACTCTCTGCATAGAGGCGGCGTCAGCGTGGATCTCCAATGGCGAGGATCCTCTGCCTTCACAATCTGCTTCCTTCCTCTTTTTGTCACTTGGAAGTGGATAAAGCATTGCACAATTATTAGATTTATGTATATATAATGAACTAGAATAGTTTTTCTCTTGTCACCTTTTTTTTTTTTTTTTGTCAGTTATGACTTTCTTTAAGCCACGTTCTTCTGTTTGAATACTGTCCTAAAAAGGCAAAAAAGTCTAAATGAGTAAAGGACATTTTGGCAAATTGGAATGAAGAATCTCCAGGTGCTGATGAGCTACCTGAACAGATAAACGAAGAGACGAGAACATGAAAAAAAGGTAACCACTTCACGTCTGCCTCTGCATTTGTCCCTGCTGTTTAGGCCTCAGTTCCACCTTAAGACTGAGGTAAGATCAGTTTTTGTAATTGTGCTTGGGAACAAATCCCACATGTCCCAGCAGAGAAGGCTCAGAGGAACAGACGACTGGATGGACACAAGAGCGAGAGAGGCGTCAGGGCAGGGCGAGTCCAAAAACGAACTGATGGAAGGTGAACGTGAGGAACGGAGCTCTGCTCCTCCAACGTCACTCATCAGAACTGGTACCACTTTTTGTCTTTGCACTTCAACATCATCTGAAACAGAGAAGGAGTCGGTGTGAGAGGCCAGAAGAGTCCGTTCATCACACATGCATGCAAACACACACCCAGGATCAATAATCATCTCTAAAAACAGGAATTAATATGCAGTACCATCAATAAATCTCACAATTATTAATAAACTGTACAATGCTCTCCTTTAAGCTGATCAGAAAATGGTGAGAAGCTGTGGTATCTTTTTCTGAAGTTGACTTGTACTACCCTCTAGTGGTCAAGCATCACACCTGTCATTTATCTGAAATGACAGCACACATTGCACTCTATTGTTGACTTGGTTTCATCCACAGCATGTGTCATGGATAAATAATTTCTCATGTCTCATGTCTAATTTTATGTCTCAAAGATTTTAGAGCATAACTCATGATCTTTGCTTACACCTAACTTTTCCTTCCTACCTGTTGGTTTTGTCTGGTTTAGACATAAACTCTACAACAGGTTCCACTACCACTTCAGACACCAGGTGCACTAATATTTGTAATCTCAGAAATCTGTCTCTTCCTGCTCCATCCATCTCTGGGTGTCAAATATTTAATGAAAGGTTCAAAGTGGTGACTGGTTGGGGATCTTGACAAGGCAGAGGTCTGGATCTGTTCCCAAAATAAGACACTTCATCTTCATAAAACAAAAACGTAAGCCCAGGAACTTGTGGCAGAATGTGGAATTAATATTTACATCATGGGCGTGTTTGGAAAAAGAGTCTGCACTGGCCATCATGGCCGCCGTCCTCTCTTCCAGCTCCCCTAGTTTCTGTCCTCTCTCATCCAGCGCTATCCGGGCACGTGCTAGATCTCCCACCACGCCGGAGGCTGCCCCCTTCATACCCTCAATGCCACCCGGGCCTGGGATGTGCTGGGCCAGGCTTTTGGAGGCCCTTCCAGCTGTTACCTCACCAACTATGGGAAGGAAGAAAAAAAAAGAAAAATGAGAGAAACAAGCCACAGTGGAACCAGATCTGTGCACCTACGTGAACCCATCAGTGGGTCTGGCTTACACAGCTCCTCTCTATCCAGCGACTGTGTTCCTCCCCCAAAGAGGCCTTTGAAGAAACCTCTGTTGGGGGCCTCTGGAGTCTCTACTGGTGTAAACAGTTCTCCCAGCAGCTCCTGAAACAAACATATGATGCAGATACACAGCGCAGATCTTTGACTGTGTGGCTTTGTGGGAGTCAACTGCATGACACGGTGGGTCCATGCTGGAATATATTCTCTGAAGAGATACCTGTAGGTTCTCACAGGTTTCCAGGCTGTACGTGATCCTCTGGATCTCAGTGGGGGAGCTGAGGTACATGGCCTGACCCAGGTTGGTGAAGCAGAATGTCCTGGCTATCCGCATGTCTGTCAAAGGCAGGTAGTTGACATCCATGAGTGGTCTCAGTCCTGGCAAACTAGAGACAAGGGATGCAGAAATACTTTAAGCCAATGTGTAAAACTTAAAAAAATAAATAAATAAATAACTGACTGCTGGAGTTAATTGCACACATGGACCTTCGTATGAAAACACATGCAAGTCAGCAGGGTGCTCTTGTTCTGTTCAAAATCCAAATGGAAAGCTGTTCTCTACTGCCCTACCTGGTCTGGCACTTTCCTCACCTGAGGGTCATGATGTGTCCGTTGGCACAGAAACATGCCACGCAGACTCCTTGGCTCATCTGCACCACGTCTGCCCGCAGGATGAAAGAGGTCTCTGTGATACTGTGTTTGTAGATGCAGATCTGGGAGGGCAGGGAAATGACTTTGGCCTGTTTTTCTGAACACAACACAGCGTACTGGTTCTCGCTGAAGTCCTGGGAGGTGGAAGGGGACACTGAGACGGGACGGCGCTTCCGGACCTTCTCTCTTTCTTCACTGTCTGCAGAAATGTTGGGTTCATACCAAGGCTCAAAAGCAGGGGGCAGCAGAGAGCCCAAAGAGTCCAGCAAAGCCATCCGCAAGACGCTCCCTTTTAGTCGGACCAACATGCCTAATGAAACAAAGGTAAGAGTTTGTTAATGAAGGATTTAAACTTGTACCTAATTGTCAGCACTATTGTTTGTTTCAACTGCAAACACAAGTGAGCCATAAAAAATGCCACACAGATAAAAACATTCATCAGAGTCCAAACAGTTACAGTCCTGAATACATACATTAAGTATCTCCGGTGACTCCTGCTCTATCTACAGCTACAAAACTCTTGACGCTTTGCTGTAACTTGTCTCTCCTTCGCTCTGAGGCATCCTCACCCACCTGTGGGTGACATGTGCACTGGTCGGAGCTGCCGTTGCTCCCCGGGAGGTGGTAACGTGATGGCCACAAGCAGCACGGTGCCTAGAGAGGTACCCACATACAGGCAGGGGGTCAAAGTGCTGTCACCTCTCCGGACAAATGTCTCACAGAAGTGGAAGGAGGTGACGGCTTCGCGAGCTTCCTTATCGATGCTGGTGACGCTGGAGGAGCATGAGCGGCTGAAGGAATTGTCCCGGTGGTCTAGTGGGTTGGCACTCCGCGGCGGGCATACAGACAGGAGAACAGTAAAGAGAAAAGAGAGAGAGAGAGGTAAAGCACCCATAATGCACTGGGCACACACTACAGACAAGATCAATGTGGAACAGAAAAGTACAGGCAACACAAACAAACTGATTTCATTTGGAAAGTCAATTTTAAAAACACTAAAAAAAAACAGGCACTTTATCAGGCACTTGGTCTGCATCGCACTGGAAATATTAAAAGTTAATCATATTTGGCACTTGCACAGTTTAAATACTTGAACAAGACACAATGCACACACACAAAAAACTGTATGTAAACTTTAGCTCAGCACCAATGACCTACCATACAACCAACTGACAAGGTCAAAAAAGTGGGAAAATTTTATATCCAATTATAAAAATTCCATCTCAATTCAAATAGTGTCACTTGAGATTAGTGAAGCTTCCTCATGCATTCCTGCAGATCTCCAATTTTCAGAATATCAACCAACCAACCAACCCCCCCCCCCCCCCCCGATAAATAAAAATGTGGTGAAGTCCAAATATGACCACAAAATATTGAATTCCATGTAGGCATGAAGTCGGGGCTTACCCAAGTCTGGCTTTAGCTCAGTAGGCAAGCTTAATTTCCGTGACATCTTTGCTGGAAAAAAGAGAACATCCCTCTTTACAAAGACATGTCTAAGCCAACACCATGCCATGCAAGCTAGAAGACCAGCAGCGTCGCTACAAGTGAGCACAAGGACACAAGGCTGTGTAGGCTTCACTGACGAGTCTAAACGCTTCAAACAGGATAAAACACTACGTCACTCTGGGAATCACTGAGGCATGCTGGGACAGACGACACAAAGAAGGTGAGCTCTGGTCACACAATGCCCTGGAAGAGAGGACTGTAAGACACGTCAGAGGTGCACAACCATTCAGGACCACCATGCCACAGGAGCATGCACCAAGAACAAGGAAGGAACAAGGTCGATGCAAGAAGACAGCAGACAAGACGAGTAAGCTCCTCTGTTTAGTCGATGTTTAGTCTTCCTGTTCTAATAATGAACTAATGAGGCACTCCAAAGAAAAACTACACAAACACAAAGTACACTGACTTCATAAAAAATGTTAATACAAAAAATAACTTGCTGTCTACTTGTAGTGAGCAGAATAACTGCAGCAAATGTTAGAAAGAAAAATAAATGGTGACAGGTGTCAACAGTAATTTATTCTTGTAAATGTTCTACTTTAATCTCAGAGAACTTCACTCACATTTTTTTTTTTTTTTAGCATGCTGCCATGTTATCAGTAATTTAAAATGATCTTAGTAACTATATATTTATTCATCAAACCAACATCGGGTTTCATAAACGCAAGAGTAACAATGACCATCAAATGAGTAGTTATACTGTTATGGTAAATGGACTGCATTTTTATTTACTTCATGGTGACAATGTAAACTGAATTATAAATGCTATGTGTGGTATTTTAGTGCAGGTTAATGACAATTCGACACATTACATCCATCAGGAATGGGTGTAACTCTACAATAACCCATTGGTTTCCAACTGGACTAATTGCTGACTGAGCAAATCAAGTACCAGGATTAACCAAACCTGACGGTTAGTCTGGTCTGAATCAGGTCAGCCACACAGAACATGTTTTTATGGGAATTTAAGTGCCACTGCTTACATGAACCAGCTAAATTCATCCAGAATGAATGGAAAATTCCACTTTAGTCTGCTATCTGGTCTTCTGAATGTGCAGATTGTCTTTACCTAACAGGGTTGTACCAGGCTGTTAAATTTAATTGCTTTATTTGCCTGTTTCACCCCTTAAATAATGAAAATAAAATCCATTTCACCTGATCATTGAACAAATTGACCTAAAATGAAGAAATAAAATGACAGCTTGTTGAATTTCTACATACCGGTAGTTAAGCAGTTAACTGGCAGTTGTCCATTTCATTAACACATAATGATGGTAAAGTTAAAGTGCAGTCTGTGAATCAGCTCGTTGTATGATGGACACAGAATACTAATTGAGACAGTAGACAGAGACACTACTGTTGGACGTTGGGACAGATAACACTCAGGCACATTTACAACTTGACGCGCGTGCTACATACACGTAGCATGCAAGATGAGTCTGAAGTATTCAGAGTGTGCAGACAGTCACAAGTCCTTTCACTTAAATCTGACATATTGTTTCTACCGAATAGTTTTCTGATGCTTTCTGTCCACATTAAATGTCCATCTGATGTTGTATTCAAAAGTAAAATACAAATGGTTCAACTCGGGGTCAAAATGATATTCAACGCGCAAACCTATGCCCAATGCCAAAGCAATGCCCAAAAGAATCCATCTTGCAGACTAACAGAAACAATTTTTCTAAAAATTGAATTCTGTTCCTTTCTGCAGAAGAAGAAAGTCTTCAGTCCTCTGTAGGCCCTGAGGTCCACTGCTGCCAGTGCTTAACCTGTAAGTGGACCAGGGTCTACAACTTCCCCTGGAGGGAACACCAGTCCATCACAAAGCTTTTACCTATTTACAGCTGCATGAAGTGGGACAATGGAGGTGAAGTGTCTTGTCCGAGGACACAGACCGATAGGTCTTTGTGCAGTTCCCTCTCCAAATGCAACGGACATCCTCCTAACATTCAAGAAGTACACAGCTATAGAGTCTCTGGCAAAGACTTCAGGCTGCTGTAGGTATTACACGCTGACAAACGTCACCTCGTTTTGTTTAAAATGAAGACGTGCTGACATTTTACTGGTGAGATCAGCCGATGTCCTTTTAGCTTTGAATATGGACAGAAAATCTCAGTATAACTGCAGCTAGTGGAATAAAGTAACCCAGAGTTGGAGCCAGGAGAGTGTGTATCTTATTGTGTATTTCCTCACACTGGGGCAAGAGCAACACAAATGGCAGAGACAGTTTTCCTACAACAAAGAAAAATAAAATCAAGGGCACATACTTCTAGACCTTTGGTCCTTTGGCCAATCTTACCTCCTCTACCACCTCCATTGTAGAAATGATGGAGATTGCTGTTTGGCATCAGCACTTTTGTGGGGGGGAAATAAAGTAAACGTAGTTAGAAACACCCTTCTTCTTTGCTACAGACCAAAAAAAGTTTGTGCTCATATTAAAAATGTTCACTGAGGCTGTTTGTTCACAGCCCTCCTCCTCCTCCTCCTTCTGAGGATGAAGAAGGAGGACCCAGCAGGAAGAGGATGAGGAAGGACAACAAGGGAGGAGGTAAGGAGGGCTGGAAGGGGAGGATGTCAGAAGATAAAGAAGATGCAAAAATGGCAGAAAATAAGAAAAGTCTTCATTATCATTGGTGTCTGATGTCTGATGTTGACTCTTCCTGTTTACTTTTATTCTGAATTTAAGCAATTTGAACCAAGTTCAGGGTTTTGATCTGAACAAATGGCTTTGAATCCAAAATTTATTTCAATTTAAACATTTTTAAAGCAGTTTTTCATCCTTATCATTTGACCATTGGTGTCTGTGCTCATCCCCGGATATCGTAGTGTGAAATCCATAAGAGTCCGTGACTCCCATGGGATGGGACACCGGCCCATCATCAGTCACTTCCCCAGCTGAGACTGGTACCCACTTACAGCTGGGTGCACTGAGGCGATGAAACACCCTCAATGAAAAAGTCAGACACATTTACTCTGAATAGAACTGCCCAACTTTGACTAGTCAAGATCACTCCAACTTGTTTTTCTCATTAATCAAAGCATTTCAAAACATTTTTTGAAACAACTCAAACTCAAGCTCCAAAAAGAAGATTTCATTCAGTAACTTGCTTCAAGGAAAAACTGCACTTGAAGAAATGATTTTCCTCCTGTGGCAGGTTTTATTGCTTATAAGAAAAGAAGAAAAAAAAAATCCTCTCTGCCCTTCGCTAAGTAATGTCTTACAGCAGCATGTTTCTGCACCGTTTCTCGTCCTCTGAATAAGTAGAAAGACACAGCAGTCAGGATGCAGACCTACAGTACCAGACAGCAGCACGACTCTAGACTCTGAGATTTGTTTAGTCTGACCTTTTTAAGAACTCTTTATTTTCAGCGTCTCCCTGCTAATGTCACATAATGAGATGGATCTGGGCTGTTCTCTCGTTGAGCACCTTTATCTGAAATACTAATCATGTGGATTAACAAGTTAATGAGAAACAGAGCATCTTACAGCCGAGACTCGCGATGCACGTTGAAGACATCTTCAAAAGGTCAAACAGCTGTGACACAGAAGTGGAATGTAGCGTATTAAATAGTCTAATGTCAACCTTAAAACATACTTCTTCATCTGCACCCTCTTAGCACATGATTTAAATATGATTTATTTCTTATGCTGGCACAGAAAGACCAAATCTGATTCTTGTAAAGTAATTTTTTGTTTGTAATGTTGCATTCCAGGTAAATCTACAGATAAGTTTATGAACTGAACAAAAATCATTCAATAGTCGTAGTTTGATTAAAAAAAAAAAATCAATAAACACAATTCACCAACTGCGCCCCTCTGGAGGGACTAATCTTCACTTCTCAATGATATTCCTCAAATCTAAACCACCTGTTCACTGTGTTCCGTGACACATTCCGGTATTTTCTTCCATAAGGACATATTACCTGAAGTTGGTGACTTGCAGCGGTCCTCCGATGTCGCCGAGCCCTCGTTGATGTCGAACAGACCTGCAGCAGACATCACACAATAAACATCCTGTCTCCTATTCTACATGTTTTTGGATTGAGGGAAGAAAGAGGAAACACTCAAGTCAGATTTGAACCACTGATGATGCAGTGAGTCATCAGCATGAACCTGCAAGTCTCAGATAATTCTGTTCATTGGGACTACAGCCGCTTTTGCAAAACTTCTGAAATTGGCCTTGTGCAGCTGTGTGCGTGAGATTTTGTTGTGAGGGGAGTGACTTTGTACGCATGTTTTATGTTTGAGTAGACATGGGCACAGAGCCGTCCGTTCCTGGTGGCAGACAAGCACATCTGGATGGCTGATTGCTGCTCACACTTGCCAAGCTCTGACAGGTGTCAGCCCACTGCCGAACAGTTACCAACACCAGCTGCTCTGTGTGTGTGTGTGTGTGTGTGTGTTTCTAACATGTTTCTGAATAATCAACATCCACACACTTTAAAAATTCATCCATCAACCTTTTTGCTAAAGTGCAGTGCAGCCATGACACTGTCTGACTGCACTGCCATCACCACACACAAGGGGGTAGTGTGGCCAAACTGAAGGTGCCTGTTACTGTGAGGTTGCAGCAGCAGAGATAAAGGTTACTAAGAAACTCATTCATTTTAGACGAGATTTGTTTTTATTATTATTTGTCGTGTATGAATTTTGAGGACAAACTGCAGAAAGCAGAAAGCATCACCAAAGACAAATTCCTAATATGAGGTGATAAGTGTGACATCACTTAATCTTCCTTGTATTTGGATCTTTATTTTTATTTTTTTTTTTTACAGATCATGGTCTGAAAATCATTTTTCAGCCTGTGTTCAGTGGTGGCGTTTGTGCCGTGGGAGACCACGGCAGCTTTAAACAACGTTTCCCACAACACTTCATTAAAGATGCACAACAGCGTCTCCTTCATTTTTGTTAACACATTTTTCTGCAGCTCTGTTTTTGCTCGTGCAGCTCACAGATGTGAAACGCAAACATGTTTTTGACCTTCAGTTTAGTTTCGATGGATCTCTTCTGTTCACATGTTTCTCAACGGTGTTTTCAGTGTCAATGTGAACACGTCTGAAACCTGTTTCTTAACTGAACAGCAACACAAACCTGATGTTACAGATTACATTCCTTGGTTGACTGTTTTTTTGTTTTTTTGTTAGGAGCATTACTCATAATTTCTCCAGGCGAGTTCCACAAACCCGTGTGAAAGATGGATCATTATTACAGGCGAAAACCCTTTAAATGTGGATAATAGTCTGGATCATATTCCACAGCAGTGATGCTGCTTCAATCCACAGATTACAAAGCACTGATGAACAACTGCAGAGTCGCAGTCGCAGTTTTATTTCTGTGCAAACTGGACGCACTGCTTCCGTTCTGTTATTGTTGAACTAAAACATTCCAATGAAACACAGTGAATCTGAATTGAAAAAACTGCTTCCTTGTGCATCTGAGCAAGGCAGACTTTACTGACAACTTCATTTAAATTACTGCTGAAATCATTTAATAGCAGCAGAGATTCTGTAGAGTTCAGCTGGTCAGTAATAAAATCTATACCCTTCAGGAAACTGCTGAGAATTAACAAAATGACTTACATTTAGAAGATAAGAATTTAATGTTACGGAGAGAATTCACGTTCGTGTCACAGGCTGGAGTTCTTAAACCGTTCTGGTAAATGCTCCTATATTTGGAATTAAACCTTTTACTGCTTTAGGTTTTTACAGCGCCCTGTAAAATTCTGTAAACACCACCCCCCCCCACCCCCCCTGCCCCAGTCAGAAATTTATATGATATTAATGTTTCTCCCCATTTGCAGGAACATAATTTTAAGATGCTTCGTCATTTCTGTCCCCTTCACTACCTCCTAGAATCCTCTTTAGGAGCCTGAGGGCATGTTGGTGTGCAGCAGCCATTCGAGATCGTGACTCGCGTCTTGCGCCTTCATCGTACTGAGAAGACAGCAAAAGCTTCTGTGTTTGGTGTGGCGAGTAACTCTCTGCGCTACCTCCAGAGGGCTGTCGTGTCCTTCGCGGGGAGCGTGGTTGTCTCTGGTAAGGGTCATTGCAGCCATACAGCTCAAGTGTCCCCAAGTTTAGCACGACTGTCTTCTGGATGTAGTCCACCACCGCCAGACCGTTACTGTTGCCAAACACCACCCTGAGGTGACAGAGGAAGGAAGCGGAAGCAGCAGCAATGAAAAGCATGGGTTATAAATAGAACTTTATGTGATCTGATCGCGGGTTGGACTTGGTATACGCTGCAGCTGGAGCACTGGTGAAATCTCTAACTTTGAATTGTTTTGACAGACGTGGCTGGAAATGTGGCCATGAGCAGAAGGAAAACTATCACAGCAATTCTTAAAGTTTGGCTGCTTCAACTCCAAAACAACAACAACAAAAAACAAAACCCAACAACCCAGATTTAAAAATGTTTCAAAATTTCTGCAACAGTTCACAAACAATAAAATGTGGGATTTAATTTTAATGGAAGATGAAACATAGATGGTGATGAGTGTGTTTGGTAAACCACGACAGCAGCAGTTTGAAGACAGAAATCATGTTTGGCATGTGAGTGAATATACTCACAGGCCGTGAGACGAATTGACCGCCAGACTTGAGATCTGCTGAGGAGGTTCTCCACACACCCACACTAACTGCACCACCAAATCCACCTGGTAACCTGGAGTCTGCTTCAGGGGAGTACTGCGTACTCTGCAGAAAACACAAGAGAGGAAGAAAAAAGTAAAGCGACAAAAGAAAGGTGCTGGAGAAGGCCAAGGACACACCCATGTTTGACCTGGCTGCAGCAGACAGACGGTTACGTTTGATGAACTGGTTGTCTACCTGAGTGGTTACCAATGATTTTGCTGGTCAAAATGTAAGAGCTTGAACCACACTGTCACTCATTTGCAGTTCAATCGTAACACCACAGGATGGTGCTGTAGCTTCCGCAAAGGATGAATGGAACCTCCAGCAGGATGATTAGACAAGTTTCAGATTAAGTGGAAGTCATTATAACAGACATAGGGCACTGTCTTGTGCACAATATGAAGCATGCTGATTCCACTTTGCTATTTTACACAGCACTTAATCTCAGTGGAAAGCAAAACCTGGAGCCCATGAAGGTTGCATTTAGTCAGTGAATCATGCTGTGTTTTGGGTTAAACATGAATTACATCAACTCTGTGAAATTATCAGAGCTTTTCATGGCACCGTGAAGAACTGAACTTTCCATGTCAGTGGGCGTTTTCATAGCCGCTGCTGTGCTAAGACAGTGAACGACACTGAAATTAGAAACACGGATGGCTGGAAGTCTTTTTCTCATTACAATTGCACCTGATAACACCAGTGCACTTTTTGCCGCATGATGATGTCTGTGTTGCTGTGTAACAAGTGCTGTCAATCACTTGTCTGTTAACTCCCACTCATTTGTCTGCAAGCGAGAAGCCACGTTCAGCACTGGCTTTTTGATTCTGTCAAACAAGTCTGTGAAAACTGTGGACAGAGAGGGGACTCTTGCTGTAAATTTGTTATCAGACTTTGTTCTGGCAAATGAGCCCTAATGTTCAGTCCAGGTACATGACACGAAAATAATTTATCTGCACCTAATCTGAGAGGTCAGACTGTGAACAGACAATTACAGCAGATTTCACACTGACTTGGACACTCTGTGCCACATGAGAAGCAGTTGCACAATTATCTTGACTAAATGTGAAGGGTTTGATTGGTTATGAGGGGAAGAGGCGGAGTCTATAGCTGTGTTCGCTGCAGGCGATGAATTGGTCTGTGCGAGTGTGCTCGAGGCTAAAGACAAGACACGTGTGTGTCTGAGTCAACGTGCTGCTGGTGAGAGCTGTGGTGCTTCGTACTTGAGGCAGGGAATGTTTCCGCCGTCAGAGTTGCTGCTGCTGGTGGAGGGGTGCGACGGCGGCCCGCTCGTCTGAGGGGAGACGCCAGGGGTGGAAAGGAACGTGATGTGTTCACCCTCCGGAGACTCCAACTCATTCAGCTCATACTGCAAGCGCACCTCCAGTAGCTATGTGACAACACACACACATCAATCTGACCCTAAAGTAACTTTATCAAATACACAGTGCACACAGGAAAAACATGGACAGGTGGGTTATGGGTAAGAACCCTATGTGATGACACAGTGCTTAAAAAAATAATTTAACAGTGCCAGCGTAAGACCCAGAGGGATTCAGTCACTTCTATGATGGAGACTCAACATGTAATGTTTGTATATGTGCAGGCAGACGGCGCGTCAGCGTTGCCATCCAATATGGCGCCTCCTTCAGGCTACTTCTGTGCAACGTCCACACTCAATCAAACAGGGTAGGTATTTAATAACTTGTACCATACCGATCACCTCCAAAATGGTTGTAAATGTAATCAATACCACCTGCCGATTTGAGGAATGGGGAAATTATGACAAAAATAAATAAGTAAAGATTTGCTGTTACCCACCTGGACCACCTCAGTGGCTACTTCAAGCTTGCTGAAGCGGTAGATGATAATGTTTGCTGACACTCCGGCTACACACAGCATCCGGCTCTCAGGGCACCAAGCCATGATCTGAATGGCAAAGGGATCCTCATCTGCCAGCTCGGTGCTGCCTTTGTCCTCTTTTGACCGGTTTCTGTCAAACACCTTGGCTGTTTTGAGCTTATAGAGCACCTGGAGCATTACTGAGGAGACAAGAAGAGAAACATATGAGTTGGGATTCAGGGATATGAGACATCCAGAGTTTGTGTGCATCACTCTCTGATTCTCATGAAATTCAGGTGGCCGTCCAGGAGAATTCCACATTGTTCCATCTGCTACAGAGGTTGTTTTCATGTGATGGGCAGGTGGGTTATGGGTAGGAACCCAATATATTTGGGCATGTTTGTCAATTATTTATTAAATGATAGAAGTTGAAGGTTTGGGGTCTAAATCGTTGAAGGGCCTCTTGTAGTGTGGTGAAAGTGTGTTTCTGTTTTTGTTGCTTAAGGGTCACCACAGCAGAGCTGGTGTAGACCCACATGTCCATTTGGCAGATATCCATCCTGATGATTGGGGCATGGTTGGGCTTTGACCCCTGGACCTTCTTCCTGGCAAGTAACACTGCTAGCCACAGCTCCAACCACAATGTCCCTCAAGTTCCAAAGTATAGCATCAACAACACTTAAAGGTTTATGTAACTCACTTGCAGAAGCATCCCAGAACTTCACAGTTCCATCAGCATGTCTGAAAATGTAAGAAAAAAGAAATCACAGCAACACTTTGTCTCGTTGCCTTAAAGGTTCCATCTCAAATTATTATTATTTTTTACTGATTTTAATGTAAAACAATAAAATATCCAGAAAATTCAGAATGACACTCATTATAAAAGGTACATATTTTTTGTTTCCAGTGATAAACTTCAGCAGTGTATCAGACACAATCTACAACTTTGCACAAGTTGCTGCCAAAAAAAACAAAACAAAACAAAAAAAAATTAAAACCCAACTTTTTGTTTGCCCAAGCTGACAATTTTTATCCAGAAAAGAAAAAAGACCCTCATAAAATTGACAGAGAACCCAAGCACAAGACTCCCTCAGCTCCCTGAGGCTTCTTCCTGTTTTCAGTTTGTTTTTGATTAACATCATCTGTATTTTTCTTTCCCGTCAAAAAAAATCTGTCCATCTTCAACTTTGCACATTCTTCTGTCTGAATAAATCTCACTAACTTAAATTTTGTGAAAATTGCAGCATCTCATTGGTCGTTTTTCATATCCATTCGAATGAGAATAATTAAATTTTTGTTGCATTTTATTTATTTTTTGCCAGATGTGTGTGTGTACTCTTGACAACAGGTATAAGGTTTTTATATATAAGGTTTTTGTGAACATGAACCGCTCAATGCACAGCTTCACTTTGAGTCAGTAGATGGAACATACAGTTTGCTGCATCTAGGTTGGTAGTACGACACTGCAAAAAGGCAAATTGCTGCTGCAGCTGAAGAGTCCGTGTGAAGGACTTATTTTACCTGCTCAAAGCTAAACTACACAATGTTTGTTGACTTTCCTGTTACTTGGAAATGAACATTCGTGCATGCATACAACAGTGACTTGTTTAAAGCTTAAGTCATACTTAAATATATATTCCTTCTGACAGAAAGCATGTCTTTGCACAGCATCACTGCAAGGGAAAAAAACAAATATTTAATTCTGTTATCATTCCCCCCCAACTGTTTTGTTGCCAATTCAGCTGTGTGGATGGGGAGAGAAATATTTTGCAGACTTGCACTCTTACAGAGACAGAATCCTGGACAGAATAATAATATGGCATGTGAGGGTGAGGGGGAGGAGAGACGGCATCCCACTGCCTCAGTTTCACTTCTTCAACATACGCGTTCGGGTAAAAATTTGCATTCTCCTCTTGCTGACAGCTCAGTGCAGGATAATAAACACAAATGGAAGTGCAGAAGTTTCAAATACATAAAGACTTTAAAGGAAATATTTTAGGAAAGGTTTAAAGCGTTGCCTTACCCGGTGATGATGATCTCTGGGTAGTTTTGTGTGCCTTGACCCCAGTTTCCACCGCTAATGGGCCATTCCTGGACAGACAGACAGTACAGGAGGGAGCGCCGTTATGTCAACATGCAGAGCGTCAACACAAAGCTTCTGTCTAGAAACAGCGGGGATCAGCCTCGACGCCAATTAACGGGTGTCCAATCTGCGCTGCTTTTCTGGCACAGGCTGCAGAAAAACGTGCAGAATTGTTCAGGTTTGTGCTCAGACTGGTCCCATTTCAGTCTGAAATTCTGCCAGAATAATCCATTATTCATGTGGAAATGTTGGTTTAAGTGCTGGTAGCAACTTTGTCCCTCTGCTTTGACTTGATGTCAAATCAAAGTGACAACAAAGTCCCTTCTCTTTGTGGTTCTTGTAAAAAAAAAAAAAAAAAATCAAACGTGTGCATCTCGGTTTGTCTCCTGCAGACGTAATTAACAACAGCTGCAACGTAGTATCCTTGTGTTTTCGCATTTTGTATTATGCAGATAAATAATTTTGTGTGTGTGTGTGTGTGTGTGTGTGTGTGTGTGTGTGTGTGTGTGTGTGTGTGTGTGTGTGTACCTTTATGTGTATTTGTAGGTGACACTCTGAGGGCGGGGCTCTAAACATGTTCACTCAAAGGTCACCAAACTGACTCACAGCTTTGGCTTAACAAGAATAAAAAAAAAGCAGCAGCTCTGCACAGTCAGTCTGGGTCAGTACACTGACATTTCTGACAAATACAACAAAGTCTGCACAAGGAGACGAGAAGAAGAACACAGACAAACAACAGGAAGGGGGGTCCCTCTTATAATGCCCCCATCGCTTCATGCAAATACTGAAAAATACATTATAGTATCACTAATACCAGTGAGCCCATGTGGAATAGATAGCAGTAGTGTAGTACTCATTGTTTTTATTATTATTGTGTAACTGTACTGTTCTTGGAGTAAACCTTGATGGTTTGACGTTTTGATAAGGAACATTTACATTTCTAATTTAGGCATTTAGCTCCACAGCGACCTGCAGGAAACTTCCACCCTGTGGATACTATTACACCATTATACATCATGAATCCATGACAGGAACTGTATTCAAAATCACTTAATATTACAAACCTCCAATCCACTATTGTCTCAAAACATTTAATTCAATTTAATTTATTTATATAGAGCCAAATCACAACAAAGCTGCCTCGAGGTGCTTCACACAGGAAAGGTCTAACCTTACCAACTCTCCTGAACAGGCACATAGGTGACAGTGGTAAGGAAAAACTCCCTCTGGTGTTTTTGAGGAAGAAACCTCATCTCCATCTCAAGGCCAAGTCCACTGAGTCCAAGATGTTGATTTGGAAGGGATGTTTCAGCAGTCATCGGCAGAGTAACAGGCTATTGTTGACCAGATTTCAGCCGCTCTGAAAGATTTTATTAATAACAACTGTACAATCACCACAGCCCATTTCTATTGGTGTACCACAGGGTTTGGTGCTAGGGCCTCTTCCTTCTGTATGTCACACCTCTTATTTGCATTTGCCTCTGTAGTAATTGCTTATAACTATTTTTTTCTTTTTCTTGTGGATTCAATCACACACAAAACAAGTGTGTATCCTTATGTGTTATCCCCTGGGTTCTGTAGTTATACACATTATTATATATTTCGATGTGGTCTATCAGCAAAAATCATTCAATCAATTAATCAATAAAAGGAACGTACAATACATGTTTGATACATTATTACGTCACAACACCACAATAAGCAGCAGTGTGTAATAATGTGAAGCTTTACATATGGCACCTTTTTGCTGTAGCCCTGTCGTTTCTGTCGCGAGCCAACAGAGTAAAGTGCAGGTATGAGGTCCACAGGGCAGTCGGCAAAGTACTCACAGCAGGTCACAGGAGACTCATGGATGGTTAGAGGATATGGGTTCTCAAATATAGGGTAACTGTGAGCAAGAAAGCACATAGAAAGTGACTCTGGTCTGGCTGACAGATAACAGATTGATTCAGAATTTGGCAACAAAATCATCAATACATAATCTATTTTGTACCATTTATAAATGTAAGGTAGAGGGTTAGCACATAGTCAAGGTAGTTAGTGGTAACAGGCTAATGGTGATACTTTAGTCTGTTAGAAAAAGGGGAGAAAAAAGAAAACCGATGTTGAAAAGTCAGACTCACCCATTTTGTGCAAGATCGATCACCACTAAATCCTTTTCTAAAAGGACCACTACAGCGTAAGGTTCCTGAAAATCTAAACAGGAAAACACAAGGTATGATACAGTACTATATACAGTATATTGTAATATTATCCCCAGATCCTACATACATTTACCCTTGATGACAAACATTATTCATTATAGAATTTACTATAGATTTCAGACCTCTATTATTATTATTATTATTGTGGTGATAAAATTCCTGAGTTGCCCCCACTGGATCCACCAGAACATGTCCCGCAGCTAAATACACATTTTCCCTGAATAGGTAGACCATTTTTTGTAGTATGTAATAACACCAGAAGTGAGCAACAGGGTACACTTACAAATATGAAACTGTGCCATTAAATACACCATGCGGCAGACATCAGTATGCCTCGGTGCAATATCACTTAAATGTCAAATGATTCAAAATTGTATCAGTTCTCAAAGTAACAAGAACAAGTAACAAGGTAACAAGTCATGTTTGTCCTTAAGAACCGTGCAAAGTAAATACTTTAGAAATACAATATTGAAAACACAGGTCTCAAAATAGAAACTAAAAGTGAGTAGAAGTATGCATACTCTTGAATATAACCCCATTAAATTATCATTTTGCAGCCAGTTTTCTTGAGGTGAGCTGACAAAAGGCTGCATGAAAAATTGATGCTTAAAAATGAAGCTTGGGTACAGTAAAAAAAAAACATTTTGAGTAAACAATCTCAGTAAGTGAACCGGTGTCCTTTCTGTAGGTTAATGTTACAAATTCAGCACGGTAGCGACGTGTCATATTTGTTCAGACAATCTGCTACGAAATCAAACGTTATTTCTTCAAAAGGATTCAAACATGATAGTGTTTCCTTTGCTTCAGTGTCGTTTGTGTTTACATTCAGACACACTGTTGTGCACATAATTTTTATGTATCTGTACACCACATCTGCACGCACCCCATCAGGCCTGATCATGCTCCTGTGCGTATAAATTGCGATTTACGTCTGTGCACACACACCATAAGTCAGATGAGCATTGTGTAATCCAAAGAATATCTGTGACCAGATGAAATCAGTGGGCGGTGAAATCAGGTTGTCAGTGACATAATGAAGTCACCACTGTTATGTAACGGACTAATCCCTCCTGTAGCTGTATAGGTGCTGCAGATTTATGCAATGGATTATAAACAGGGCTCCATAATGTTCACAGCATTAATGATTCAATGCAGGAAAGAAGATAGCAACACTGTTTCCAAGGGAGGCTGTTGTATACAAAGATAGCATGATGTACTATTCTCTGTGTCCAACAGTGAAAATGGAAACCGATTGGTCAACTTGTGGGATTTCATATTTACAACAAACACACAGGAGCAAATAGTTTGACAATTAAAACAGCAGGCAGAGCGTCTAAGAACCCTCAGCCTGGGAACAGCTGGTTTTATTTACCAGATAATTTTCTGGTAGTTAGGAGTGAGTTTATCAGAATGTGAGGACAGTGTCCTGACTTTTCAAGAATTGGTGGAGGAACAAACTTTGGTTCCAAATAAATTCTGTTATTAACACTAACCTATGCTACTAATCTATCTTGTCCTAGAACCAGGAGAATGACCACAGGCCATATCTAGACAACCTGATGGACAATCTAAGGTGCACAACGCAGGTGCAGTGTCCAGTTTCAATCAATCAAATCACTTTATTTATCCCCGAGGGGCAATTTTAAAAAGGCATGACAGCAGCTTGGAAGACTTTAAAAAATAAATAAATAACATACACACAATACACAACCATCAACAATACACAGACCATGCAACCACATTCAACAGCTAAAAAGGTTATATGTGCTGGATTATAAAGTGCTTTTAAATAAAGTGTTATTAAAATGTGCTTCAGTTTCAAGCCACAAGGGGGTTAAAGTTCAGCGTTAAGGAGCTGGACAGCCCTGGGGATAAAGCTTGTCTTTCTCCTCCGAGTCCAACAGCCTCGGCAACGAAGTCTGAGTCCTGAAGGGAGCCACCCAAACTCTAAAGAATTTAGAGCGAGAGTTTATTTCTGCTATATTTACTATGTGCAATCTGGGAACAAAAAAAGGCGTAAAGAGGTTATTGTTTTTTTTTATTCTTAATTACTCATGTGTAAGTTTTGGGCATAACATGAAATACAGCAATCTGAGTGTCATCTGTCATCAGAACCAGAGTAAACCAGCTCTCTTCAGAAAGAGGTTTTCTGGCAAGTTAACGGATGTGCACCAACACGTCAGAATGTGCCAGCTGACATCAGCCACCCAAGCTGCCTGAGGTGAAGCTGAGAGTTTTGAATTATTTGTCCTGAGTGTTTACTTTTATTTTGTTTAATGGTTATTATCAATTCATTTTTATTATCTATTCAATCAGGGTTTACGTCTGTTATTAGGCAGCTTATGTAAGGTGCTTATGAACACTGCACCCTATGGAACTGCGCACTCTGATTTTAGTCCAGGGTCTTGGTGGTCTGTTGTGCAATTGCTTTTTTGCCTCATCATAAAAAGTCTAATGCATTTTCAGAAAATTATTTTTACAAACACACACACAGACACACACACCTTACTACACAAACCCACCATTTGGGTACGGTGTCTCACAGAGTGTGAGGAAGTCGACTATAGGGTAGTCCATTTCCAGTACAGCAGTACTCTTCCCGTGCATAACCGTCAAACACGGTCGCCGTCCCACCGTGTCATAGGACAGACCACCAGACAGGATTATATAGGGGTCCCTTGGAAAAACAAAAAGGATTCAGTATCCAAATAGCAATCACAGTTACTGCAATGATGGATACAAATGTGGATAAAAATAACAATTTCTGTGGAATTGTGGATCGAAATTCAAAACAGTGATGACACTATTTTGTGGGTTTATGGGCCTATACAGCTTTTCAGACCCGAGGTGGAGTCGCAATGTGAAGTCAAAGTTGACAGACAGACAGATGATAAAGTAAAAACAACAGTGCATCTAATTCTGCTTTTAATAAAAAATGTGTTGGATTATAAAATGCTTTCACAGAATTCAAAGTGTTGTACAAACACAGCCCAAAAGTGGACATACACATCAAATGGATAACAACCTTAAAATCCCATAAATTACTCAACTTTTCTAAGAATCATCCACCCATTCATTTTCTATACTCGCTTACGCCATTTAAGGGTGGTGGGTGGAGCCTATCCCAGCAGTCATAGGGCATGAGGTGGACTACAAAAAGGACCAGATGCCAGTCTATCGCCATAGCGCCCCATATAGACAGACAAACACATTCACACCCACAAGCACACCTATGGTCAATTTAAAGTTTCCAATCCACCTAACTTGCATGTGTTGCATGTGGGAGGAAACCGAAGCACCTAGAGGGATCCCCCGCAGACACGAGGAGAACATGCAGACTCCACACAGAAAGGCCCCAGGTGGAAAACAAATCCATGACCTTCTCGCTGCAAGAATCATGATTAATCCTATTCCCAAATATCTACACAATCCATAGCGTGTGATAGACAGCGTACCCAGTTCGAGTGGTTTTGTACTCCACTTTGAGAATGGGTTTACAAGGCTCTGGCTTCTTCCCGTCCTTGGGCTGTTTGCCTAAAAGAGAACCAACAGAGTTCACCAGTTCAGTTCTTCTTCACCTCTTCTCCGAACAGAAACCAGACAACAACAAAAAGCTGTTCATCAGAGAGGGGAAGACGAATGATTTTCGAAACCCAACTGTCAGACGTTCAGGGGACGTCAGTGTGGATGGAATAAAACCATACAGCATATATACCAATTGTAGCTGCCTACATGTCCTGCCTGAATATTTAAACTCAAAAACTGGAATTACTACAGCATGGATCTGTGCACATGCCGACTCAAAGAACAAGCACTGGCTGAAATGAAATGAGAAAGCGCTTAAGTTATTCTATCATTCTGCCAGGTAAGTACAGGTGCTGCTGGAATATCTGTATCGAAAATACACCAAGAGGGTGAAGTGATCAGTACAAGATGTATCAGTGGAGACGCAGAAAGCCCAGCTGGCAGTGATAAGTTAATAAAAAAGCTCAACAAAGGAGAACACTGACTGGCACGTATCACAAAACTGCAATAAAAGTCTTTGCTTTTGGCGATGTGATGAAGAACAGTCTACTTCATGTAAAAGCTGCCCTGTTCTAGTAACTGGAAAACAGGAAGAAAAAACTTTGTTTCTCTGGATTACACACATGTTTATTTTGGAATTTGAATATTAAATTGGCATATTATGTTTGTTCTTTTTCCTCTTGAAAAGACTTCTGCTGTCCTATCTGGAAGTCCAAATGCAAGTCAACCTATGTTCTACTCTTGATCATTTTATATCCACAACTTGTCACCCCACCACCTTCCCGACTGGATAATTAGGAAAAGCATTACCATGTGGTTCTTAAATATGCAAAGACCTTCATAATTTTTAGACTTCCAGTATCCAGTAACTCAGTCAAGGCTAATGCCTTTTGTGTCCTGATGTCTGTTCGTGCCGGTAAGTGCAGTTGGTTAGTTGAGGGAACGCAAAGTCCACCCCGGTCATGTCAGACTCGTGTGTGTGTGTGCTTGGCTTCTTACCATGTGGGGTGATTGTCTGTATGGGCTTGCCCTGGCCTCTGACGTTCCATATGGTCAGAGTTCCATCTGAGTGACTACAAATGAACTGCTTGCCCTCGTGATGCCAGGCAACTGAGTGGATTGCCTAGAAACAACAGACAGAAGTGGTTCAGCAGGAAGAAACATCATGTGCCACTGTCTCCTTCATGTTTGGTATTTCCACAACCATTCGGTGCCAAAAATTCACATGTGGGTTTATGACTTTAGGTTATATACACTGAACAGACTGCACGTATTGTTATATTGGAGTCCATACTCACACTGAATAAGAGCAAAATGGACGACATCTCTATTTCATATTGTTACATTTTTATGTGTGAGTTAAAAACTGATGAATCCAGAATGTAAATAAAAAACATAATCTACAACAATGTTTACAGTTGATCACCAGTACGGTTTTGCATTAATGGCTTCCTCTTTGGTCAAGGAGCTTTTAGGACATGTTGATGGGATGCTGCCAAAAAAGAGAGAATTATTTAGGTTAAAAGTACTGCAAATAATCATAAGATTGTTGCAGGTAATCTACATTGCAATGAAGTTGTAACAGGTGCAGGGTTATTGCAGAGTGCTGGAAATGTTCAGAAATGTCCAGAAAGCATTGATAAAATGCAAACTATTTGCAGGCATTAACTGTAAACCTGTGCAAAAAAACACGATAGGACCCCATGTGCTGGTGAAACAGCACCTGCAAGATGTGATCTGTGTTGAGTTTCATCATCAGGTGGATGAGAACGTGTTACATATGTTGGGAAAGTGTAGGAACACGGACCCACAACAGGGGGCGCAAATGAACGGACAATGGAGTAAGTCAAAACAACGCTTTACTGTTGTGAATGTGCACAACGAATACAACCAATCACAGCAATGGACAACAGTCAATTCACAAAAGTGTCGTGTGGGCAGGTTCGAAGATAGGAGACGCCTCTCCAAGGTAAGACCGGAACCACACGGCTTCCTCCGCCACAGGACCCCGGGAATACTGGAGCCGCCAAGTCCCGAACTCCCAGGTGGCCACTGCCTCCGCGTGTCGGACCTGGTACTGCTGGCGAGGAGCAAAGAACAGTTAGATGGGGGCGCGTATGCACCCAGGACTCCGAACAGCAGGAAAGGTACCTCCACCTCTCGTTGGAACAGTAATCCAAAAAAACTAGCTCAATCCAAAAGATGCACTCTATTTGCTTTGATACGTTACCTCTCTGGTAGAAACGATATCTCGGCAAATGAGGTGGAGATGCCGTCCTGCTGATATACCTCCGTAGTGATTGGGATCAGCTGTCTCCGGTGATGGGTGACAGCTGTCATCCTGGCTGCTCCTGTAAGGTGGCAGCGCCCTCCGGTGCCTGGAGCCCGCACTCCAGGCAGGGCGCCCTCTAGTGGTGGTGGGCCAGCAGTACCTCCTCTTCAGCGGCCCACACAACAACATACATATTATTTAGATGCATAGAGCCATACAGATGTGCAGACACATTTTTATACTTATTGACACAGACCTCCATCAACTGCAAAACCACACATAATTCTAATCCCAGCAAGTCAAGACCAGTTTGAATCCTTAATGAGTTTGGAAGCCACACTTTTTGAAGGCTGTTCATCAATGTGGAGAAGAGTTATGTTTGTGATTGGAAGTTTTAATTAAACTAGACCTCAGAGAAAGTCAGCCTCTATTTAAAAAACCCTGTCTGGATCCTGCTGCTTAGCAAAGAGTAAGAGAAGACAAAACAGATTCAAATGGATGACATCCAAATTATTCGCCTGGAGCCTTGAAGGTAAACATCCCTCGATGAATCACTGCCCGCTCTTCCTGTGCGTCATCTAAACAAACTCTTACGAGCATCGTGGTGGTGACTCAGTGGCTGAGAAACAATCACTGAGACTAATGCATGAACAAAAGTATCAATAAAGGATAAATGTGGTTAATGATGCACTTTTCACAATTCATAATTATGGCCATTAAACAACTGATACGGTGAGTAAACTCAGTAATTTGTTAACTATACTTGTCTTCTCTAATAATCCTCAGACCATATTTCCTCAATAATAAAAATCGGAAACGCTTCCACTGGGCAAGTTGGCACCAAAACACATTTACGTACCTTGACTAACTAAAATGACTGATGACATCATTTCTTTGGTAATTAATGCAGGGTGTGCTTCAGTCCATTCGTCCCACCCCTGACGGTTCAATATTTGATCATTTTGCCCGGAGTGACACTTCTAGTTTTCTGTGAGTGTGAAGATGTCAACGGTCCTCCTCGTCTCCTTGTCTTCCCAGATGTCTCATCTGAATGAATGATTGACGGATGCAACGTCCCTTGTTGTTGCTGCAGCTGTGAGTGTACACTCAATTTAAAGCAATCTATTTATTTTTTCTTTATTGGTGCCAGTCATCAAATGGTGATATAAGTCTGCTGACAGAATACGCCAAGAAAATAGTTACTGTGTGCTGGTGCTTGTTTTGGGGAACTTTAAAAACTTTATAGTCATGAAGTTGTCAAGCACAGGAAAAGTAATTGTTCATTTAGATGATGTAATGCAGTAGGTCCTGAGCACTCTTTGCAGAATCATGACCTTTTACACTAATGCCCAATCACAATTTGTCTTCAAACTGTTGACTTAGGAAGAAAACAAGAAAAAAAAACCCCAAAGCCATTTAGCTTGTCTCCAGCTTGTTAATAAATGAGTCAACCATGTTACATAATTTATAAAACCTAGCTGACAAGAGTATAAGGGCTCCTTCACACATAGTACGAATAAGTACAAGTCAGGGCGACTCATGGCAGAACAGCTCACATGAGCGAACCACAAAAACATCGAGCCGATGGGCAGGCATGCATAATGCCACTGTGACAGTTCGTGCACACTTGAACACAATGCAACCTGTGCAAATAAAAAATATATTTTACCCATGGGATTCGAACCTGCGCTTTCCAAAAGCTCTGATTGCCAGACAGAAACTTTACCACTGAGCTACCATCACTGTCCTGTAAAAGGTGCGGGAAAATGCCTGATATCAAGAAGGACATGGACGTATTAAAAAAAAACCACACACCATATAAAAACACCACTTTTTATTGAATCCCTCTTATCAAGCGGGCAATACAAGTATGATCCGTCTATTCCTCTGTAGTTGACCCATGGTCACAGATACACAGTCATGAAATGACATGAATGAGAAGCAGGGCGCTCTTATGTCCACATCTGCTAGCGGCGTGTCCAGCTGGCCCCGCATGCGTCTTGCCCGACACGCGTCTTGAGGACGCCGCACCGCAGGACAGACACCGTGTCATGTGGAACAGAGCTCACGTGGGTGGCATGACATTCACTGTGTGTTATGATCTGATGGTCCGCTTCACCTGGGGTAGCCTTTCAATGTGCATGGCATGCACGCGCTCACTGCAGCCCATTGCAACAGCAACATATGTTTTTATGTATGTCCACGTGATGACAGCAGGCAGACACGTGTGTCACAGTGGACAGTTGTTAGACCATGTCCATCCAAAACACGGTACGTGTTCCCCAGCCGTGATGTCCAGAACCACAGATCTCCACACAGCTACTCCTGTGGGTGGCCAGCGCACACACCAATGTGTCACTGTGTCTGTTTGCAAAGCCACACATGTGGGGGCACTTAGACAAATTTCACATCCAGCTTGAAAGTGATCATCTGCTGACTGTCGTGTTAATAGTACGAATGGCCACACATTTTCTAAGTGCCAAGCGAGCGGTGTTAGATGTTCGTGCATGTCACCTGGAATTTAGCCGACACCTGCCGCGAGAGGGTTTGATGGGCTCTCACAGCGCACACTCACACTCTGTCTTTCCGCCGCTGGTGTGCGCAAATAGTTGTAGCAACAGGTGTATGAGGTGTCAGAGGCAGCTATAAATTTACACATATTGCATACGATTCCTGCTTCATGTGCACTTCATGTGCAATTCAACCAAATTCGCACTATGTGTGAAGGGGCCCTAAACATTGATTGGTGTGATTTAAGATTTTTGATACATTTCAGACCAGAATATTTGTGAATTCAGATATTGTAAAGAAGATTTTTAAAAAATGTTTTTATTTATTTATTTTTTATTTGCCTTGACAGATGGTTTGAGTTACAAATACTCAATAAATTGTTAATGCATCTCACACAATGATCAGAGGTCTTGACAGCAATAACCTGAGATATAGAAATCTATGTGTGCACTGGGCTTAAATGGAGAACGAGCAGAGTAACTCCTCAAATCACACCATGCCAATTAAAAAAAAGGCTGGTTCATTCATTCATGACATTAAACTACTTTTCTCAGATTAGTTTTTCAGGGATGAGAAAATTCAGTCAGTATTTAATTTAATAATAACACACAAAGTGGGACCTCATACACTCAAAAATTCCAGAAAGACTAAAACAAACAGATCAGTGTGGAAAAGCAAACAAATATGCACATCTCAGCTATAATTAAGACACAGGCATGCCGTTGCTTTGCAGTGTCTAATACTTATAAGCTTACGCAGCCTTTGTAATTCAAATTAAGTCAGAAAAAAATGAGGCTTAGCTAAAAATACAAGTGTTTGGGGTTAAGTATATTGAGCAATCCATTTTGTTTGGGTTGATGAAAACTGCTCTCCATTCATAGTGCAGTTATTATACAACTTCTTTGTATTGTATAACTGAGCACTGGTGAGATTTTATTAGTTTTTTTGTTTTGTTTTTTTTTAAGATGCAGCACCAGTACTTTGTGCAGTGCAGATGGATTATAAAGTATATCCACCAGGAGGCAGATTAGTGCTGAACGATTCCTGCGGAGAAGCAGAAAATCTTTGCATTGGTGATCTCACACCAGCTCTTTCAGAGCAATAAAAGTGTCTGTCATTTTTGTTTTGTTGTTGTTGTGGAGACACGTGGCATCAGCACATATTCCAAGATCTGACCATGACCTGGAGATGTTACACCAGACAAAGAAACATTTGGGAGTGTGTAGATGTGGGGGTGTGTAATCACCCTCTCCATCCACTCCACCATGAGTCTTGTTAATGTAACAGTGAAATTGAACAGTTTTGTGATTTGGTTGTTTTTTATTGTTGTTGCTGTTTATTTTTTTTTATTTTTTTTTGGGGGGGGGGGGGGGGGTTACTATATTTATTCTGAACACAAACAGAAAAATTCCTTGATGCCTTCAATGGTCACATGTTTTTGAATGGTTTGAAAATGATGACTGTTAAGTAGTTCTAGGCTTTAATTACACTGGCCTTCAATAACAGCACAGAGTTTTGTGGCTTGATCTTGTGCAAAAATACGAGGGCTGTCAATAAAGTATAGGTCCTTTTTATTTTTTTCAAAAACTATATGGATTTCATTCATATGTTTTTACATCAGACATGCTTGAACCCTCGTGCGCATGCGTGAGTTTTTCCACGCCTGTCGGTGACGTCATTCGCCTGTGAGCACTCCTTGTGGGAGGAGTCGTCCAGCCCCTCGTTGGAATTCCTTTGTCTGAAAAGTTGCTGAGAGACTGGCGCTTTGTTTGATCAAAATTTTTTCTAAACCTGTGAGACACATCGAAGTGGACACGGTTCGAAAAATTAAGCTGGTTTTCAGTGAAAATTTTAACGGCTGATGAGAGATTTTGAGGTGATACTGTCGCTTTAAGGACTTCCCACGGTGCGAGACGTCGCGCAGCGCTCTCAGGCGCCATCGTCAGCCTGTTTCAAGCTGAAAACCTCCACATTTCAGGCTCTATTGATCCAGGATGTCGTGAGAGAACAGAGAAGTTTCAGAAGAAGTCGGTTTCAGCATTTTATCCAGATATTCCACTGTTAAAGGAGATTTTTTTAATGAAAGACGTGCGGACGGGTCCACGCGTCGGGACGCAGCCGACGCGGTGCGGCGGCACAGGAAAAACACCTCCGTGTTGATAACCATTTGTAAAATCCAGGCGGCTTTTGATGGCTTTCAGTGGAGTGAGTATATGAGAAATTGTTTAACAGCTGGACATGTTCCAACTTGTCCTTAAGGCTTCCAACAGAGGTGTTTTTCCTGTGGCGGAGCATCGCGGCGGCTGCGAGCCGACGCCACAATCCGTCCGCACGTCTTTCATTAAAAAAATCTCCTTTAACAGTGGAATATCCGGATAAAATGCTGAAACCGACTTCTGAAACTTCTCTGTTCTCTCACGACGTCCTGGATCAATAGAGCCTGAAATGTGGAGGTTTTCAGCTTGAAACAGGCCAACGACGGCGCCTGAGAGCGCTGCACGACGTCTCGCACCGTGGGAAGTCCTTAAAGCGACAGTATCACCTCAAAATCTCTCATCAGCCGTTAAAATTTTCACTGAAAACCATCTTAATTTTTCGAACCGTGTCCACTTCGATGTGTCTCACAGGTTTAGAAAAAATTTTGATCAAAGCGCCAGTCTCTCAGCAACTTCTCAGACAAAGGAATTCCGACGAGGGGCTGGATGACTCCTCCCACAAGGAGTGCTCACAGTTGAATGACGTCACCGACAGGCGTGGAAAAACTCACGCATGCGCACAAGGGTTCAAGCATGTCTGACGTAAAAACATATGAATGAAATCCATATAGTTTTTGAAAAAAATAAAAAGGACCTATACTTTATTGACAGACCTCGTAGTTAACCCAACAGTGCTGCAGATACACTGTTCAAATGACAACATACTACGACATGCTGTTAATTCATGTGAAAAAGTGTTCTTGCTTATCACAGATGTCATCCTTCACACAGCAAATAAATCGTGTATTGTGCTCCAGGGTTTTGAAGTATGAACCGCTGGTCCATTTAAACAAGTCAACAGACAAAGAGACAAGATAAGTTGAGTTTGAAAAAAAAAAGAGAAGTAGAAATAGAGGTAAAGCAAAGAAGTAATATCATTATTATAGTAAGTAATAATGTCATGCTTGGAGTTGTTGGGTTAATTATGGTTTGGGTCAGTGTTCAAAACGTTTTCCATTAGGGGTGGTTTCAGCAAAGCCAATCTTTAATTGTGATTTTAAACATGTCCAATTCACAACTCAAAAGCTACACAGTAGGTACCTCAGACAGTCAAGATCCTGACTTTGTGAGATCATAGTGTCAAAATGTTAGGAAATTTTAGACTGGCCATTTATTGTGACCAACCCGAGGCACACCTGTGCAATGATCATGCCGTTTAATCAGTATCTAGATATGCCATATCTGTTAGGTGGATGGGTTACCTTGGCAAGGGTGAAGTGCTCACTAAGACAGATTTTAATAATCGGGATAAATTATAAATTTATGAACAAAATCTGAGAGAAATAAACCTTTTATGTGCAAGGAGGAAATCTTACATCTTTGACTTCATTTCATGAAAAATGGCGTGTCACATCAAATGAAGATTCTGAGTCAGACACAGCGTGTTCAGAATGATGGATGCTCTCTGGAAACCCATACTGCTGATCTACTGCTAATAATACACTCAAAGAGAGCACAAGCTCTCTCACCTCCCTCAGAACCTTCAAAAACAACAGTTTTATTGACACTGCTGTTTAACGGTTAGCTGGGCCATAAAATTTACTTTCAGTAGGCCGGGTGCAATTTCTCGATTTACTGATACTTCTGCAGCCTACAAGTAAAACAAGCTGTCTTCATTTGAGTCCAATTTCTGTTTCTTTATGCACATATAAGACAGGACCATTAATAATATTCTAAGACCATCTACATGTTATGTGGGCCGCCCGAAGAGGAGGTACCAGAGGGCGCAGTCACCACCCAGGAGCCAGGACTAACAGCTGTCAGAAATCATCTCATCACCATCACATCCCATAAAAGACTGGAGGAGACACCACATCTCTGCCGAGATATCAGTTTACCACTCAGGTAAAACTCTCAGCCGTGTCTGTGCTCAACGCACTACTCATTGTCTTTCTTTGAAACCTTTGCAGACGGACCTGTTATCTTCAAATCAGATGGAGCTGGGTTTTGGACATTTGAAGAGTGACGGACTTCACTCCTCTTTCCAAAACCAGAGAAGTAACAGTCGGTCACTGCACGTATCTGTGTTTTTGTGTCGGAGGTGGAGATTCTCCCACAAATGGAATCGAACTGAATTGCTGATTGTTCTGCTGGGTGTGCACACACCCACCATTAACCTGTCTTCTGTTCCTGCCAGCAGTACCGGATCTGACAGCTGAAGGAGAGGCCACCTGGGGACTCGGGACTTGGCGGCTTCAGTGTACTGCAGGTCTTCGTTGGCGGTGGAACCTTGTGGGCCCCGGCTCTTCTCTGGATAGGCGTCTCCTACCCTCGGACCTGCCCACACGTCACCTGTTGAATTTTGTAATTGACTGTCTAAAAGTAGTATTCGACCTGTTGTGCACATTTGCCACAATAAATTGTATTTATTTGACTATCTATTGACCGTTCATTTGCGCCCTCTGTTGTGGGTCCGTGTCATTACACTTTCCCAACAGGATATCTCGGCCAACGTCATGGATCCCGAGGGGCGTCAACCATGTGTTGAACAGCCAATGGAAGAGCAGGGTGCACAGGCGTCTGCAGGAGGCGTGATTCTTGAGTTGCAGCAAATCCTCACCGCCTTTACTGCTCGGTTGGATCTAATGACCGAGCAGAACGTCATCCTCAATCGTAGGATGGAGGCTCTCACCACGCAGGTGGAAGCGCGCGCTCGGGGCGCTGCTGCAGCTCCTCCTCCTGCTGACCCGGTGTCGAATATAGACATTCCACTGGTCATTCAATGACCCCACCCACCATCCCCTGAAGCATACATAAGTCCCCCAGAGCCGCATGGGGGTTGTGTGGAGATGTGCGCGGACTTTTTAATGCAGTGTTCGCTCGTCTTTTCACAGCGTCCCATGATGTACGAGTCGGACGCCAGCAGGGTGGCTTATGTAATTAATTTGCTTCGAGGTGAGGCACGCGCCTAGGCTACGGCGCTCTGGGAGCAGAATTCACGGCTCCTTACCTCTTATACTGGGTTTGTGAGGGAGTTCAGAACAGTTTTTGATCACCCAAACAGAGGCGAGACTGCTTCTACAGCGCTGCTGTCAATGAGACAGGGGCGTCGGAGTGCAGCTGAGTATGCGGTCGACTTCCGCATTGCGGCTGCGAGGTCCGGCTGGAATACCGCTGCACTCCGCGCCGCCTTCGTAAACGGACTGTCGTCAGTCCTGAAGGAGCATCTGGTGGCTAAGGATGAGCCGTGGGATTTAGATGGGCTTATTGATCTGGTCATACGATTAGACAACTGATTGGAAGAACGTCGATGGGAGCGAGACGAAGGATGTGGCCGGGCACGCGCCGCCCCTCTCCCTTCCCGGTCCGAAGCAGCCCCACCTTCCCCACGCTCCAGAGCCAGAATGCTCCGTGTGACAACAGCTCCCCCTGCTGACGAAGCTATGGACACGAGCAGGGCCAAAATAAAATTAGAAAACAGACAGAGGAGGCTGGCCCGCGGAGAGTGCTTTTTCTGCGGCTCTAACGAGCATCTGCAGAAACAATGCCCCAAGCGGTTAAACACCAACGCTCACCCTTAGAGACTGGGCTAAGGGTGGGCCATAACACACACGCGGGTAATGCATGAAAATCCGCACGAATCCCAGTTGTGATCCTCTGTGGGGATTTAACCCTTCAAGCCCCAGCACTAATCGACACGGGGTCGGAAGGGAATCTGCTTGATAGCAGATGGGCTACAGAAGTAGGGCTCTCTCTAGTGGCTCTTCCTTCACCAGTGAGGGTACAGGCACTAGATGGCACCCTTCTTCCATTAATCACACACCAGACACAGCCCTTAACACTGATTGTGTCTGGGAATCACAGGGAAGAGATTGTGTTTTTTGTGACACCTTCTACCTCCAGAGTTATTTTGGGCTATCCATGGATTAGTAAGCACAATCCCTGGATCGATTGGCCGTCTGGGGTTGTAGCTCAATGGAGCGAAACCTGCCACCGGGAGTGTTTACGATCCTTGGTTCCACCCGGTATGACTGCTAAAGAGGAGGTTCGAGTCCCCCCCAATCTCACGACAGTGCCTGTTGAGTACCATGATCTTGCTGAAGTTTTCAGCAAAGATCTGGCACTCACGCTTCCCCCGCATCGACCGTACAATTGTGCCATTGATTTAATCCCGGGCGCTGAGTATCCGTCCAGTAAACTGTACAACCTCTCACACCCCGAGAGAGAATCAATGGAGACCTACATCCGGGACTCTTTAGCTGCCGGGTTGATCCGGAACTCGTCCTCCCCGTTAGGTGCTGGTTTCTTTTTTGTGGGCAAGAAGGACGGCAGACTCCGTCCATGCATTGATTTTAGAGGGCTGAACGAGATCACGGTTCGCAACCGATACCCGTTGCCCCTGTTGGATTCAGTGTTCACGCCCCTGCATGGAGCCAAAATATTCACTAAATTGGATCTTAGGAACGCGTATCACCTGGTTCGGATCCGGAAGGGAGACGAATGGAAGACGGCATTCACTAACGCCCCCGCGACGTTCCAAGCATTAGTAAATGACATATAGCGGGACTTCCTGCATCGGTTCGTCTTCGTATACCTAGACGATATCCTCATCTTCTCCCCAGATCCTGAGACCCATGTTAAGCATGTACGTCAGGTCCTGCAGCGGTTGTTGGAGAACCGGCTGTTTGTGAAGGGCAAGAAGTGCGAGTTCCACCGTACTTCTTTGTCCTTCCTGGGGTTCATAATCTCCTCCAACTCCGTCACCCCTGATCCGGCCAAGGTAGTGGCGGTGAGAGATTGGCCCCAACCGGCAAGCCGTAGGAAGCTGCAACAGTTCCTCGGCTTCGCTAATTTCTATCGGAGGTTTATCAAGGGCTATAGTCAGGTTGTTGGTCCCCTTACAGCCCTGACCTCCCCAAAAGTTCCCTTCACCTGGTCAGATCGGTGCGAAGCCGCGTTTATGGAGTTGAAACACCGGTTCTCTACTGCGCCAGTTCTGGTGCAGCCTGATCTTAGCCGCCAGTTTGTTGTGGAAGTAGATGCCTCTGACTCAGGGATAGGAGCTGTGCTGTCCCAGAGCGGAGAGTCCGATAAAGTTCTCCACCCCTGTGTCTATTTCTCCCGCAGGTTGACCCCAGCAGAGCGGAATTATGACGTCGGCAATCGGGAGCTCCTGGCGGTGAAGGAGGCCCTGGAGGAGTGGAGACACTTGTTGGAGGGAGCTGTGGTTCCATTCACGGTTTTCACCGACCATCGGAACCTGGAGTATATCCGGACCACTAAGCGTCTGAACCCCAGGCAAGCTCGTGGTCTCTTTTTTTTTTGGCCGTTTTGACTTTAGGATCACCTATCGCCCCGGGACTAAGAACCAGCAGTCAGACGCACTGTCCCGGGTGCATGAAGAGGAAGTCAGAGCGGAGCTGTCGGATCCACCAGAAAACATCATCCCGGAGTCCAATATCGTCGCCACACTGACGTGGGACGTGGAGAACATCGTCAGAGAGGCGTCACCCGGACCCCGGCGGTGGACCACCTAACCTTTTGTACGTCCCACCAGACGCTAGGACTGCAGTTTTGGACTTCTGCCACGGTTCCAGGCTCACCTGCCATCCAGGGGTGCGGAGGACCGTGGCAGTCGTTCGGCAGCGGTTCTGGTGGGCATCTTTGGAAGCCGATGTCCGGGAGTATGTCCGGGCCTGTACCACCTGTGCCAGGAGCAAGGCAGTCCACCAACCGGAGAAGGGACTCCTCCAGCCGCTGCCTGTGCCTCATCACCCCTGGTCCCATATCGGCCTGGACTTCGTCACGGGTCTCCCTGCGTCCCAGGGAATGACAACCATCCTGACGATAGTGGACCGGTTCTCCAAGGCGGCCCACTTCGTGGCCCTCCCGAAGTTCCCGTCGGCCCAGGAGACTGCAGACCTCCTGGTCCACCACGTCATACGTCTGCATGGTATCCTTGCGAACATCGTCTCGGATCGTAGTCCCCAGTTCTCCTCGCAAGTCTGGAGGAGTTTCTGTAAGGAACTGGGGGCCACCGTGAGCCTTTCGTCTGGGTACCACCCACAGACCAACGGACAAGCAGAGCGGGCTAATCAAGAGCTGGAACAGGCCCTGCGGTGTATGACCTCCACGCACCCGATGACCTGGAGTCAACATCTGGCCTGGATCGAGTACGCTCATAACAGTCAAGTTTCATCAGCAACCGGCCTCTCCCCATTTGAAGCGTGTTTGGGGTACCGGCCCCCAATGTTTCCGGCTGTGGAGGGAGAGGTCGGGGTTCCCTCGGTCCAGGACCACCTCAGGAGGTGCCGTCGGGTGTGGCGTACAGCCCGCTCTGCCCTGCTGAAAGCCCGGACGAGGGCGAAGAGCCATGCAGACCGCCGACGTGACTCGGCCCCGGAATATCAGCCCGGGCAGGAGGTCTGGCTGTCAACAAAGAACATTCCTCTCAACACGGAGTCGCAAAAGCTGATGGACAGATATATCGGACCATTTCGGATCACCAAAATCATCAGTCCAGCCGCAGTGAAGTTGAAACTCCCAGCTTCACTGCGGATCCATCCTGTTTTTCATGTCTCCAAGATCAAACCATACCACACCTCGGACCTTTGCATCCCCGGACCTGCGCCGCCTCCTGCCCGCATCATCGACGGCGCCAGGAGACGCCCATTGGGGGGGTCCTGTTATGTGGGCCGCCCGAAGAGGAGGTACTGCTGGCCAACGCCAGAGGGCGCCCTGCCTGCTGTCGGGTTTCAGGCACCAGAGGGCGCAGTCACCACCCAGTAGCCAGGACTAACAGCTGTCAGAAATCATCTCATCACCATCCCATCCCATAAAAGACTGGAGGAGACACCACATCTCTGCCGAGATACAGTCAGTCACTGCACGTATCTGTGTTTTTGTGTCGGAGGTGGAGATTCTCCCACAAACGGAATCGAACTGAACTGCTGATTGTTCTGCTGGGTGTGCACACACCCACCATTAACCTGTCTTCTGTTCCTGCCAGCAGTACCGGATCTGACAGCTGAAGCAGGGGCCACCTGGGGACTCGGGACTTGGCGGCTTCAGTGTACTGCAGGTCTTCGTTGGTGCGGAACCTTGTGGGCCCCGGCTCTTCTCTGGATAGGCGTCTCCTAACCTCGGACCTGCCCACACATCACCTGTTGAATTTTGTAATTGACTGTCTAAAAGTAGTATTCGACCTGTTGTGCACATTTGCCACAATAAATTGTATTTATCTATCTATTGACCGTTCATTTGCGCCCCCTGTTGTGGGTCCGTGTCATTACACTTTCCCAACACTACATCTGTCCTTTAAAATTATACACCAGACTACATTTTTTGTTTTACTAAGAAATTCTCTTCCCAAGGTCTGAGCGCACCGTTTCATTGTCTGCCGGCTTACTTTGGTGTTAAAAAGAAGACAAAAAGCTCCCTTGTTCATTTTACATGCCAACCTTGGCAGCAAGCTTCTAAGCAAAAACTGTTTGAAGGAACGCACACAGTGGGAAGAACAGAACTCACAGTCGAGATGAGGGTAAAAAAAAAACTAACCTCCCCACGCAGTATTATCCGGAGCAGTTTTAACTAGATCGAGTTTGCAAATGTATCAGAATGACAGTAAAAAAAGAAAATAAAAAAGATCATTAGTGGGGAAAAAAATCAGACCACAAATGAGCTAATTAAAGCAAAACATATAAAACAAATCTCAACACAACTCTTTAACTGTTGTCACTGTTATTATAGGTGTCACTGCACATTTATAATTTGTCTTAATGCTCATTACTTTATTGTATACTTTAAGAACATCAGCTAACGATGGTCCCATGAAACGTGACCCCTGACCCACTCAACAAATGACCTCCGTTTGTTTGGTTGCAAATGATTCATGAAGCTGTGCACGAGCACATACTGTTATCTATTTGTACATGCAGTGTACAGAGAAAGCACAAATCAATCAATCACAAAGTGGTACTGCTGTAGACGTGTTGGAGCGGACAGGATGCAGCATTGATTTTTATCCAACCTGAACCATCCAGACATTCCGGCACCTTCATGCACAGCGCCTGTCCTGCTTCTATTTCACTCACGTTCACTGCAGCTTTGTCTGAACCGTCATGTTCCAATCATAACCACTAGCGAAGCAGAAGAACGCCTTATTACCATTGAAAGCTTGTCATATTAATTTTGAAGGCTGCCTGATTTGGTAGATCATTTGGTGCATTAGCCAAATGAAAAAGCTCAGGTGACTTTAAAACAGAGGAATGAGCAGCAGTACTTTTATCACCACAATCCCCCGCCCCGCCATCCCGCGCTCTCTGGAGAGGTGTAAGGGTTTAGAGAGACGAGATGAGCTCCCTTGAGTTTCATTACGACAGACTGCAATGCCCCAGGAGCAGCGGGAGGATATTAGCTTATCTATGAGACAGAGTGGGAGAGAGAGAGACAGAAGAGATCGGGAGATACTGAACACAGAAAATCCACAGACTTTTTTTTGTCCCTGTGAAATCCTGGTGACTCTTGATATCTTACAGCAGCAAAGTCGTGCCAATGAGGTGAGCAGCAGCACAAGTGTTACAATAATCTCATTACGATAAACAGGATGTTTGGCCGCGCGTCTCGCTGCCACTGGCCACTTCTGTGTGACCGCGTATGTTGATTGACGACCATTCAGGCTGTCTGCACATCAACGATAAGTTTACTGATGAGTTTTTGTCTCACTAGCTCTGTTTGCGTGTTCGCAGAACTACTCAAGATAACAATGCATGATTTTCCTAAAAAAATGATGAGAACGTTTATCAGGAAATGGAAACTATTCGATTTTAGTGCAGATTCACAAGCTGGCTAACAGTAGGGTCACAATTGCATTTTGGCTGCAAATTCTTTAGCAAAATTAAATTAATTTCAGTGTAATTTGTTGCAAATCATGTATTTTCCTACATCTCCTCAGGAGGAAGTATAATTGCTTGGGTAAACTATAAAAATAGATGATATCAAGTCCAGTTTTGTTGAAATTTTATGTATGAAATTGTAACCAAGACAATCTTAGTGATCCTACTACATTCAAGCAAAATAATAAATAGCTGAAAAAAACACAAGCAATCACATTAGCTAGTCTAGACAGGTAATACAATTTGACAATTGCTGGCTGCACCAGATTATAAACAGCTCCAAAAATGAAATACATACTTTGCAAACACTCTCCCTTCAGGTAAGGGAGAGTGTTTGCTATTACTTTATATAGGCGCTATATAAATTAATACATTTGAATTTGTAATAAGATGCTGCACTAGCTAACTTGCTCTGCTCAGTCACAATGTCTGTACATGTTGGCCTTATTAATTAATTGAGTCTGTTGCTCTTGTGTGGTAACAAATTATGCCTTTTGCCAATAGTTCTACAATGGCAACACAATGGCTGGAGCAGGTTCCACAAGAAGTCAACATGTACATTTGGACTAAAAAAAAATCTTGCAAAATTTTGCTATGTCAACCTTATTGAGAACAGACAAACTCAGTAGACTTTTCTGGTGGATGAACCTAAACCCATGGGATGCCATCAGTCTCAACTCAAAAACACCACAAAAAACAAACAAAAACCAGCTTGGAGTGTTGTGGTTGTGGTGGTATGCCTGCAAAAACTGGTTCTAGATTTGAAATGGCATTTAAGCAGTGAATGCATTTTGATGAAACTGAGTGAAAATGTCAGGCCTGGATTGGAATAGACACCATTGCATTTCATGGTGGATCAGAGCAAAGAGGCAGAACCAGGAGATTTGATATATTTGTTGTGGTCAAATCAGGCATGTTACTTGAATCAGTTTTCACAAAACACGACATAAATGTTGCATCTGTCCTGGAATAAATACCAACATAAGTTTGGGATGCATCAAGAAAAAGGAATGAAATCAGGAAATTAGAATTTGTTTTTTTGGCAGTACTACGCTGTCTAATGAGTTCTTGACTAGATCATAATGGGTTTTGACAAACATTTCAAAGTCAAGGGCACTGAGCTGTTAGACTGTTCAGATGGAGCAAAACATTAATTGTAAATGAGGTCAATATGTTCTGAACTTCCAATTATAATAAACCACAACCCGGCCACGATTAATCATTAAGTCTCAATAATCACAGGACAGGAATTACACACAAAGCAATTAGCTTTTGTCAGCAGGTCTAACGCGGTTCAAACCCATCAGGTACTGGGTGCAACAGCTCGAGCAGTAACACTGTGCATCACACTGACAAGTACAAGTTATAAGAGAAAATGTTGAATGGACTTCAGATTTCATCTGTAGACTACAGTCAGGGTGACTTATCAAGACTCACTCTGGATTTGTCATTTGCCTAATCCCGAGTGGATCCAAGAACCTCTGACACAGTCTGTTTTTTTTTTTTTTGCTGTGTTTTATTTATAGACAGACATCTCTGCCTTTGGGAAGGCCAGTAAAGATGCATAAGTCAGTGCTTTAATATGGTGGACCTTTTTAAAAATAAGGCTGCCCTTTGGCATTCATAATGTGCAACCTTGCAACCTGCGTGGTTTTATGTAGGCAGCAGTCTGTTGACACAACTCATAAAAAAATGCTTTGCAATGGTTAATGAGGGCTCTCCAGGAAGGAGACACCGACATGTTTACTGCAACTGAATGTCTTGTGATTTGAGAGTTTGCAAATAAAACTGAAACCTTTAAGTTGTCAAACATCCTGAAGACTAACAAGTCCGGCTGCTGCAGTATGAACTTTTATATGTGTTTTCACAACATGTGAATAAGCCCACTTCACTAAGCATCCTCATCATGATTGCAATTGGTCTAAAGAGATGGTTACACTTTTTTGTACAACGGGTCACACACTGTTAAGTCTATAAGTAATTGGACAATTATGCCAATTTCATAACTGTATTTTCATTTTCCACCACAAGAGATTCAATTTAGAGACTTTCAACTTTAACATAATGGAATTCACAACCATTTACGGATTAAAAACATGTTTTAAAAATCATAAATGGACAAAATAACCTGTCAGAGTGTAGGGTTTTTGCCTACCTCATCGTAGGTGTAGCGATAGTCTGCTTTCTTTGATTTCAGATCCCATAGGACAACGATACCGGCCTCAAATCCAATTATAAGCTGCAGAAGAAGAATGACGGGCACCCGGAGAGAGAAGTGAGACAGAACAGACCTCATGATGGGTGAAATAAGGAGTAATACATCTGACAGTCACACACAGCACGAAAAGAAGGCAGAAGGCAGGCTACAGCGGCTCCCCTGGAAGCACAAGAGGCCCAAAGGGAACACGCAAAACAATTTTTCTGCAAATTAACTTTAAATCTAAAAACAAAAAGGATGGATTATGAAATGTTCAAACCCCAGGCTCAACCTGGGACTTAAACATGATTCAGTCACAGTGTTAAAGTCGACATAATTGGTCAATTAATTCATTAGTCACAGAACAGAGATAAAATATTTGGATAAGTGGTTCATAGATTTTAAGAGCCACATACTGAGGTATTCTTTCTTCTGAAATGCTGGGATTTGCTACATTTCTGTTTAATTTGAGATTTAAATAATTGTCAAATGTCACCACTGAGAGCAGAATGATTTAAAGTCTTCACTCATTTAAACCAGATATCTGCTTGATTCAGTGTTTTCAACACTGCAATGATACACAACGCAAAATGTGTTTCCTCACGGAGTAAGACCAAATCTGATTTTAAGTAAATTTAAATGGTTTTACAGCGAAGACAGACCATCTGTTGATGGGCATTAAAAAAACAAAACAAAACTAATTTCTGCCATTTCTATCACTTTTCGTAAGAGAAAGTAAAAATGTTAGGGCCCTGTCCCACTGGTGTTTAGGAGGATTTGCGTATGGATTGCGCACAAAATTGGCCTATATTCCCCAAACATCCGCAATATCCGTGTGACATGCCTGTATGAGTCGGCCGTCATCCGAACACGCCCGTGATCATCCGCAGAGGCACACATGTCCGCAGCCAGGATTTTTGAGCTGTTCAAAAATCTGGATGCGGATGACATCCGCCTTACATACTCCATACATATTCAATTCATACACAATACATACTCACTCTATGTGCTGTATATCTGCCGTTAACTGCTGATATCAGCAACTGATGGGGATTTGCGGCTTGGCAGCGGACTGGGACAGTGTGTAAAACAGATATATATCGTGCCCATCATGTCCACATCACAAACTAAAATATGTTGTAGTGAATGCATACAAATTGGCCACGAATAAAGCATTTTTATTACATCTGCTTTGCAGCGGATTTGCGGACAATCTGTGAATGCATAACAAACACGTCACGTAAACCCAAGTACTATATGTGGCAGAAAGTGACATACCTGCCAGTCAGTGCCGGTCCGGCTGTGTAAATCCACAAAGACGTAGCTGCTGCAATCCAGGACTTTTATTTAACGCCAACAAAAGGAAGAGTTGCTGTTTAGCCACAACTCACGCTGAAGTCTGTTTTCTGTGACACTCTCAAAAAAAACAAACAAACAACAAAAAACCACCATCTCATACCCACAGCGGCTTCCCCCCTCCTGCTCCCCAAACTCATGAACAGTTAACCCTCGCATGACAACATGAACAACTCTGTGATCAACTTGTCCAAGTCCAGCAAATGCTCCAGAGGCTGTATTGTTGGTGTGAATAGTGATGCCGAAAGGAGCGAGTGCGCTTATTTTATGACCGCAATGCAGATCCCGTGCCCGCGCAACACGTGCGCGATGCATTCATAATACACCCGTAACACTGCCGTGATAATCTCAATGTGTCGGATCAGTTTCCTCACTACATGCATTATATAACCGTGATTGTTCATCATATATTCGCTATATATTATTAATATATCCGTAATTCATACTGGGACATTTGTCATTTTTGGCCATTTTTGTTGCAGACGACAACGAACGCCCACAATTTGTATACTCAATTCATGCGCAATTAATCCTCTCCCCAGTGGGACAGGGCCCTTAGGCTCATGTTGAAACCGCTGTTTAGTGTCGCCCATATTGGGTGAGCTGAAACACTTGAATCAAATAACAATACAATAATTAGGTAACTGCAAAATGAATTAACAGCATTATTAATAATGGATTGATAAAAACAGCTTTGAAGAACGCAAATTAATTTTTTACAGGCAGTCAAGCAAGACAGACGAAATGTGATTATTAGAAAAATGTATTATCCAAATGTTTATTTGTGTCATTCAGTGCTACTCTGTGACGTCTGAACAGTTCTGTCAGGCATTTCAACATCAAATAAGCAACAGTGAGCTAAAAATAAACCAGACCTGATCTTCTGTTGTCTGTTCAACGTCAAACAGCAGAATGCACCAAATCTCATAGCTTTGTGAGGAATTATAAAAGGTTCTGATTGTGAATTCAGTGTGTTTGAAATCAGTAATAAATGCATCCACTCTGTGTGTGTATGTGTGTGTGTTTAGAAAATTACTTATTTTACCTTTCCTTCATCCATGGGGTTGTCACTTATGTGGACAACTGGACCAGGATGAGCCTTAGAGGACCTTAGAGAGAGACAGAGAGGAAAAAATTTGGATGCAAAATTTTACCTAGATTACTGCATGAACCAGTAAAAAACATAAGAAACTCCCATGAACAATAAATGTATATGACAATAAGTGTAGCGCTGAGGGAGAGATGAGAGGGTTAATGTGCGATTTGTCCTTGAACCTCTGCACCAGGTCGACTCTGGAGAATTAAGCTGCCACTCACCGTGCAGCTCTAAAAGGCTCTTTAAACACATGAGTTCACTGAAGGTTGTGATGGATAGTTCTGTCAGTACCCAACAGCTACGTGCATGTGCATGCACGCGTGTGTATGTGTGACTATTTGCATGTCAGCAAAGAGGAAGGCACGAGAACTTCCCCGTCCCTCCCCCATGTGGCTCCCCCTGTCTCTGCTTCACCCTCCAGACAGCCTTATGTCGAACCTCCTCTCCTTCAGCCACGCGGCAACAAAATCTGCAGAACCTGCACAGAGAGTCATAGTCGAACTACAGGCTGAAATGTAACCAGTGAAGAAGGGCTGCCTGAAACAGGAAGGTGCTGCAAATAAATGGAACTAATACATAGTAAAGCAAAGTCTTCAGGTTTAACAGCAGAAGCTTTCACTTTATAAAATATGTCTAACAGTTATGGCAGGTTCTGTTCAAGTAAACAAGAACACCACCATAACAGAGCAGACAAAAATAAAGAACTCTCCCTCAACTCAAGGTCCAACCACTAAAAAACCTTTCATTGAAATCTACTCAGAAACTTTTGAGATGTTTTCCTAAAAATCAAAGGACATCAAACTCAGTTTGGCTGTTTACAGGGTACAAAATCTGAGCAGCATGTTGTGTGCAGGGGGCAAAGGGGCTGTATTTAGTCACTTAATTTGTCATGGGTGTGTTTTGGGTGTAACATGAAATAAACAAATCAGACTGTCATCTATCATTCCCCTTTAAGGGTCGGGTTGTGCTAGAGTCTGCTGCACTGATACACAGATGGCAGACTTGTGAGGTATTTTCTGGCTCGTTGTTGCAATATATCAATGTGCAAACAGAAAGACGGCACCAAAGCTCCCTGAGGTGAAGCAGTAAGGTGAAGTTTTGTATTTTTTTTTATTGGTGTCAGCTTTCATTTAGCTTAATCGTTGCTTTCTATTTGGTTCTTTGGTATGTACGAGCAGAGTCAAAACATCTGCCTGTGTCAGGTGTATCTGAATATTGTGCTGTACAAATTGCAGAAAAACACTGCACTTTCTGTCCTTTCTCCAGCACTGTACCTGACCACACCTTATTTTAAAACCAACACACCCATGGGTTCACTGGCTATTTACAATTGAAATTAAAAATGTAAAAGTACTCAACTGACCCTAAGTTGACTTCATCATCAAATTTAACAGAAATCAATTCATGTGTTTTTTGAGATATTCTGTTAACAAAAACAAACAGTGCTGAACTCATTGCTTCCTCAGCGACAGTAACAAAGTGTTTAGACGTATTCAAAAGTTAGTGGACAGATATTCAGCCCATCAGTTATATTTAGCCTGTTTGTGCTGGAGTTCTGCTGCAGCTGTTGATTTATCTCATTTCCCTTCACTGTCGTCCATGGCAGCACACATACATCTACCTATCTGCATAGAAGACAAACCTTAAAGCCCACCAAGGTCATAAAACACACACCCACGCCAAAGTATAAAATGGAACTTATGGACACAAAAGCCCCACGTGGTTCATTTTGTCCTATTTTTGGATTTGAAATCAAATTCATTTGCTCATACCTGTTGTTACATGGTAAATAAATTTGATAAGAACATATTCACAAAGTCCACACGGTGTGGTATGGAGAAGAAGGAATCACCATGGCAACAGAGGCAGGATGGGCAGAGTGCAGACACAGTAAAAAAAAGGGGGGGAATCATAAAAAAATACTCTGTCACAAACACAAAACACCACCCACACAAACAACACCCACTGAGCGACTTAAACAAGCTCCTATAATCACACATTTCTGCCTGTGTGAAGATAATGACTCAGCATTTGAGACAAATATGGTTTCATGGAAAAGAATGTGTGTTAATACATGTACATACATATGAAGGTTTGCACTGAAATACATGTACAATATGTGCATGTACATGTATAAATCCAGGCAAATGATTCCACCTCTGATTCCTGCCTTTGGCTTATTTTCAGGTAATTTAAATGCCACAAAGCAAATATAACAAGTATTGTAATAACATATATTCTATAAATCATAGAATCTTCACCATGCGGCACCTTCATTCCATCATGTGACAGATTTACAAATTGAAGAGAATTTGGTTTGGAAATTAATTTGATTTTTCATTAAATTATTATATTTCAAAGTGGGAAAGACTTTGATAGCACTGAGAAATCTCATAATACAGAATTTAAACAAAATTATGTGGAGCATTATTTTTTAAGCCTTGGAAATTACAAATTGGTCTTTATCATACAATAAATAAATAAATAAACCAACCAGTGATAACGGGCACCCAAAGAGTGTAACAACTGGACTTTACATGTCTGACACAGATTTATGCAAATGATTTCTTTATGACTGAGTGATACCATGATATATGGTCCTGTATGGATTTAACATTCAATCAATTCTGTCAAAAATGGAACAATTTTATTCCAGCCAGGCTCCTTTGTGCTAACCTGATCCCATCAAAACTCAGAAGCTAAACAGAGTTGGTCCTGGTTAGTACTTGAATGGGAGACCTCTTCAGAACACCAGGGGCTGTGAGCGCATTTCTCCAGCTGAGACTGGAGTTGCATCAAAAGGGGCATACGGCATAAACTTGTGCCAAATATCAATGCCGATATGGCTGCTTCTGCTTTGGTGACCCAAAACAAACACAGCCCTCCAGCCACATTTAATCCATACTGGTTCCAAACTGTTTGAGTTAAACAGGTTTGACCTTTCACAGTTGCCCAAGGTCAAACCTAATGTGACCAAGAAAAATCTTATATACGACTCCATATTAATATTTACTAGTACCTATAAGTGTATTTGAAACAAATTCCTCAAAATAAGAGTTTGACCTTTCAGGGCTACAACTCAGGTGACCAACAGAAAGGTGATAAGGTGACTTCATATTAGTCTTTATTAGTATCCGTAAGTGTATCTTGAACCAGTATCTAGGCTAACCACTCTAAATATCGCTGATAAACCCAACAAGCATTGTGCCAAAATTATAACCTGAAAGTGTGACCTTGACTTTGCCAGTTTTTCTCAAAATCAAATCATTTTGCCCTGAGATGACCATCAATCATTCCACCAAGTCTGGTCCAAATCAGATCAAAATTCTTTGAGTTATTTTGTTCACACACGAAGTGATAAAGAGGACCAAAAACAAAATACCTGTACAAGGGTCTAAACCACCACATTGACATAGAAGTATTAATATACAATGTACTTGCATTCTACTACGTATACTATTACTACATATGATTCTGCAGTTAGTCCTATAATACGTATGATTATCTGGGCGTACAGGTCACTGCACTGGACCTACACCTAGAACTGTAAGTACTGTGGAGAGTTTCAGGGAAACAGTTCCTTGAGGAGGTTCCTGAGTGTTCTCCTTCATGGCACCTGCTGAGGACCTCAACAACTAAAGAAACAGACGATGCCGGAGCTCATCGCATACAGAAAAGCACCGGGGAAAACTGATTTGCAAGCACGTCATTATGCTGAAAATGAATGAAGGGAAGAAGACGCCCGCGGCTCATGTGTTCATGTGACCTATGTGTCATGTTAAGCTGTTAACATTTTATCACTGCCATCCCTCTTTCCTCTCTCTGCCCAGTGACCTTCAACACACTGCCACATGTTACACACATTACTCTTACACGCACACTGCACACGTGGACACACTATCATCATGTAAACACATTTTCATGCGTGGTTGTGAGAGCTTTCAGATAAGTCCCGTCCTTATCGCCTGCAGTGCTCAGTGAACTATAACTCCCTACTGTAGGATATGTGTTTGTCTATTAGTCTTTCCAGTACAGTAGCTCGGGAAAAGAGGTGTTAGTCATACAAACACACGCAACAGTGGGCCAGGCCTGGCCCCAGGCCACCAACACAGCTACTGCTGCTCCTCTCCAAATAGCAGGGCCCGGGGCGTGACGCTGACCCTGGTGCACACCGCAACCCAGCCTCATTACAGCAATCACATTAAAACCGAGGTGCAGGGGGCAGCTCTGTGTGATGTCATAAAAGCAAGAATATTGAAGAAAGACATAAAAAATAATACAAGGCTGATCTGAATCACCACCAAATTCAAGTCTTCGCATATTCAAGAATGATCTCACCACAGACCTTCAGTGAAATGTGCTGTCTGCTTTTTATCATATTTTGTCCACAGTCTGACAAACAGGTGAAGACACTGAGCTCCATCCTCCTCTGTCGGCTGCTCAATATCATCTAAAATACAAGAGATCATCAAAGCACAATGGGGAATTTCAGTCAAATGTGGTGGATAAACTCGGTGGAAAGTAAAACACAGATCAAAGGTCAAGGTCACAGCTCAAAGATCAAGGTCAAATCAGAGGTCAATATCTTAAATACATGGCAATATCTTCCAACTGTCAGGAGCAATTTCAATCAATCTTGGTGGATAAACAGGGCGGACCGGCCTCTTGCAACATAGGTCATGTCAAGTTCACAGGTCTGAGGTCATGGTCAAATCAGAGGTCATCATTTAAATCACAATGAAAACATCGTAGGAACTGTGTACATGCAATATTGATACTAATAAATGTATCACACCTCTGACATGAATGATGTCATGTGATGACGTCAAGCAAAGCGACGCACTTTGATGTGTTTGAAAATTTTCCCCTTGGTGAAAGATGTGACAATGCATGCATGCACGGACACGTGCACACCCTGCAATTGCTTAGGCTGCTCACATATGTTCTATGCATATGTACATTTAAACATAATAAACATACTATCTTATCAGGACAGAAAACAATCTTTGGATTTAATATCACAGGAGAAATGCTGCATTATTGTAGCTGGTGGAGGTGAGGCGCTGCACTCATCTGGATGCCTTTTTAAAGATTGCAGTTGTGATGTTAGCTATTTGTGTATGATTAGCCGGCCGTAAAATAGCGGCTGCACACGCAGTCATGAGGTTATGTCCCCAAGTTTCCAGCCATGCCTCTTTATATGTAAATTAAATTTGTTTTGCATATTCCAAGTGTAACCAGACTCTCCTTCTCTCTCTCTCTCTCTCTCTCTCTCTCTCCATCGCTCCCCCTCATCTGCACTATTCCCTTCTTTCAAAGCTCACTGTTACCTGCATTTAGTCCCTCGATGTGACCACTATATTCACCTCCTGGAACATTCTTCCCCTCTTCCCGAGGCAAAAGCCCCGTCACAACCATTGCACTCCGGCCTCCTCCCTGCTTTACATCCCTCCTTCCCCTCCTCACGCTCCCCTTCCCTCCCCTGCAGCCCGGTTGACAAGATGACTGTGTGTAGCGTACACTGATCTCAGCAGACACCTATTCCACCCCCTCCCTCCCCCTCTGTTCATTCTCTCCACACACACAAGCACAGATGGGGATGAGGGGGAAAGCGTGAACCAAAATGCTCCAGTGAATAATTTAAATCTCTACAGCAGGGAACCAAAATGGAGCCTGTCAAATTGACAGATCCATTGAAACAGCAAAGGGACAGGCCGCCGCGCGCTACCTGGAGTGTGATACTGCGCCGGGAAATGATACACTGACTGACTCTTATCTCATCACAATTAAACTACAATAACCTTTTGAAAGGCAAAATGCAGATTACACAACATAACTTAGTGCCACGATGCAAGCTGATAAACAGCGTACCTGCTGTTGCAGCGTGCCGGGTACAAGGTCGATTTCTGCAGAGCGACAACGCTGAGCGAAGCATCAAGGTCTTGTTTTGGGTGAGTGCACCGCGCACACGGTACAAAATCCATCAATTTGCACTACAAATCGTGCAGTATATCAAGAAGATGATCCAAACATGACTGTGAGGCCTATAAATCTTTGGACATTTACAAAACAATTGCTATTTTCATTTGCAGCACGCTGGAGTGGAGGTGAAGGAGAATTATGAATGTAAACTGAAATCACGGATTTTCAGTTTTGATTTGTGGGCATCCAAATCCAAACTGGATGAATGTTGACTCTTCTTATGAAGAGATCAAAAGGTATCTGGACAATGTGGTATTCTGCATTTTGTCAACATTTGTTTCACCTGCATTCACATTTGGGATCTGTTGCTGTTAACTGTCTGAACAATGTTTACAGTCACCATTAGGAACTCATTAGAGACACATGAAAAATAACCACTAGGTTTGGTCACATGAACCACTTGATGCATATTTCCAAAGAAAGAGCACAGTGATGTTCTCCAGAACACAACAACCAGTGACCCAAAATTTGAAAGCAATCCCAGCAAACACATGTTCAATACTCATTTAACCTGCTGTATTTATGCATGTGGTTGTATTTAAAGAACTTTTCAGGGCAC